>NC_134239.1:11196739-11496739 GCF_965152275.1 Natator depressus
TGGGGTCAGTCACAAAGACCATCGGTCACTTTGGACAAGCAGCTCCCTCCTGCCATCCCAGGCCACACTTCCCCCTGCCCAGGTTAGAGAAGGAACAGAACCCAGGAGTCCGGACTTCTCCTGGGAAACCATTCCCCACTTCAAAGTCCCTAGGCTTAGCAAGGCCAGGGCCCCCTCGTTTCCCATTGATTTCCATGCTCAGCAGCTCACAGCGTCTGGCCCAGCTCAGAGACTCTCAGCCTGGGGAACTGTCTCCCACAAGGGAAGGGCTGGGAGCCCCATTGCTGGGACCTTTCCAAACACACAGGAGATGGCTCTGGAGAAGCCCCTCCCCGGTCTGAGAGTGAGGGGCTCCTGGGGCCTGTTTCTCATCAGTAGGGTTGGAGTCACAGTCCCTACAACCCAGGGGGCTGGGAGGATCCAGGGAGGTGTGTAAAGTGCTGGGATGTCAGGATCCTGGAGGCGCTGTCACCCCCGCACTACAGCAGTGATCTGTACCCCCTGCTGCTGACCGAGTTTCTCTGTCCCTTGCCAATAAGACAGACTCTTGTTTTCACAGCCAGTCGATCGCTCAGTGTCATCACCCTGCCTGCTGGCTGGGCTGGGTAACTCCTCAGGTCACCACCCTCTCCAGCCTGCCTTGGCTTGGAGAGTGAGGAGAAGGGCGAGGGACGACACTGAACATCCTCCATCCATCGCTCCATCACCTAGAGCAAGTGAGTGGCATTAGAGTTCCTCTGTGGCATTCCCTGCCTGTCTGGGGAGAGGCAGAAAGAGGGGGAGAGAATCTCTCCCAAAGGAGATTGGATTTACAAACAGCCCCCAGGAGCCCCTCACTCTCAGACCGGGGAGGGGCTTCTCCAGAGCCATCTCCTGTGTGTTTGGAAAGGTCCCAGCAATGGGGCTCCCAGCCCTTCCCTTGTGGGAGACAGTTCCCCAGGCTGAGAGTCTCTGAGCTGGGCCAGACGCTGTGAGCTGCTGAGCATGGAAATCAATGGGAAACGAGGGGGCCCTGGCCTTGCTAAGCCTAGGGACTTTGAAGTGGGGAATGGTTTCCCAGGAGAAGTCCGGACTCCTGGGTTCTGTTCCTTCTCTAACCTGGGCAGGGGGAAGTGTGGCCTGGGATGGCAGGAGGGAGCTGCTTGTCCAAAGTGACCGATGGTCTTTGTGACTGACCCCAGTGCTCGAAAAGGACGAGACTCCCCGGTTATTGCAGCACCAGGGATGACGAGGGGGAACATTGGGAGCAGATCATGCAATGAACTCCTGCTTGCACTCCCTGCACCCCTGTGGGGGGACGTAGGAGCTGCTCTGGCTGGGGCAGGGATGGGGAGGGACGAATAAGGCTGGTTAGTGAGAGGCTGCCTTGACCCCAGACTCACGCCTACTGCCCGCTCGGTTCCAGGATGGCCAGGCTCCTGAGGAGGTTCAGGAAGAAGGCTCTGCAGGTGGCCCCCGAGCCTGAGGAAAGCAGCTGCCATCTTCCCCAGGAGCAGAGCGTTCCCTCCGTCCCCGCTGGTGGGGAAGGAGCCCCTAGCCGGGCCAGGAGGTGGAAGTGCCCAGCCTTCTGGCAGAGGAAACCCGCTCCTGGCGCAGGCGCCGAGGTGGGAGAGGCAGTGGCCAGGCCAAAATGGAGCTGGGCCAGGATGCGGCTGGGCAGGCAGGACCCAGCCCAGGAGCGGAACCGGGCAGGGTGGCACTGGGGCAGCAGCGGCCCCAGGAGCCCAGCCCTCATTTCCAGCAGGAGGCATCGCCCTGCCTGGTCCCTGAGGACCTTCCAGCCTTCCCAGGGCAGGAGGTGGAGGATCCCTGTCCCAGCACCAGCAAGCTCGGCTCTCGCCCCATGGGACAGCAGCAGTGAGTGGGACTCGGGCAGCAGCGAGGCCGACGGACGCTTCTGCTTTGTTCCAGGTGAGGAGCCAGGCTGGGCTCAGGGAGGGATGAGGAGGGGGCTGTGAACCCCCTGGGCCCAGGCCCTCGACCAGTGCTATGGGGGTGGGTCCCCAGCCCAGGTGTCTGGCCTGAGCCACGTGAACCCCACTGACACTAGGTGCTGCCACTTTGGTCCTTGGTGCTCCATTGGGCAGGGAGGCAGGAGGGCAGGTGGAGAGGCACCTCCCAGGGAGTCCAGGAGAGTGTGTGTGTGGGGGTGTCTCTTTGCTATGGGCTCCTGAAGGAGTTGAGGGCTGAAGGCATCACTGAGAGGGGGAAGGATGGGGCCCAATCTGCCCTAGGTCCCGGAGGTGGGAAGGGGGCACATTGCTCCACCATGCCCCTGTCCTTCCCCTGAGTGGCAGCAGGAGTCACCCTGTCCCCTTCTCTCCCTGGTGCAGGGACCGCCAAGGACTCAGAGGATGAGGAGGAGGAGGAAAGGGTGGACGTGCTGACAGAGGAGGCTGCTCTCAAAAACATCCTAGAGCAGCTCCAGGGCCAAGAAAAGGTACAAACATTCCCCAGCTGTGCTGGAACCGAGATTGTCCTGCTCCTTCCCAGCATCCCAACCCCCTGCAGAGGGTCTTGGCCCTCATGCGCCACCACCCCTAATGGGGACCTTTCTCCTCCATGATCTAGGACCCCCAAGATAGGAGTGTTTGTCCCACACCACCCGGGGTCTCCTCCCCCACAGGCACTGTCCCAGTTCCTGACCCTGCTTGTGTAGGAGTCGTGGGGGATTTGGACAATGGGCGGGTCCGCACTATCCCCCATTCACGCCTAAGTCCTGGAGCTGGTGTGGCTGGGGCAGGGAGGTCTCTGGCTAACTGGCTCCATCTCCCCTAACCCCACTCCTGGTGGGTACAGGATGAGGCCCAGCAGCTCATGTTCCTGCACACCATCCACCCCGCGTGTCTCGCTGCACAGCAGAGAGGGCAGGACACACTGGAGCCGCACTGCTGCAAGGCGGCTGTGGTGGAGAGGATTCTGGTGAGCGAGACAGAGCGCCCGGCAGCTAGAGGGTGGACAGAGCCATGGGAGGGGCAGGGGTCTCCTCGGGCCTATGGTCGGGGGATGTCTGGTGCTGGAGGGGCAGCTGAGGGCAGGGATTGCTGGGGCTGAAGATTGGGGAGAAGAGACGGGAGAAATAGTGGGCAGGAATCGGAGGAGCGGGAGGCAGGTGGGGGGATCCTGCTGGCTGCGTGAGGTGCTGGCTGTGTAATCTCCCCATTGGGAAGCGTGACTGAGGTCCAAAGCTCACACGCTCCTTTGTCTCCTTTGGGTCTCACAGGAGCTCATTGAGGAGCTTCCTGATGATTCTCCCCCCGGCGCCGTCCTGGCCAACTCCCTGATTGCTGTGGGCAACCTCAGGTACCAAGACCCTCTTGCCCGGTTCCCCTAACCCTGGTGCTGCTCAGGCCCATGGCTGGGAGTCACTGCCCCTCCCACTCCCAGGTCACGTCCCAAGGGTGTCTCCTCTGGCAGAGGTGGCGGGAAGGTTCACTCTCTCTCCTGGATGCTCTGTTTTTTTCCCTCCAGTAACATTGCAATGGGTTTGGGGAGAGGCTGACTCCCAGGATCAGATACAGGAGGGGCAGCAGGGTCCAGGGAACAGGCACCATTCCTACCCTGCCACTGTCTGTGTGGGAGACCTTGGCCTTATCAGTCCCTGGCTTGGTGCCTCAGTTTCCCTTCTCGCCCACCTCTGCCTCTTTCCCTGCAGTTTCACGTCCGTGTTGGTGCCAGTCCCACCCCTGCACTGCACAGTCTAATACCGGCTCCTCTCTCTTGCCAGCACCATGACACCTGCCCTTGAGCCAGAGCTGGAGACCCACCTCCTTCGAGCTGCCCTGCATGCAGTCTTCACTCTGGGCACAGAGAAGGACACCGCCCAAGTCCAGGTAGATCGTGCTAAATCCCAGATTGAAGAGCCAGCTGTCATCCTGCCACGAATCCTTGCGAATTGCCTGCAGTGGGATGTGAATGAAAGAGGCCAGGATATGTGTTTGGGGGTCTCACCAGTGCTTCCCAGAGACCCCCTCTTCCCATCCTGTGGCAGGTGTAGCCCCAGTTTCCCTAACTCTGACCCATGACTCTCCCTTGCTTTGCAGGATCTGCATAGGGTCTTGCCAGACCTCCTGGATGCCATGCAGGGGAACCTGCTGACAGAGTCCCCAGACACCAACAGGCTCCACTACATCTTGGAGGTGAGCCCCATGAGAGGGGTGGGGGCAATTCTCCCTTAACTCTTAGATCCCTTTTCCAGTCTGTCCTCCTAGCTGGGCCCTCAGTGCACTGTCCTTGGTCAGGGCAGTCAGTGCAATGCAGTGTCATGCCCTTCCTCCTTGAAAGACAGAGGAAGGAGCTGGGACTTCAAGCCAGAGTTCTGCCCGGTTCTGTTAAGCACTAACCATGGGGCCCCTGGCTGGCTTGGGGAGTGAGAGTCTGAACCCCTCCTGGGAGATCCAGAAGATGGTCCTCAGAGAAGAGTCACACGCTTGTTCCTCGAGAAATAGGAGGACTCCAGAGAATCAGCCCTTGTCTCTGACGGGCCCGAGATTCCTGGGGGAATTGTGCTCATACTCAGTCCGTTCACCCAACCAAGGACTTGAGGAAGGGAGGGGTGAGGGGTCTGTCTCCTTCCTGGTGAGCTTTTCAGGAATCAGGAGTTCAGGGAGGATGGGACCAGCCCCGACACCGAGCATTGTCCCAATGTAGAGAGACAATGACAAGTTGTGACCTACAAGCATCGTCCTGGGGGCAACAATCCCCTTTTAAAGCTCTGCGATCAATGAATTATCAGGTATTCCACCCCGCATACAATGTCTCAGCCCCCTGGGGATGGGGAGGGGCTCATTAGCACAACACATGCACCTGCCCATTGATCCTGAGCTGCCTCCTTTCCCCACAGCACATTAACTACTGGATCATTTCCAGGGTGTCGCGAGAGAGTGCCGGGGCCATTAGGAGCAGCACGGTCCTGCTCAGATCCACCATCACCTTCCCTGACTTTGACATAAGTGGCCTCTGACCCCAGCTTCCTGACTCCAGGCGTAGGTGGGCCGGCTCCAACGGGCTGTAGGATCTGCTGCTGCAGGGGCTGTGGGTTAGGAGTGCTCCTCCTGGGGAGGCAGAGTCGAAGCAGAGAATGAGCCTGGCTTGAGTCAAGTTCTTCTTGTCCTGGTTAAGTGCCAACTCTCACTTTTAAGGGGACCATGCTCCAGATTCATGCCTTCCTGTCATCCTGGAGCAGCTGGGGAAGCAAATCCTCATGTAGAGCCCTGCCTGCACCCCTGTGCTCCAGGCTTCCTTGCGGGCAGAGACAATTAAGGATCTCGCTCTTGCTCCTATCCTCTAGCATCTCCTGCAGAGGAGCTGAGGGGAAGGAGAGTCCTGGCCCAGGTGGGGACTGGGAGCTGACAGGAAAATGCTGATGAAGTTCCCGCTCCCTCTCCTTTCGATTAGAACTCAGTCAAATTCCCCAGGATGGGTCACTATGTGGCATAGCTGGCTCTGTTCATCGGTGACCCAGCCAAGGACATCACCTGGCAGGCCAAGGAGGCGGTTTAGCGGCTCTACCAACTGCTGCTGCAGCAGAGGGGTAAGGAACCCAGCTGGGAAATGGAAAAGGAGGACTTGTGGCACCCTAGATACTAACCAATTTATTTGAGCATAAGCTTTTGTGAGCTACAGCTCACTTCATCGGATCCATACTGTGGAAAGTGTAGAAGATCTTTTTATACACACAAAGCATGAAAAAATGGGTGTTTACCACTACAAAAGGTTTTCTCTCCCTCCACCCCACTCTCCTGCTGGTAATAGCTTATCTAAAGTGATCGCTCTCCTTACAATGTGTATGATAATCAAGTTGGGCCATTTCTAGCACAAATCCAGGTTTTCTCTCTCCCCCCCACACACAAACCCACTCTCCTGTTGGTAATAGCTTATCTAAAGTGATCACTCTCCTTACAATGTGTATGATAATCAAGGTGGGCCATTTCCAGCACAAATCCAGGGTTTAACAAGAACGTCTGGGGCGGGGGGGGTGTAGGAAAAAACAAGGGGAAATAGGTTACCTTGCATAATGACTTAGCTACTCCCAGTCTCTATTCAAGCCTAAGTTAATTGTATCCAATTTGCAAATGAATTCCAATTCAACAGTCTCTCGCTGGAGTCTGGTTTTGAAGTTTTTTTGTTGTAATATCGCAACTTTCATGTCTGTAATCGCGTGACTAGAGAGATTGAAGTGTTCTCCGACTGGTTTATGAATGTTATAATTCTTGACATCTGATTTGTGTCCATTTATTCTTTTACGTAGAGACTGTCCAGTTTGACCAATGCACATGGCAGAGGGGCATTGTTGTCGCATGATGGCATATATCACATTGGTGGATGTGCAGGTGAACGAGCCTCTGATAGTGTGGCTGATGTTATTAGGCCCTGTGATGGTGTCCCCTGAATGGATATGTGGGCACAATTGGCAACGGGCTTTGTTGCAAGGATAGGTTCCAGGGTTAGTGGTTCTGTTATGTGGTATGTGGTTGCTGGTGAGTATTTGCTTCAGGTTGGGGGCCTGTCTGTAGGCAAGGATTGGCCTGTCTCCCAAGATTTGTGAGAGTGTTGGGTCATCCTTCAGGATAGGTTGTAGATCCTTAATAATGCGTTGGAGGGGTTTTAGTTGGGGGCTGAAGGTGACGGCTAGTGGTGTTCTGTTATTTTCTTTGTGTAAGCAGTGTCAGGATGAGCTCCACCCTGACATCTGGTGGTGAGGTGTGGCAAGTTGTGGAAAAGAACTTCAGGGGCTGATCTCATTTGCATAGGCACACCCACGCCGCCTAGAATGAGGCCATAGCTGCTCAAATGGTCACTTTGGCTGCTGTGGGATCCCCAGTGTCTCTGTTATTGGGGCAGGAAGAATAAATTGTTATTACCCTGATTATGGGAACTGTGCTTGGAACTGTACTTGGCCTTTTGTTATGATGGAGGAATTCACCATCAACTAAGTAGCACTCGCTAGGCAAGGGTCATGGGTTCCAAAACTCTGTGAATTGAGAGAGGCTGGGGACAAGTATTAATGCCTGGTGGCATGTGCCCCTGGGTGAGGGCCTTATATGCTAATTGTACTTCCTCCTCTCTCCACTGTGGAATATTAGAGCTAATTTTGATTCCCTTAGGAGTCTAGTTACAGGCTGATGAGCTCACTTTGGGCTAATGGTGCACCAGCCCTGAGACTCCCCTACTACAAGCTGAATTCACCTAAGAGCTGAAATCACTGAGTATTGTGTTAAGTAGTGGGGGGAGCCTGAAGATATATTGTGGAGCAGTTTGCGGGACGGCTGGAGTGCCTTGTGGACAGGCTGGTGGAGCAGTTTGTGGGACGGCGGGAGCTGCTTGTGGGACGTGGAGTGGAGCAGTTCGTGGACCGGCTGGTGGAGCAGTTTGTGGGATGGCAGGAGCTGCTTGTGGGCAGTGGAGCGGAGCGAAGCCAAGTGAAGCAGTTCGTGGGGCGGCTGGCGGAGCAGAGTGAAGGCCTATGGAGCTGTGGGGTGGTCAGCTTCAGATCATGTAAGGTGCCCCTTACCTCTCTTCCCCACCCCCCGCATCTCCACCCAGGTTGGGAGGTAAAGCTCTGCAGATAAACTTTCGAACTCTGGGGCTGCCCTGACCAGGGAAAGAGACTTTGGGTGATTTGGGGTTGTTGGACTCAAGAACCAAAGGGAAAGAGCATGCCCCAATTTGTTTGGGGTGGGTTTTTGCTCATGGGTTGTGTTACAAATCCCGTTGGTGGTGTTTCCCCAACATAATGCCACATTGTTTCTCTCTGTTATTAAAAGGCTTTTGCTACACTCAGACTCTGTGCTTGCGAGAGGGGAAGTATTGCCTCTTGGAGGCACCCAGTGGGAGTGGTATATATTTGTCCCAGGTCACTGGGTGGGGGCTCGAGCCGGTTTGCCTTGTGTTATTGGAATGAATCCCCTAGATATTGAACCCGGCCCTTGTTGCTGCCAACTCTGATGGGCAGAAGGGTTACATTTGTTAGGCCTGTCCTGTAGTAGGTGACTTCTATCAATCTGTTTCTTCACTTCCGCAGGTGGATATTGTAGTTGTAAGAATGCTTGATAGAGATCTTGTAGGTGTTTGTCTGTGTCTGAGGGGTTGGAGCAAATGCGGTTGTATCGCAGAGCTCGGCTGTAGACAATGGATCGTGGTCAGGGTGAAAGCTGGAGGCATGTAGGTAGGAAAAGCGGTCAGTAGGTTTCCGGTATAGGGTGGTGTTTATGTGACCATTGTTTATTAGCACTGTAGTGTCCAGGAAGTGGATCTCTTGTGTGGACTGGACCAGGCTGAGGTTGATGGTGGGATGGAAATTGTTGAAATCATGGTGGAATTCCTCAAGGGCTTCTTTTCCATGGGTCCAGATGATGAAGATGTCATCAATATAGCGCAAGTAGAGTAGGGGCGTTAGGGGACGAGAGCTGAGGAAGCGTTGTTCTAAGTCAGCCATAAAAATGTTGGCATACTGTGGGGCCATGCGGGTACCCATAGCAGGGCCGCTGATTTGAAGGTATACATTGTCCCCAAATGTAAAATAGTTATGGGTAAGGACAAAGTCACAAAGTTCAGCCACCTGGTTAGCCGTGACATTATCGGGGACAGCTGGGAAATGGCACTTGAGAGAAGAGTGTGACTGGGACCCCAGTCAATTTCTCTCAGACTGACCCCGGCTGGAGGATGAGTCTCTCTCTCTCTCTTTCTGTCTTCTACACCACGCCCTGCAATTGGGTTGGACCAGGCACACAGTGAGGACTCTGACCACTCTGCAGCCACCAATGGGATTGGAAGGACACAAGCACTGCAGCCAGAATGACAAATGTCATTCTCTCTTTCCCAGGCCTGACCGTCCATGAGGCCAAAGACCTAACCCTGCCAAAGAAGGAAATAGGATTGGTTTGGAATGATTTGTTCTTGACAAATCCATGCTCACTAGTCTTAAGAAGCAAATTATCCTGCAGGTGCTGACAAACTGATTGTTTAAGAATATATTCCAGTATCTTTCCAGCTATGGAAGTGAGGCTAGCTCGTCTGTAAGTCCCAGGGTTCTCTTTGTTCCCCTTTTAAAGATAGGTCCTGTCTTGGGAATGGATGGGAAGATGTTCTTTTTCAGGGATCTCAGACGAGAACTGGGGCACAGCACCTGGTTTGTTAAGGCCACAAAAATGGAGGCAGGAACCTCTTCTCTCCTGCTGGTAAAGAACCCCAGGTACCTAAAAGACAGGGACTCACATCCCTGAATGGGCTTTAAAAAAGGCAGTGGTTACAAAATTTGGCCCCGACCATTTCTTGTTTCCGCAGACTAGACGTTTTAGCAAACTTTAAAATTCCTTGGTGCTAAACACCGGGAAATTCCCCTGTCTCCTTCACAGAGGGCTTTAGCGCCCCTTCTCTCACTCAGGCTCACGACTGCCCAGAGTTCGAGAATTGTCCCTGTTCCCATTGGACAGATGGGGAGGAGCCTGAGGTACAGAGAAGGGAAGTGACCTACCCAAGGGCCTACACAGCAAGGTGGTGGCAGAGCCAGAAAGAGAAGCCACCAGTCCTGACTCCCGTTCTAACAGACCACAACCCCCACCCCGCCATGGCACAACTCCCCCGCTGAGGCAGGGATAGAGCCCAGGAATCGAGATGGTGGGGAAATTTCATTGAAACCCCTGTTTCTGTCAGAAAATCCCATTCAGACTACACCAGTTTGTTTCTTGAAATCATAACAAGTGGGATGAAAGTTCTTTGCACAAATATTTTGTTGCAAAACAAAAGCATCTCCTGTTTGTCACAGTGTGTTAAATTGTCTCGTCGTACACAAAGAGGAGACACTTAGATCTCGAAAATTAGATGAGATGCTTCAGTCTGAGCTAAGTAGTTGCTGCTCTTAACAATTTCAAAATAAAAAAATACCAATAAAATAGAATATTTCAGCTATTCTATGATGTCATAATCTGATCTGAGTACACGTGATAGGACACCTCCTATTATGCACTACTCCTAGTGACACTCTCCAATGGATCCCCATCCTCCACCCACCGAGAGGTAGGTAGGAGCGGATCATTATTATCTCTGCTTGAAAGAGGGAGAAGCTAAGGCTGAGAAAGGAGAATTGACTTGTCTTAGGTCACACAGCCAGTCAGCGGCAGAGTTGGGAATAGGACCCAAGAGCCCTGATTTTCAAACTTACCATCGGATCTTGAATTTCATACATTGAATGACCTGAATAAAGTGCTCTCAAATGAGCTCCAGACCAACAACAGTGCACAGGAATTATTCAGCAAGTAGTTTAGGAGAACTGGAATGTTAGAGAGAATCATGAACTGCTCAGAGACAATTAATGCAGAGAAGCAGCAAAATTCGTCAAGCATATGACTGGTTATGACTTATTTACTTGATCTCAAAGGAGAACAACAAGGACCTGAGTCTCCTCCCTGTAAATAACCCCCTGCTCAGGCAATCAGGGTAGAGACTGAAGATGGGAGGCTGAGGGTTCTCACCAGAGAGCCCAAAGGATGTCCCAGGTCACTGGTGGGGATCACTGCCCGAGCACTATTTCAGCCCCACATTTTTGGGGGGACCTCCCACAATGGGAGCTGCAGAGCTCTCCCCTGTGACACACACACAGAAACACCTCCTGGTGTTGGGAGGGGAACAAGAGAAAGGACAAAAGAAGCAAGAGAAGAAGAGAAAGGAGGGAGGGATGGAAGAGAAGGTGAAACAAAAAGGACAAACCCTAATGTCCCCAGTGATTCAAAGAGACAAAATTCTAGGTGGAGAATAAAATTCTGCCTCCTTAAACTCGTGTCTTCCACGCCTAGAATTCAGCTGTCACCAGATGGATCAGACTGAGCAGGTTTCAAACCTCGAGGAGGCTCTTACCTTCTAAACAGGAACGTCTGTTTTCTAGTCAAATCAGTAAAAGGAAAAGAGAAAACTCGAAAGAGGTTCCTCCTGGCGCTCACGTATGTGAACCCTAATACGCTCTCAGTCCTCAAAGAGAGACCTGGAGAAGGAGACTTGCTGAAGCAAAGACACATGGGTCTGTGAGGTTTCCCTGGCCCCTCACCCCTGTCCTCCCTGGCTGATGTCAGCATCTCTCTGTGAGGTCACCACCTCCCCATCACCTTGGACCAATAGTCTGAGTTCCTGCAAAAGGCCTTTGTGATGTCACTGCCACACCCCTCCCTTGCTGTGCTAATGTCCTGCCGCTGGCCAGGCACTTTGGACGTTTGAGCTACTCCCTGTGGATCACCCCACTCAAGGAGTGTTCGTTCTCGGAAGCAAGCCGGCTAGACCATAAGACATCAGACGCTGCTCCCAATGCTCCACTCAGTTTTTCAGAAATTGATAGACTTTGTGGCCAGGAGAGACCATTAGAGCATCTAATCTGACCCCCTGCATATCACAGGCCCCCTGTATGACACAACAGCTACTTTTGGGGCAAACACATTCCAGAAAGGATCTAGTCTTCATTAAATGACATCAAGAGATGGAGAATCCACCACTTTCCTTGGTAGCTTGTTCCTGTGGTGAATCATCCTCGCTGTTGAATATTTGTGCCTTATTTGGCATATGAATTTGTCTCTTTTCATATGCCTTATTTGGCATATGAATTTGTTCCAGCCATTGGGTCTTGTTATGCCTTTCTCTGCTAGATTAAAGAGCCCTTTCATACCCAATAGCTTCTCTCCATTGAGACACTTCAACACTTCAATGAAGTCCCCTTTCAATCTCCTTTTGATAAGCTGACCAGGTCGAGCTCTTTCAGTCGCTCCCGAGAAGGCGTTTTTCTCCAGCCCGCAGAACATTTGGTGGCTCTTTGCTGCCCCAGCTCCAATTTCACAACAGCTTTTTCAAATGAGGACACCAAAGCTGGAGGCCGTATTCCAATATCAGTCCACTGATGCCGTGTCACCTCCCGTGACATTATTGACATAATCTGTAACTCTATAGATCACTGTTGCGACCACTGTTATATATTTGCAGGCAATATTGTATAAAGGTTGTCGTGTAAGGGGTCTAGGGAGCGGTTATGATGGGCTGATTATAATTATGCTATCTGTGTATATGTATCATTTTTGTAGTTGAAGTTATGACTATTGGCTCTATACTGTCTGTATTTCAAACTTGTGCTCTGCTTCTGGGGAACACCCTCAGACAATTTGGTGTCAGCTCTGCCTAGCCTGCTTGATGGCCCACTAAGGACCATCAGCTATACAATCGACCCATTGAGAGAAGGCAGATACACCTTGTGACTCAGCAAGGTATGCAGGGATCTGCCTCTGGACAGAACTCTAAGGTTTTTCTATGCCACGTGCTGGATAGAGTGTCCTTGGGACAAAGAAAGCAAAGACCACATGGCAAAAGACTAGAAAAGGCTGCTGCCTCGCCTCTATCTTTTCTTCAGTCCTGCTTCAGACCTCTGGAAGGACTTTGCTAGAAACTGAAGCTCTATACAAAGGACTGAGTGACCCATCCCAGCTGTGGATGTTCTCCAGAGACTTGATTTGAACCTGCAGTTTATTCTATCACTGCTACAAGCCTGAACCAAGAACTTTGCCTTTACTGTCTGTAATTGATTCCATTTAACCAATTCTAGCTCTCATCTATATCTTTTTCCCTTCATGAATAAACCTTTAGATTTTAGATTCTAAAGGATTGGCAACAGCGTGATTTGTGGGTAAGATCTGATTTGTCTATATACCTGGGTCTGGGACTTGGTCTTTTGGGGTCCTGTGAGAGAACCTTTTTCCTTTTACTGGGGTATTGGTTTTCATAACCATTCATCCCCATAGCGAGTGGCACTGGTAGTGATACTGGGAAACGGGAGTGTCTAAGGGAATTGCTTGTGTGACTTGTGGTTAGTCAGTGGGTAAAATCAAAGTCCTCTCTGTTTGGCTGGTTTGGTTTGCCTTAGAGGTGGAAAAACCCCAGTCTTGGGCTCTAACTGCCCTCCTTGAAGCAATTTGTCCTGAATTGGCACTCTGAGTTGAGTCCTGCCAGAACCAGCATCGTTACAGTGATAGAATAAACTGCAGGTTCAAATCAAGTCTCTGGAGTGCATCCACAGCTGGGATGGGTCATTCAGTCCTTTGTGTAGAGCTTCCATTTGTAGCAAAGTCCCTCCAGAGGTAAGAAGCAGGACTGAAGACAAAATGGAGACGAGGCATCAGCGGGATCCGGAGCTCTGCCTCCCCTACGTCGATCTGGTGGATTAAGTCTGGTGTGGAACCTGAATAGTCTGTTTGGGGGGAATGAATCAGTTTTATTACTAAAGTTTTGGGGGTAGGGACTCATTTATATGTTGGTGCAGCCCAGCACAACAGGGCCCTGATCTCAGTCAGGGTGTGTCTGCGCAGCACTGGGCGCGATGAGGCCCCAGTCTCAGACACTGCTTCAGAGGAAAGCGCAAGAGATTCCCAAGCAGGAGAATAAAGAAATAAACCTTCCTTAGAGGAGATTTCTTCCCTTCTCCCACCAGGCAAGTTCAGTTCACACTCTGAAGCAGCAACGTCTGTGACCCTTCTCAATTTGGTTTGGGGGCTGAGTCACGGCACGTGTTACTGTTACACAGACCTATCAGTTCTTTTGCTTAGGATGCAGCATTGTTCAACTGTGCGCTTGTTCAATTTATGATGTTAATTCTTTCTGGGGAGCTGAGGAGGTGTTACAAGCAGAAGAGTTTTCTCTCTGCCTTATTTGCTCATGTGCTGTTTACAACCACCCCTGTGCCAGGACTGAGATATATAATCCAAGTAAACAAGTTACACTAAGATTCGCCTCAGGCTCTGTAGCCCTGACTTCTCCTTCAACAGGAAGCCAACCTGAAAGGGGCTGACATTTACCACCACTGGGCTGCTGGGTGACACATGGCAGCTGAGGCGTTGAGGGACCACATACATTTCACAGGTGTGAGTAAAAGATGGGAAGTTGGTATTTACCCAGGGAAACGAAGGCCCGGTAATTCTTCAGCATCTGGTCCCGGTACAGCTGCTTCTCTGGCTGGGATAAGAGCTCTCACTCCTCCCAGGTGAAATACAGAGCGACATCCTCAAACGCCACCTGGAGCTGCTAGCCCAGCAGCTATGACCCAGGGGGACTCCCACTCCCAGCGCTCCCAGGGACCTTGGGGCCCTACTGGCAGGGAACAGGAGTCGCCTTTGGCTTTGGGGTCGGGCTCTGGGAAGGTCCTGAATCCCAGCGCAGGGAACAGGCTCCTTCCCCACCGCCTCCCCAGCCGGAGTCCCCACCTCTGCCCCAGGCCTCTGCTCAGCACAGCTCTCGCCCCTGGCTCAGGCGCCTCGGGGGTAAAGGGGTCGCACCTGGCTCCGCATGTCCGCCTCGGCCAGGGCCTTCCCCTCCCTAGCCCCAGGGATGCTCCCGGCTTTCTGGGCGGGTCCCAGGGCCCCAAAGCTGCTCCCCGGCCCCAGCGCTCCGGCAGCTGCAGCCTCTGAGCCCCCAGGCTGCGCTGGTGCAAAGCGGGACCTGGGCCCTGCCTGGCCATGCTGCGCTGAGCTGCTCCCAGCCCCGGGGTCATTGGCGCGGGAGCGACCTGGGTCCCGGCCCCCTTGGCCCCCAGCCGGGAGCAGCCAGTGCCTGGCCAGGGAGTCCCCGCCCTGCGTCCTACCTGCGCCGGCCCCGCTGCAGCCATTGCCAGGCACGGCTCCGGCCCAGGCAGCAACTTCTCGCCCTGCGGCTGGTGCCTCCCCGGGGCCGCCTCTCGCCTGCTCCCCACCCTGGGGCTGCAGCCAGGGCCTGCCCTGCGCATTGTCCAGGCTGGCCCGGGAAGGCTCCTCCCTTGGCCCAGCTCGCTAGGTGCTCCAGCCCTGCTGCTTCCCGCCTGCCCCGGCTCAAGGGTCCCGCGCGTGCGCTGCCAGCTCCAGCAGCCAGGGAAGGCCCCAGCGCAGGGACCTTCCGGCCGAGCCCCTCCGGACGCCTGGGTCCCGAGTCTGACCGCTAGGGCGCTCGCTGCACGTGATGCCTGGGCTGCAGGAGCCCGTTACAGGCCAGCCCCCTGGGCTGGGAGTGGGGCCCCGCTGTGCCTTGGGGAGCTGGCTAAGGCTGGGGGTTGGGAGCCCAGACTCCTGGGTCCGCCCCCGGCTCTGGGATGGGAGGGGGACTAGTGGGTACCAGAGGGCCCAGGCCAGGCTGTGCAGCGTGTGTGTCACAGTAAGGGATGGGTCAGGTTGTGTTTGTTGCTCGGTTGTGTGATGTTGGTGTGTGTGTTACAGGAGATCACACCCCAGGCTGTGTATGGTGTGTAGGTATGAGTGTTGCAGGAAGGCTGTGTGATGTTGTCAAGGTTTCTTCCCCACTCTGAACTCTAGGGTACAGTTGTGGGGACTTGTATGAAAGACCCCCCTAAGCTTATTCTTACCAGCTTAGGTTAAAAACTTCCCCAAGATATAAACTTTGCCTTGTCCTCGAACCGTATGCTGCCACCACCAAGCGTTTTAAACAAAGAACAGGGAAAGAGCCCATTTGGAGACGTCTTCCCCCAAAATATCCCCCCAACCCCTACACCCCCTTTCCTGGGGAAGGCTTGATAAGAATCCTCACCAATTTGTACAGGTGAACACAGACCCAAACCCTTGGATCTTAAGAACAATGAAAAAGCAATCAGGTTCTTAAAAGAAGAATTTTAATTAAAGAAAAGGTAAAAGAATCACCTCTGTAAAATCAGGATGGTAAATACCTTACAGGGTAATCAGATTCAAAACCTAGAGAATCCCTCTAGGCAAAACCTTAAGTTACAAAAAGACACAAAAACAGGAATATACATTCCATCCAGCACAGCTTATTTTACCAGCCATTAAACAAAAGGAAATCTTACGCATTTCTAGCTAGATTACTTACTAACTTTACAGGAGTTAGGTTTCAGAGTAGCAGCCATGTTAGTCTGAATCCGCAAAAAGAAAAGGAGTACGTGTGGCACCTTAGAGACTAACAAATTTATTTGAGCATAAGCTTTCGTGAGCTACAGCAACATCCGATGAAGTGAGCTGTAGCTCACGAAAGCTTATGCTCAAATAAATTTGTTAGTCTCTAAGGTGCCACACGTCCTCCTTTTCTTTTTACAGGAGTTGTAAGTCTGCATTCCTGATCTGTTGCCAGCAAAAGCATCACACAGACAGAACAACCCTTTGTTCCCCCCTCCAGATTTGAAAGTATCTTGTCCTCTCATTGGTCATTTTGGGTCAGGTGCCACCTAGGTTACCATAGCTTCTTAATCCTTTACAGGTGAAAGGGTTTCGCCTCTGGCCAGGAGGGATTTTATAGCACTGTATACAGAAAGGTGGTTACCCTTCCCTTTATATTTATGACAGAGGTATTTTACAGATCACACTCTGGCTGTAAGTATCAGGGGATCGCCGTGTTCTTCTTGTTTTTGTGGATACAGACTGAGTCCAGTGGCACCTTAAAGACTAACAGATTTATTTGAGCATAAGCTTTCATGGGTAAAACCCCCACTTCTTCAGATGCAAGAGCCTTCTCTGGCTGTAGTGTGCATTTGTTACAGGACCCTGTTGCCCCTAACTCCAGCACCCCCTAACCTTTGTTAACCCAAGGCCAGCACCGTCCCTCGCTGATGAAGAGGATGCTGGTCTATGGGGTAGTGTCTCCCCTTCTCATCCTTCCTCTGCGGGACCTTTCCTCTGTCCCACAGCACCTCCCTTAAGGTGGCTGGGTCTCTGATCCCCCTCCCCCATCTAGCAGCTGCTTCGCATAAGAGGGGGGCAGTCCAGTCCCTGTGGTTCAGGCAGCCGGAGGTAACAGCAACGGTGGCTGAAGAGGGGAAGGGCCTTGGGACAGGTGGTGTGGGGCAGGGAGGGTCACCAGGAGCCTCAGAACACCTGGGTCCCATCCCCAGCTCTGTAAGCGGGATAGTGGGTTAGAGCAGGGGGGTCTCAGAGTCAGGACACCTGGGTTCTATCCCTGGCTCTGGGAGAGGAGTGGAGGCTGGTGGGTTAAAGTAGTGGGGGCTGGAAGCCAGGACTACCCTGAAATGGGATCTCAGCCATGTCTTCTTGTGATGCCTCCTGCAGAGATGGGACCCACCCAACCCTGATCTCAACACCAACCTGGCTGACAACATCAAGCACTGCTGGAGCAATAGCATGCCCAAAGCACCCATTGATATGGCCATCGAGGGAGGAGTACGTAGCCGCATCCAGGCAGCCCAGCTCACAAGGCAGAGGGGCTCATGAGCAGCAGCCTCGCTGCATTGTCTGGGCCATGCCGAGGGGCAGGGCCATCCTTACCCATACGCAAAGTACGCAGCTGCGTAGGGCAAATTTCCTGGTGTCCTGCACAGCTGCCTGTTGCTCCAGCCCCTGCCCTGCCTCTTCCCCATGACCCCCCCTTCCCGCCCCTGCTCTGACCCAGCCCTGCCCCCACTCCACCCCTTCGCCAAAGCCCCTGCCCTGCTCCGCCCCACCCTGCCCCTTCCCCACCCCTGCTCTGCCCCCACTGCCCTGAGGACGGCAGCAGGGTAGGGCCTGCACTCACTGGCAGCGGGAAGTGCAGCGGCCTGGCCCCAGCCACACCGCCGGTGAGTGCTGGGGGGTGGGTCCTCCCTGCCCTGCCCCAGCTAGGCTTGGGGCCAGCCCCGCCCCCTCCCACAGAGGCCTGCCCCCCCGGGGGGGCTGCATAGGGCCGCAGAATAGCTAGGGACAGCTCTGCCAAGGGGCACTGGGAGCCTTGAATGAGGGAGCGAGGCTGGGCTTGTGGCTACAGGGCTGGGCTACAGAACTCCCGGTGTCTACTCCCAGCTCTGCCACTTGCTGCCTCTGTGACCTTTGGTCACAGGGAATTGCCAGACGGGATCAGAGCAGAGGTGTGTCCACTCCAGTGTCCTGTTTCCAGCACCAGAGGCTGCAGAGGTTGGTGTAAGAATCCTGCAGTAGCGGATGGGGGGGGATAATCATCCTGTGCTCGTGTCACTCAGTGGGTCACACCGGGAAATACCAGATTCAGGACAAACTGCTGAGAAATAGGGCAGACACACGCCAAAATTGCTGGTTATTTTTCCAGAAGATATACCAAACCAGCAACAAAAGTAAACTCCTGTCTCACCACAGTGGCTAATAGTCAGAAATGCAGCCGCCTTAGGTATCCCAGGCCTTGTTTCATCACCCACACACTAGACTTAATGATGAGTGGTTATTGAAAACCAACTTCATCAAACAAGGAGTTCTTCTGAGCCCAAAGGCCCAGCCACAAACCCAGGTTAATATACAGCTCAGATCTTGCCCAATAATCGCTGTTGCCAATCCTTTGGTATCTAATATCTAAAGCAGGGGTCTCAATCTCAAATGACCACGAGGGCCACATGAGGATTAGTACCTTGGCCCGAGGGCTGCATCATTGACACCCCCCCCACCTGCAGCCCCGCCCCCACTCCACCCCTTCCATGAGGCTCTGCCCCTGCCCTGCCTCTTCCCTGCCCCCATTCCAACCCCTTCCCCAAAATCCCCACCCCAACTCCGCCCCCTCCCTGCCCCCAGGGGGTGCAGGTAGGGTGTGGCGGGGGCTCAGGGCAGGGAGTTGAGGTGCAGGAGGGGTGTGGGGTGCAGCAGGGGGCTCAGGGTGCAGGAGGGGTGTGGGGTGCAGCAGGGGGCTCAGGGCAGGGGGTTGGGGTGCAGGAGGGGGTTCAGGGCAGGGGGTTCGGCTGCAGGAGGGGTTTTGGGGGGCAGGCTCTGGCCTGGCACGCACCGGGGCAGGGCAGGCTCCCTTCCTGCCTGCCTGCCCTGCCCCCGCGCCGCTCCGGGAAGCGGACGGAACCTGGGGGAGGGGGGGTACAGGGGTCTGTGTGTTGCCCTGGCTGCTCCTCCAGGTACCTCCCCCGAAGCTCCCATTGGCCGGGAACAGGGAACTGCGTGTTTGAGACCCCTGATTGAAAGCCATGTGTTTAAGACCCCTGAGCTAAAGGTTTATGTATAAGCGAAAGAAAGAGGTGAGGGTAAAAACTGTTAAAGGAATCAAATACATACACACATTGCAAAGTGCTTGTGTCCGGTTTGAAGCAGTGATGGAATAAACTGTTGGCTTGTTAAGTCTCTGATGGCATCCAAAAGAATGGAAGGTCCCGAGTCAATTGGTTAGAACGCTCCTTTTATTATAAGTCCATAGTCCAGAGATCAGTGCAGGGAAGAGGCAAAATGCAGATGTTTCTAGGGCTTTTTATAGCTTCTGCCAGGCCTAAGTGTTTCATGAGTTTCTTATTTCTTTTTTAGTATTTTGCTAAATGTGCCAAATAAATCAATAACCAGCTCTGCATTTTGTCTCATACGTGGGTGTATTGTCCAACTTTACATTGTTAGATTTACCTGACAGGCTCTGTGTGTTTTGTATAAAATACTGCTGAAAACAAGTATGATGGTCTGTGAGACTTAACTGTCAATAAAACTAACTTGAACGTATGCTTAAAGTAGTTTATCTATAAAATAATATGCAGTTTGGTTTGAGTGTATGCTTAATTGTTTTGAGAAAGAGGAGGGAAGGGTGGATGTTAAAGTGTTATGTGTCTGTATGTGTGTAGAGAGGTCAGAAAACAACATTTATAGCTCTGGTAAAAAGTGCAATCAACTCTAACATAAAATAGTGTAAACTAGCCCTACATTTTGTCTACATGGGGTGTATTGAACAATTGAACACTGTTAGATTTCCTTTAAGCTAGGCTGTGTGCGTATTCTGTATAAAATAATGCTGAAAAACAAGTATGAATGTGTATGTGAGTGGATGACATCTATAAAACTAATTTGAATGTATGCTTATGGTGGTTCATAAGTTGTCTTGAATGAATGCTTATTCGTTTTGGGAAGTAGGGCTGGGAGGGGTTTGTGACTGGGGCTGTGTGTGCAGGCTTTTGGGTTTTATTTATTTTTTTCTTTTTAATTTCTCTATCCCTTCACCCACTGCCACAATATACATAGGAAAGAACAGGTCTACCTCATATAACTGAGCAGCATGAGCTCCAAAATGAACACTTACTACGGTTCTTCTCTCCCGTGTCTTGTGGGCCACAAACAGACCACTGAGACCGGCTAGACCCCTCCGGAGTGGAGAATTCCTGACTCGCTGTGCCACCGGATGACCCTACCACCGACTCCACAATGTTCTCCAGCTTGACCTTTGTCCAGGACTTCGTTCTTGGGCTTGAGCCCCCTGTCCACCTCCTGCAGCCCCGCCAAAGTATCCACAGGGCTCTTGGCGGTGGAAGTGAGGTCACCACCAAGGGTGGCATCCAGCTCCTGATAGAAGGGGTAGGTCTTCAGCGCGGGACCAGAGTGACGGTTTGCCTCCCTTGCCTTCTGGTACGCCTGCCTCAGCTCCTTTCTCTTCGCTCAGCACTGCTGCCTCCTCCCGCCCCGTAACCGGACTTTTGGTTCGGGCACCATTTAGGGTTGCCAGATCCCAAAAGCCAGACACCCAGAAACCCTAAATGGCACCCGGACACAAAAGCCAAAACCTGGACAGGTGGCAACCCTACCAGTCATACAATAAGTACACACTGTGGAACAGGCCCCTCCTTTCATCTCATTAAAAGCTGGGGCATTCCTGGGTGGTCAGATCACTCCTTGCCCAGTTTGGCAGTGTGAAGCCCAGTGTTTTCATTTAAAGGCACAGCAAGACATTACACACTGAAGAGCTGTTTTTAAAGGCAGTGTGGTTCAGTGGGCTGAGCTATGGGCTGGGATCCAGGAGACCAGAGTTCCATTCCCAGCTCTGCTGCTGGCCTGTTGACTGACCTTGGGTGAGGCTCTCTGTGCCTTGGTTTCCCCATTTGTATAATGGGGATTGAGGCACTAAGTGGCTTTGTGGCACTAAGTGGCTGTACATCGCAAAGCTGGCCCCCATCTTCAAGTATTTCAATAGAATAATATATTTCAAGTACAACCAAATTAAACAACCCTCCTACCCCAAGTGTTGTGAGGGATTTTTTCCTTCTCCAGCCCCAAAGCACAGGTCAGAGTGGGCTGTGTCAATCCAATCAAGATGCTATTGTGTAAGCGGTGGGATGATCAAAGCATCAGACAGACTTTCATGGAGGGGAGAAAGCAGCCACTGCCCAAAGGAAATGAAGCCCACACTGTGCAGCCGGCTACTGCTGCCTTCAGCCCACCTTTGCACATCTGGTGCAATGGCTGCTGCCCTGCAAGAGGCATTGTGCTGTTTGACTCTCCTCTGAGAACATCCACAACCATTTCGCCGTGTGCATAAGCTGTTTTTACAACAGAGAATTCATCTCTTCACTGCAGTGTGAGCTGTCGGGGGGAGGGGAGGAGAGGGGAGGGGAGGGGAGGTGAGGTGAAGAGATGGCAACTTAAAGCTCTTCTTCACAGACACATGGTAAAATAAAAACAAACTTCCTTCCCTACTTTTAACCATGCATGCACAATTCATAACTTCTGAAGCATCCTGGTGGATTCTTCATCTCTGGCAATTTTAATATCAAGACTGGATTTAAAAAAAAAAAGGAAAGTTCTGCTGTAGTTCAAACAGGCATTAACTCAGGGAACTTCTTTGGCCTGTGTTATACAGGAGCTCAGGCTGAATGTGGTCTCCTGTATAGACCTGGGGAAATTGTGCGCCACTGCACAGGCGCAGAATTCATGTCCCCAGCAGACTTTTTTTTTCCCTTTGGCAGAAAATACATTTTGCCAGCGAGGCGCTGCAGTTACACCTTTCTCCCACCAGGAGCTGTTATGGCGCCAGAACAGAGGGCAGCCAGCTCAGAGCTGTAGCAGAAGTGGCATTCCTCACAGCAAACTGCCCAAAAGGGCCAGGTGAGGAAGCAGGCAATATGCGGGGGGGGGGGGGGGGCAGACAGAGCAGGGCACATAGGGCTGCTGCGGGGATCACATAGGCTGGGGTTCAGAAGGGCTGGTGGGGGGGAAGACTGGGGTGAGGGTCTAAGTGGGAGTGGACCCTCCCCCCAGGAGGACCACACAGGGACAGGGGCTACACAGGGGCAGGTGTGGCTGAGTGGGAGTGCAGGGTCACACAGGGATAGGGGAAGGAAGGTGCAGGGACACACAGGAGTGGGGCAGATGTGCCTAACTGAATGGGAGAGGCTAGGGAGTCAGCCAGGGAAGCATGGGGGAGGCTCCCCAACTCTCTAACAATCCCCGCCCCCCCAAATCTGTTACATACTTCTCCCACCCACACCCAACAACCCTCCTGCTTCACTCCCAGGCTACTTCCAGCAATTACTTCCCTCTCTCTCAGCTCCTCTGTTACTCCTGACTCCCCCAAGCCTTTGTACTATTGCTGAGGGGTGCAGGAAATAGGTTTCTGTATTATAGTTTACATGAATTCTTACTCAGAGTTCTGTGTTAATATGCCTCGTAAAGAATTTATTTGTCAAAAAACACTTTCTGAATCTTTTTTTTGTTCCCTCCATTGCTACAGACATACTTGCTGACAGGAATTTTGAAATTAATTACCAAAATAACTGAAACTAGTGTTCATGCATCTGATGAAGTGAGCTGTAGCTCACAAAAGCTTATGCTCAAATAAATGTGTTAGTCTCTAAGGTGCCACAAGTCCTCCTTTTCTTTTTGCAGATACAAACTAACACGGCTGCTACTCTGAAACCAGTGTGATTATATTGTGTTATTTTGACAAATTAAATATGCAAAATTTTAAAATATTGTTTGCAGAATTTTTAGGGGCAGAATTCCCCCAGGAGTAATGGGAAACTCTCTCTGTGCACCTGCCAGTCACACAGTTCATCAGGCCTCATGGTCAGTTAGGGCCTGGAACACTTTGATTGGTTGCACTTTACATTGGCTTTTCCACCTGCTGTGTGAATGCATCAGCTTTTTTAATAGCAAAGAAACACCTGGTTAGACAGACCTTTGTTACACATTAGGGGCGTAGTTCTTCTTCATCACATTCCTATTTAAAGTAGACAGCATGTGCAGTTCCTGAATCTTCTTTCAATCACACACACTAGGCTGTCCTACCCTACCCCTCAGCCCGATTCATGCTGAAGGAGGACTGCAAATCCCACCTCTAGATGTCACCCAAGAGTCACCCGCTGGCTGGAACAGAGCTAGGTGTGGGGGGGAGGAAGTTCCTGGCTGGGTCCCATCTAGACGGGAGGAGAGAGAGAGAGAGAAGGGGTTATCCTGGCTACACCCCAGTGAAATGAGTGAGTGAGTGTAGGACAGAAAGAGAGACATGGCTGGATCCCACCTACATGAGGGGGAGGGCTCCCTAATGCAGTAGGCTGTGATCATCTGCTCTAAACTCCCTCCACCTGTCTGCTCTTCCCCACACTTGCTCAGCCAAATCCCCTCCCCTGCCCCCCAGTCTCTCTGCTGGGCATCATGGGGACAGGACCACTCCCTGGTCTGCATCTGCTGGCGCTGTGTCAGGCCCACGGGCTGCCAGAAGCCCCTCAGGCCCTGGCGGTGGCAGAGGGGCACCGGTGTGCGTGACCGGGTGCCGGGTGAGGTTGGCCAATCTAGCAAAGTGCTTGCGCCAGTCAGCACAGCTGTACTGCTGCTCTCGGCTGTGAAAGAACCAATGTGATTGCAAGGAGGAGGCCCGTGCAAAGCTCTTGCTGCAGCCAGTGTGTCGGAATGTCCTCCCCTCAGTGTGCGTGCACTGGTGCTGGGTGGGTGGATTGGTTTTTTTCACATTCTTACCAGAATCATAACAGTGGTTCGGCTGCTCCCCGATGTGTGCGCTGGTGTGTTCTCAGGGTTGAACTCTGTGCAAAATCCTTGCCGCAGTCAGAGCAGCGGTGCAGCCACTCCCTGGTGTGCGTGCACTGGTGCTGGTTCAGCGCGGATGGGTTGCTGAACCTCTTGGCGCAGTCGATGCAGTGGTGGGGACGCTGGCCCATGGGGAGTCTCTGGTGTGTAGCAAGGTCTGGTCTCTGGCTGAGTTTACCCCGGGGATGGACTGCGTCCTGTGCATGGATCCCTCTGTGGGATGTGGAATCCTGCTTCCCTACCGTGCTTTCTCCACATTCAGACTGTGTCCGCGTTCCCCCCAGGATCCCGAGCCCTGCTGGAGAGAGCTCACGGTTAAGGCTACAGGTTTGTCAAGGATGGAAAATGTCACAGATGGAGCGATTTCACCATTTGTCTGTGACTGTTTTTTGGATGGGTGCCTCACCCTGCAATGGCGGCTTCTGTCTCACAGAACGCCTCTCTCTGGGTACTGAGACCTGGTCTGCGGGGTTACAGCACCACTCAGATTTGCCCCCGCCCCCCAGTGATAATGGTAGGGGAGGCAAACCAAACTACAGTGAATGGCCTTGCCACCCAGATCCTCTCTAGCCCGCACCAACCCCTCTGCACCAGGCTGCGGTCAGGTTTGCAGCACTGGGGGAGGTGCTGGGTGGGTGCCCCATGGCGAGGAAGAGGGCAGGTTTTGTTAAAAATCAAGGAGCAGTCACAGGAAGTTTAGTGACTTGTGACTTTTACTAAATTTTCTGTAATTTTTTATACAAAATGCCATGACAAATCTGCAGCCTGACTCAGGGTGGTTCTACCCTATGTTGTTTGCAGCACCTAGCGCCTGCTCCCTCGTGCGCCATGCACCTCTTGGGTTTTCTTTGATGATTAAACTGTAGCTTTCCCAGAATACAGACAGTGCCTGGCACAACAGGGCCCTTATCCAGAACTAGGTGCTCTAAGTGCTAAAAAATAGGGTCCAGGGTTTGTTTCAAATTGATTTTGGTTATATTTCAATCAGAGGTTTCTATTTACATGTGGCTGGTTCTTCACATTCTCCTGTTTTATACCATGAGGCCTGTTCCACAGTGTTTGCGCTGTTTTAACCATATTGGTTCAAAACTAGCTCATGTTGATGCAGTGAGACCGGTCTAAAGCTGCTTAGAACTACGCAATTTATTCCTGCGGGGGAGTGAGTCCTTTTCAAGGAATTCCTTCTAAAGCAGTCATTTACTCTCTGCCTGACGTTTCACTCTTTGTGCAAAACTAAAACTAAACTAAAACCCTCAAAAGGGTAGGGGGTTTTTTGGGGGTGGGAAGTGGGTTGAGGGGATGACAAGTCATTCAGGGTTTGTGTGATGCAATCAGAAAACCATGTCTTGTTTTACAACCCAATCAGTGACACTGCTGAGCTGGAAGGGGTGAATAGCTGCTACCTGGCAGGCCTTTGAGCTACAGACAGCCACAGACTGCATTCAAGCTGAGGGCTGGGCTAAGCATGGACACTGAAGCAATGTAAGTAAGAACGATTTCGTGCCACTAAGAGAGCAGGAAGAGAGGGGATGTAACAATGGCCATTCCACCCCCACTCCCTCACACCCAGCCTATACACCAGGGTACTCCAAGCTGTGGCCTGAAGGACGATTTCGTCTGGCTACCAAACATGCCCAGCAGCAGCTGCCTGGAACGTGGGGCAGTTTTAGAGCGTTACAGTGAAGCGCTGGAAGTGCCGGAGACCTGCTCTACAAAATGGCGTCCTCCGTGTGGTGTTACCTCACACTCATCACACGTGACTGATCCTGCCCTGCCCTGAGTCACGCCCATCTTTCTCCTTGTTCGCTGGGGCAGGTTTCTCCAGCCTGAGAGGTCATGTGTGAAGTGAAGCAGCAGAGAGGGGGTGAGGTGGAAACCTCGAGAGGACAGCGCCTTCTCTGCCAAGGGCCAGTGACTCTGGGATGCTCTCCCAGGCTGCAAGGAGGTTTTTGTCCCCATCTGAAGTATTTCTGGATCCAGGTGCCAAGGGCCTTAGGGCACCAGCACGTACAGCCTGAGTCAGGAGGGGCAGGCATGAAGCCCATTTGAAAAATCTCTTGGGCACCCCGGCTTGGTATGATTTTCTGAGATATGGGAAGCCTAGAAGGTGGTGTTGCGGTCTATGGACCGGCAGGCGTGTCTTTCTAGCCAGGTGCTTGTCTGACCCCCAGTGCCAGACCCACTGACACACACAGATGGATTTTATCCTCATAGCCCCAGTGCCCTTTCCATTACACAGCTGGGGAATCTGAGGCATGCTGGAGCTGTAGTGACTCGCTTCTAGAACTGAACCAAGATCTTCTGAATCCTACTGCAATGTCCTACCCACTAGGTAAATGCAGCTCCCATATGCTCCCCCACCACAGAGACCTCTCTCTTTCCCTCAGCATCCCTCAAATCTTCCCCCTCCACACATTGTCCCATATCACTATCCCACCCTCTTCCAACTCCCAACCTCCCCATCTCCGATCCACTTCTCTTTCACAGCTTTGAGGTCCCATCATTTTTAGGTCCCATCCTAGGTCACAGATATCCAATGAGTAGGAAAGAGAGGAAGTATGATAATAAGACTCCCTGGCTTAACCAGGAGATCTTCAATGACCTGAAACTCAAAAAAAAAGAGTTTCTACTTCTGTCATAAATATAAAGGGAGGGGTAAACACCTTTAAAATCCCTCCTGGCCAGAGGAAAAACCATTTCACCTGTAAAGGGTTAAGAAGCTAGGATAATCTCGCTGGCACCTGACCAAAATGACCAATGAGGAGACAAGATACTTTCAAAGCTGGAGGGGGGGAGAAACAAAGGTTCTCGCGGTCTGTGTGATGCTTTTGCCCGGAACAGAACAGGAATGGAGTCTTAGAACTTAGTAAGTAATCTAGCTAGATATGCGTTAGATTCTCTTTTGTTTAAATGGCTGATAAAATAAGCTGTGCTGAATGGAATGGATATTCCTGTTTTTGTGTCTTTTTGTAACTTAAGGTTTTGCCTAGAGGGATTCTCTATGTTTGGAATCTGATTACCCTGTAAGGTATTTACTATCCTGATTTTACAGAGATGATTCTTTTATTTTTTCTTCTATTAAAATTCTTCTTTTAAGAATCTGATTGCTTTTTCATTGTTCTTAAGATCTAAGGGTTTGGGTCTGTGTTCACCTATGCAAATTGGTGAGGATTTTTATCAAGCCTTCCCCAGGAAACGGGATGTAGGGTTTTGGGGGGAAAGACGTTTCCAGGCGGGCTTTTTCCCTGTTATATATATTTGTTAGACGCTTGGTGGTGGCAGCAATAAAGTCCAAGGGCAAAAGGTAAAATAATTGGTACCTTGGGGAAGTTTTAACCTAAGCTGGTAAAAATAAGCTTAGGGGGTTTTCATGCAGGTCCCCACATCTGTACCCTAGAGTTCAGAGTGGGCAAGGAACTTTGACAACTTCTTGTATGACTAAGTCAAGTTACAAAGGATGAATATTTAAAAACAAACAAACAAACAAAAAAGCACCACAAGCATGTAGGGACAAAATTAGAAAAGCCAAGGCAAAACAAAAAGCTAAACTAGCTAGGGATATAAAGAGGAACAAGAAAGCATTTTATAAATACAAGGGAAACAAGAGGAAGACGAAGGGCAGGCTAGGCCCATAACTAAATGAAGAGGGAGAGACAATAAGAGAAAAAGCAGCAATGGCCAAACTGTTAAATGCCTCTTTTGTTTCGTTTTCACCAAAAAAATTAGCAGTAATCAGTCAACTAAGATAGTGAACACCAGTGTCAATGGGGTAGGATCTGAGCCTAAAATAGGAAAGGAAAATAGTTATGAATTACTTGGGCCTGGTCCACAGTACATGATTATGTTGAATTTAAACGCGTTAGGTTGAATTAAAACGAAATCCATCCACACAACGAACCCCGTTTTGTCGACTTAAAGGGCTCTTAAAATCAAGTTCTGTACTCCTCCCTGGCAAGGGGAGTAGTGGTAAAATCAACATCACCGGTTCAAATTTGGGGTACTGTGGACACAATTCCACAGTATTGGCCTCCGGGAGCTATCCCAGAATGCTCCACTGTGACCGCTCTGGACAACAGTTTCAACTCAGATGCACTAGCCAGGTAGTCAGGAAAAGCCCCGGGAACTTTTGAATTTCATTTCCTGTTTGAGCAGCATGGTGAGCTCATCAGTGACCATGCACAGCTCACCAGCACAAACAGGTGACCATGCAGTCCCAGATGCGCAAATGAGCTCCAGCTCCGGGAGGTACTGGACTGGATCTCATCGCAGTATGGGGAGAAGAATCTGTGCAGGCAGAACTCTGTTCAAAAATCAGAACGCCAACATATATGAGAAAATCTCCCAGGGCATGACGGACAGAGGCTACTCCAGGGATACACAGCACTGCCCTGTGAAAATTACGGGGCTCAGGCAAGCCTACCAAAAGACAAAAGAGGCGAACGGTCACTTGAGGTCACAGCCCCATACATGCCGCAACTATGATGAGATGCACGCAAATCTGGGGAGGGGATGCTATCACTACCCCACCACTGTCCGTGGACACCTGCAAGGGGGGTCTCACAGAGCAGGGAGGATGATTTTGTGGAGGAGGAAGAGGGCAGTGCACAGGCAGCAAGCGGTGAATCCATTCCCCCCGGCAGCCAGGAACTGTTCATCACCCTGGAGCCAATACCCTCCACCCCCTCCCAAGGCGGGCTCTGGCACTATGATGCCAGAGAAGGCACTTCTGGTGTACCTTTGTAAATACGAGACAGGGTTTAAAAGAAAGTGTGTTTAATGATTCCTTTGCCCTGAAGAATTGGGATGCATTAATGCTACTGGAATGGCCAGTAATGCTACTGGAAAAGTCCGCTCACGCTAGGCTGTTCGCGTTTGGCTTAAAGGGCTCAGCCCTGATCAGAGCCACGTGGTGGTGGTGGTGGAGGGGGGTCGTGTTGCGCATCGGCACAGAAACCGCAGGCTCTCCTTTTAAATGTACCATGAATTGCATGTTTCACTGAGAAAGAGTCTCCCCTTTGGTATCTTTTAAAATTCTACTCTCCCTTTTTCTCCTCCCGCAGGTGCAAATGTTTCCATGCTCCCCCTATCATCTCCGTCCCAGAGGCTGTCCCAGATTAGAAGGCGAAAAAAGATGCATTCAGGACAACATGTGTTCAGAGCTTAGGCAGTCCTCCCGCACTGACAGAGCCCAGCTGAATGCACGGAAACATACAATGGCAGAGTCCCGGAAAGCGTTCAATGAATGCGATGAGAGGAGGGAGGCGCGCGATGAGAGCAGGCAGGACGCCATGCTCAAGCTAATGGGGGAGCAAACTGCTCCGCTGTCTGGGGGATCTGACGCGGGAAAGGCAGCAAGAGCACGCCCAGCTGTGCTCTTCTAATCGCCCTGGTGTCTGGCTGCGTGAAACTGGCCACCAGGCGATTTGCCTCGACCTCCCACCCCGCCATAAACGTCTCCCCCTTACTCTCACAGATAATGTGGAGCACACGGCAAGAAGCAATAACAATGGGAATACTGGTTTCGTCAAGGTCCAGTAAACTGCGCCAGCGAGCTTTTAAACGTCCAAATGCACATTCTACCACCATTCTGCACTTGCTCAGCCTATAGTTGAACGGCTCCTGACTACTGTCCGGGGTGCCTGTGTACGGCTTCATGAGCCATGGCATTAAGGGGTAGGCTGGGTCCCCGAGGATAACGATAGGCATTTCAACATCCCCAACAGTAATTTTATGGGCTGGGAAGTAAGTTCCTTCCTGCAGCTGTTCAAACAGACCAGAGTTCCTGAAGACACAAACGTCATGCATCTTTCCCAGCCATCCCATGTCGATGTCGGTGAAACGTCCTTTGTGATCCACCAGTGCTTGCAGTACCATTGAGAAGTACCCCTTGCGATTTACGTAGTGGCTGCCCTGGTGGTCTGGTGCCAAGATAGTGATATGCGTTCTGTCTATTTCCCCACCATAGTTAGGGAACCCCATCGCAGCAAAGCCATCCACAATGACCTGCACGTTTCCCAGAGTCACTACCCTTGATAGCAGCAGGTCAGTGATTGCACTGGCTACTTGCATCACAGCAGCCCCCACAGTAGATTTGCCCACTCCAAATTGATTCCCGACTGACGGGTAGCTGTCAGGCGTTGCAAGCTTCCACAGGGCTATCGCCACTCGTTTCTCAACTGTGAGGGCTGCTCTCATTTTGGTATCTTTGCACTTCAGGACAGAGGATAGCAAGTCACAAAGTTCAAGGAAAGTGGCATTACACATGCAAAAGTTTCACAGCCACTGGGAATCATCCCATACCTGCAACACTATACAGTCCCACCAGTCTGCTTGTTTCCCAGGCCCAGAATCAGCGTTTCACGGCATGAACCTGGCCCAACAGCACCATGATCTCCCAACTGCCACATCCTGTGCTTCCAGGAACATCTGAGTCCATGTCCTCATCACTATCGTCATCGCACTGTCATTGCTTCCTCGCCCGGTTTTGCAGATTCTGCACATACTGCAGGATAATGTGCGAGGTGTTTACAATGGTCACAACTGCAGCGGTGAACTGAACAGGCTCCATGCTTGCCGTGCTATGGCGTCTGCCCAGGTAATCCAGGAAAAAAGGCACAAAAGAATTGTTTGCTGTTGCTTTCACGGAGGGAGGGGAGAATGACGACATGTACCCAAAACCACCTTGCTCAGCCTATAATTGAAATGCTCCTTACTACTGTCCAGGCTTCATGAGCCACGGGAGCAAGGGGTAGGCGCGACCGCGTTGTGCTGCCGTCTGGGAGAGCAGCCCGAGGCAGAAGCCTCCAGCTCACAGGAGAGCAGAGTTGCAGCAGAAGTGGTGGAGCCATACACCGTTTACGAGGACAGCTATCAATCCTATTGCACCGTCTGCTGCAGAAAAAAGGCGCAAAACAATTGTCTGCCATTGCTTTCACGGAGGGAGGGGCGACTGACGACATGCACCCAAAACCACCCGCAACAATGTTTTTCCCCATCAGGCATTGGGAGCTTAACCCAGAATTCTAATGGGCGGCAGAGACTGCGGGAACTGTGGGATAGCTACCCAAAGTGCACCGTTCCAAGAGTCAATGCTAGCCATGGTACTGTGGATGCCCTCCACCAACTTAATGTGCTTAGTGGGGGCTGGCAGATGCGTGGAGTGAGCAGGCAGACACCGCTCAGCTCTGCTGCACTGCCGGGGCCCCGGGCCATTGTAAGTTGCCGGGGGCGGGGGACCACACCTGAGGGGTGGCAGGTGGGGCCAAGGGAGAGACCCGGCCCCAAAACTGCTGGAGCCCCACAGGCCACATAGTTTGAGACCTCCTGACCTAGAAGGAAATAAAGTAATAAGTAACAGTCTGCATGGATTTGTCAAGAACAAATTATGTCTAACCAACTTAATATTCTTATGAACAATTTAAAGTTGGGTGGGGTTGCAAGCGCATTAAAGGACAGGATTAGAATTTAAAGTGATCTTGACAAACTGGAGAAATGGTCAGAACTGAAATGACAGCTTAGGAAGGAGTACTGCAGAAAACCATCTGGGGTTACAGTGGATCACAAATTAAATATGAGTCAATGTAATACTGTTGAAAAGAAAAAAAGCAAATATTCTGGGATGTATTAGCAGGAGTGTTGCAAGCAAGATGTGAGAAGTAATTCTTCTACTCCTCTCAGCACGGGTAAGGTCTCAACTGGACTCCTGTGTCCAGTTCTGGGCCCCGCACTTCAGAAAGGATGTAGACAAACTGGACGGGGTCAGAGGAGAGCAATGAGAATGATTAAAGATCTAGAAAACATGACCTACGAGGAAAGATTGAAAAAATTGGATTTGTTTAGCCTGGCAAAGGAAAGACTGAGGGGGGCTTAACAAGATTCTTCAAGTACATAAAAGGTTGTTACAAAGTAGAAGGTGATAAATTGTTCTCCTTATTCACTGAGGCCAGGACAAGAAGTAATGGGCTTAAATTGCAGCAGGGTAGATTTAGGGTAGATATTAGGAAAAACTTCCAAACTCTAAGTGTAGTAAAGCACTGGAACAAATTACCTGGGATGGTTGTGGAATCTCCATCATGGGAGGCTTTTAAGAACAGGTTAGACAAACACCTGGACTAGATAATACGTAGTCCTGTCTCTAGTAGAGAGGACTGGACTAGATGACCTACTGAGGTCCCTTCTAGTCCTACATTTCTATAATTTCTAGGATTCATAGATATCAATCATTGTGCCCATCCAGCCTGGCTTCCTGCCTATCCCAGCCAGGGAAACTCCCCCAGTGATTCCTGCCTCCAGCCCAGTAACTCCTTCCCCTCCAAAATAAATACTGGCCCCTAATTCCCAGCCTCCATTTGTCCCCTTCAGTTCCCAGGCAGTGGATTTCACTCTGCCTTTGCCTTCTACATTAAGGAGCCGTCCACTAGCAGGTGCGTAAATCAGAAGGGATTGGATTATTACGACTCACCTCGGAATGGGCTCTCTGGCCCGGAGCTTTCCCTGGAGTCCTCAGCATCCCGAATCCAGAGCTCTGCCTCCCCAACCTCTATCTGGTGGATTAAGTCTGGTGTGGAACCTGAATAGCCTGTTTGGGGGGAATTAATCAGTTTTATTACTAAAGTTTTGCGGGTAGGGACTCATTTATATGTCGGTGCATCCCAGCACAGTAGGGCTCCGATCTCGGTCAGTGTTTGTCTCTGCAGCACTCGGTGCGATGAGGCCCCAATCTCAGACACTGCTTGAGAGGAAAGCACAAGAGATCTCAAGCAGGAGAATAAAGAAATTAAACTTCCTTAGAGGAGATTTCGTCCCGTCTCCCGCCAGGCAAGTTGAGTTCGTACTCTGAAGCAGCAATGTCTATGATCCTTCTCAATTTGCTTTGGGACTGAGTCCTGGCAGGTGTCACTGTTATACAGACCTACCATTTTTTTGCTTAGCGTGCAAGAATTGTTCAAATGTACAGTTAAGATTATGATGTTCATTCTTTCTGGGGAGGTGGGGAGCTGTTTTCTTCCTGCCTTATTAGTCTTATTTGCTCATATGCTGTTTGCAACCAGCCCTGTGCCAGGACTGAGGTAGGTAAACAAGTTACACTAAGACTAGCCCAAGGCTCTGTAGCCCTGAGTTCTTCAACAGGAAGCCGAACTGAAAGAGGCTGTCATTTGCCACTACTCAGCCATCGGGTGGCACATGCCAGGGGTGGCATTAAGGGAACACAGACATTGGACAGCTATGAGTAGAGATAAATTGGTCCTTACCCAAGGAAACGAGGGCCCGGTAATTCCTCAGCATCTGGTCCCGGTACAGCTGCTTCTCTGGCCGGGACAAGAGCTCCCACTCCTCCCGGCTGAAATACAGAGCCACGTCCTCAAACGCCACCCGCAGCTGCTGGCACAAGCGTTACACACTCAGCACCCTCCGCTCCAGCCCCAGCCCGGGGCCTCGCCCGGAGGAAGGGGCCGCGCCCGGCTCCGCGTGTCCGCCCGGCCCGGGGCCCCCAGCGCCGCTCCCCGGCCCCAGCGCTCCGGCTGCGGCAGCCCCCAGCCCCGGGGTCACTAGCGCGGGAGGGACCCGGCCCCGGCCCTCCTCGGCCCCAGCCGGGACCAGCCAGTGCCCGGCCGGGGAGTCCCCGCCCCGCGTCCTACCTGCGCCGGCCCCGCTGCAGCCATTGCCGGGCTCGGCTCCGCCCCGGCCGCTTCCTCCGCCTGGGCAGCGACCTCCTGCCTCGGGGCTGGTGCCTCCCTCCCCGGGGCCGCCTCCCGCCCACTCCCTGCCCGGCCCCGCGCCTGCGCCGCCAGCTCCAGCAGCCGGGGGAGGCCCCAGCACAGCGACCTTCCTGCCCAGCGCCCGGACGCCTGGGTCCCGAGTCCGGCCGCTGGGGGCGCTCGCGGCACCTGGTCCCCGGGCGGCAGGAGCCTGTAAGGGGGCAGCCCGGTCCCCGCCCCTGACATGTGCGTGGGGCCCCCTTGTGCTGTGGGGAGCTGGGAGCCCGGACTCCCTCGGCTCTGGGAGGAGAGCGGGGACTAGTGGGTACAAGAGGGCCTTGGCCAGGCTGTGCAGCGTGGGAGTGTCACAGTAACACACGGTTCGGGCTGTGGTTGCTGCTTGGCTGCCTGAGGTTGGTGTGTGCATTTGAGGAGATCAATCCCCAAGCTGTGTGTGGGTCTGAGTGGTACAGGAAGGCTGTGTAACGTGAGTGTTTTACAGATCACAACGTGACTGTGGAGTGTGTGTGTGTCACAGTAAGACAAAAAGAAAAGGAGGACTTGTGGCACCTTAGAGACTAACCAATTTATTTGAGCATAAGCTTTCGTGAGCTACAGCTCACTTCATCGGATGTATACAGTGGAAAGTACAGTGATGAGATTTTATATATACACACAGACCATGAAAAAATGTACATTGTAAGGAGAGTGATCACTTAAGATGAGCTATTACCAGCAGGAGAGTGGGGTGGGGGGAGAGAAAACCTTTTGAAGTGATAATCAAGGTGGGCCATTTCCAGCACATTTCCAGGAGTTAACAAGAACGTCTGACAGGTTTCAAAGTAACAGCCGTGTTAGTCTGTATTCGCAAAAAGAAAAGGAGTACTTGTGGCACCTTAGAGACTAACCAATTTATTTGAGCATAAGCTTTCGTGAGCTACAGCTCACTTCATCGGATGCTGTAGCTCACGAAAGCTTATGCTCGAATAAATTGGTAAGTCTCTAAGGTGCCCCAAGCACTCCTTTTCTTTTTAAGAACGTCTGAGGAACAGTTGGGGGGCGGCGGGGCGGGGGGGGGAGAATAAACAAGGGGAAATAGTTTCACTTAGTATAATGACTCAACCACTCCCAGTCTCTATTCAAACCTAAGTTAATTGTATCCAGTTTGCAAATTAATTCCAATTCAGCAGTCTCTGGTTGGAGTCAAAAAAATTTTTTTTTCCCAGGGTACCACAAGTCCTCCTTTTCTTTTTGCGAATACAGACTAACACGGCTGCTACTCTGAAACAATAAGACAAGGCTCTGGATGTGTGGTGTGTTTGTTGTTAGGCTGTGTGATGTTGGTGTGTGTGTTACTTACAGGGGATGAAAGCCTGGGGTGTGATCCCCTGTAATGTGTGTGTTAAACGACAACTGTGTGTGAGTTAGAGGAGGGCGGTGTGTTCATGAGCGTTACAGGAGCTCACAGGTGGCTGTAGTGTGTATGTGTGTTTCAGGAGTTCACACCCATATCACTGCCCAGTGCCATGGGGAGGGCAGGTGCCCCATACAGATGGCGTGTTCTGGCCTCGGTGCTGGCGCTGAAGCAGCTGCCCCTGCCCCCCGCTCATTGTGCCGGGCCCTGCACACCTCAGGTGCCACCCCCGCCGGTGACAACATCAAGGGCCCACGGGACGCCAAGCACAACCCGCTCTTCCAGAAGCTTGTCATGCTCCTGCACTTTGCCCACAAAGGTATGGGGAGGAAGGGATGGATCCTGTGTCTGTGTGACACAACCCCAGCCAGAGGGAGTGCTGCAGAGCCCTGCCAGCTTCCCAGATAACAGCTAACGATGGCTGAAGAGGGGAAGGGCCCTGGAATAGGTAGTTTGGGGCAGGGAGGATCACCAGGGGCCTCAAGACTCCGGGGTCCCATCTCCGCTCTGCAAGGGGATGGTGAGTTATAGCAGAGGGCTCAGTGTCAGGACACCTTGATTCTATCCCAGGCTCTGGGAGGGGAGTGGATCGTGGTGGGTTGAAGCAGAGGGGGCTCGGAGTCAGCATTGCCCTCGAGTGGGGTCCCAGCTGTATCTTCCTTGTGACGCTCCATCTCTGTGCACTGCAGCAGGGGGACCCAACCTTGATTTCAACACCAACCTGGCAAACATCACTGAGCAGTGCCAGAGCATGGTCTTGACGCAAGCATCCACTGAGGTGGCCATCAAGGGAAGGTTCGTAGCTGCGTCCTGTCAGCCGGGCTCATGGGCTGCAGCCTTTTTGAATTCTCTGGGTCAGCCCCGACCTTGCCAAGGTGTTACAGGTGTCACCCTGGATGCGGCAGGTACGTGGATGGGATGGATGAGGATGAGCTGTCTTTCAGGATTTGCTGACTCGTGATCTGAGGACCGTGCTAACGCCACTGCGATCGGCTGCCTCTGTGACGGACAGCATTGTGGTGATGTCACGCAGTTCCTTTTAACGGTTCTGTGACGGGAAGACCTGAGGTAAACTGTCAGTTACAGAACCAGTTCAGAGTGGACTGTTAGCTGCCCTTTCCTGCCAAAGTTCAAAAAGGGTGCAAAACCACCACCCCCCAGCTGAAACAAGATGGAGTCTTGTTGCTTGTGGCAAAGAGATGCCATATTAAATGTCTGACTCCATACTGGATAATCACCATTTTAGTGATTATGAGGGGATAACATTATAAAACCTCATTAAAAACACTATAAAATTACAAGATACAAATATATTCAAACTCTTAACAGGGGGCGTTCGCAGCCTTGAATGAAGGAGAGAGGCTGGGTTTGTAGTTATGGTGCTGGGCTGGACTACAGGACTCGTGGTTTCTATTCCTAGTTCTGCCACTTGGTCCCTCTCTGACCTTGAGCAAATCACTGAGGTCAATGGTTCTCAACCAGGGGTACAGATACCCCTGGGGGTATGCTGAGGGGGTACACCAGGCAGTACACCATCTCATCTAGAGAGTGGCCTAGTTTTACAACAGGATACAAAAAGCACTCGCAAAGTCAGTACAAACTAAACTTTCATACTGACAATGACTTGTTTATACCACTCTATATACTATACACTGAAATATAAGTACAATATTTATATTGCAGTTGATTCATAATTATATGATAAAAATGACGAAGTAAGCATTTTGTCAGTACTAGTGTGCTGGGAGACTTTTGTATTTTTATGTCTGATGTCGTAAGCAAGTGGTTTTTAAGTGAGGTGAAACTTTGGCATACGCAAAAGAAATCACACTGCTGAAAGGGGTACAGTAGTCCGGAAAGGTTGAGAGCCACTGGCTATTCCCTGTGACTTAAGTCAGACTGGATCAGAGCAGAGGCCTCATTTGTTTGGTCAGTAATCTAATCTAACATAGGTTTCAGAGTAAGAGCCGTGTTAGTCTGTATTCGCAAAAAGAAAAGGAGTACTTGTGGCACCTTAGAGACTAACCAATTTATTTGAGCGTAAGCTTTCGTGAGCTACAGCTCACTTCATTGGATGCATACTGTGGAAAGTGTAGAAGATCTTTTTATACACACAAAGCATGAAAAAATACCTTCCCCCCACCCCACTCTCCTGCTGGTAATAGCTTATCTAAAGTGATCACTCTCCTTACAATGTGTATGATAATCAAGGTGGGCCATTTCCAGCACAAATCCAGGGTTTAACAAGAACGTCTGGAGGGGGTGCGGGAGTAGGAAAAAACAAGGGGAAATAGGTTACCTTGCATAATGACTTAGCCACTCCCAGTCTCTATTCAAGCCTAAGTTAATTGTATCCAATTTGCAAATGAATTCCAAATCAGCAGTACCGGAAACCTACTGACCGCTATTCCTACCTACATGCCTCCAGCATGATAATCAAGGTGGGCCATTTCCAGCACAAATCCAGGGTTTAACAAGAACCTCTGGGGGGGGGGGTAGGAAAAAACAAGGGGAAATAGGCTTGAATAGAGACTCAGAGTGGCTAAGTCATTATGCAAGGTAACCTAAGTTAATTGTATCCAATTTGTAAATGAATTCCAATTCAGCAGTCTCTCGCTGGAGTCTGGTTTTGAAGTTTTTCTGTTGTAATATCGCAACTTTCATGTCTGTAATCGCGTGACCAGAGAGATTGAAGTGGTCTCCGACTGGTTTATGAATGTTATAATTCTTGACATCTGATTTGTGTCCATTTATTCTTTTACGTAGAGACTGTCCAGTTTGACCAATGTACGTGGCAGAGGGGCGTTGCTGGCACATGATGGCATATATCACATTGGTGGATGTTCAGGTGAACGAGCCTCTGATAGTGTGGCTGATGTGATTAGGCCCTGTGATGGTGTCCCCTGAATAGATATGTGGGCACAGTTGGCAACGGGCTTTGTTGCAAGGATAGGTTCCTGGGTTAGTGGTTCTGTTGTGTGGTATGTGGTTGCTGGTGAGTATTCGCTTCAGGTTGGGGGGCTGTCTGTAGGCAAGGACTGGCCTGTCTCCCAAGATTTGTGAGAGTGTTGGGTCATCCTTCAGGATAGGTTGTAGATCCTTGATAATGCGTTGAAGGGGTTTTAGTTGGGGGCTGAAGGTGACGGCTAGTAGCGTTCTGTTATTTTCTTTGTTAGGCCTGTCCTGTAGTAGGTGACTTCTGGGAACTCTTCTGGCTCTATCAATCTGTTTCTTCACTTCCGCAGGTGGGTATTGTAGTTGTAAGAATGCTTGATAGAGATCTTGTAGGTGTTTGTCTCTGTCTGAGAGGTTGGAGCAAATGCGGTTGTATCGCAGAGCTTGGCTGTAGACAATGGATCGTGTGGTGTGGTCAGGGTGAAAGCTGGAGGCATGTAGGTAGGAATAGCGGTCAGTAGGTTTCCGGTATAGGGTGGTGTTTATGTGACCATCGTTTATTAGCACTGTAGTGTCCAGGAAGTGGATCTCTTGTGTGGACTGGACCAGGCTGAGGTTGATGGTGGGATGGAAATTGTTGAAATCATGGTGGAATTCCTCAAGGGCTTCTTTTCCATGGGTCCAGATAGAGACTGGGAGTGGCTAAGTCATTATACAAGGTAACCTATTTCCCCTTGTTTTTTCCTACCCCCCTGCCCCCCAGACGTTCTTGTTACACCCTGGATTTGTGCTGGAAATGGCCCACCTTGATTATCATACACATTGTAAGGAGAGTGGTCACTTTAGATAAGCTATTACCAGCAGGAGAGTGGGGTGGGGGGAGGTATTTTTTCATGCTTTGTGTGTATAAAAAGATCTTCTACACTTTCCGCAGTATGCATCCGATGAAGTGAGCTGTAGCTCATGAAAGCTTATGCTCAAATAAATTGGTTAGTCTCTAAGGTGCCACAAGTACTCCTTGTCTTTTTAATCTAACATAGTTCAAGTAGGCACTAGACAGCATTTTATTTTTATTATTCTTGTAACCATTTCTGACTGTTATGCCTCATTGCTGTACTCACTTAAAATCTCTCTTTGTCATTAATAAACTTCATTCATGGTTTCATCAATTCTGAAGCACTTAAAGAAGAGGAAAGTGATCAGGACCAGTCAGCATGGATTCACCAAGGGCAAGTTATGCCTGACTAACCTAATTGCCTTCTGTGACAAGATAACTGGCTCTGTGGATCGGGGAAAGCAGTGGACATGTTATTCCTTGACTTTAGCAAAGCTTTTGATACAGTCTCCCACAGTATTCTTGCCAGCAAGTTAAAGAAGTATGGGCTGGATGAATGGACTATAAGGTGGCTAGAAAGCTGACTAGATTGTCAGGCTCAACGGATAGTGATCAATGGCTCCATGTCTAGTTGGCAGCCGATATCGAGCGGTGTGCCCCAAGGGTCGGTCCTGGGGCCGGTTTTGTTCAATATCTTCATTAATGATCTGGAGGAGGGCGTGGATTGCACCCTCAGCAAGTTTGCAGATGACACTAAACTGGGAGGGGTGGTGGATACCCTGGAGGGTAGGGATGGGATACAGAGGGCCCTAGACAAATTAGAGGATTGGGCCAAAAGAAATCTGATGAGGTTCAACAAGGATAAGTGCAGAGTCCTGCACTTAGGATGGAAGAATCCCATGTGCTGCTACAGACGAGGGACCGAATAGTTAGGCAGCAGTTCTGCAGAAAAGGACCTAGGGGTTACAATGGACGAGACGCTGGATACGAGTCAACAGTGTGCCCTTGTTGCTAAGAAGGCTAACGGCATTTGGGGTTGTATAAATAGGGGCATTTCCAGCAGATCGAGGGACGTGATCATTCCCCTCTATTCGGCATTGGTGAGGTCTCATCTGGAGTACTTTGTCCAGTTTTGGGCCCCGCACCGCAAGAAGGATGTGGATAAATTGGAAAGAGTCCAGCGGAGGGCAACAAAAATGATTAGGGGGCTGGAGGAGAGGCTGAGGGAACTGGGATTGTTTAGTCTACAGAAGAGAAGAATGAGTCGGGATTTGATAGCTGCTTTTAACTAGCTGAAAGGGGGTTCCAAAGAGGATGGATCTAGACTATTCTCAGTGGTAGCAGATGAGAGTACAAGGAGTAACGGTCTCAAGTTGTAGAGCGGGAGGTTAGGTTGGATATTAGGAAAAACTTTTTCACTAGGAGGGTGATGAAGCACTAGAATGGGTTACCTAGGGAGGTGGTGGGATCTCCTTCCTTAGAGGTTTTTAAGGTCAGGCTTGACAAAGTCGTGGCTGGCATGAGTTAGTTGGGGATTGGTCCTGCTTTGAGCAGAAGGTTGGACTAGATGACCTCCTGAGGTCTCTTCCAACCCTGATATTCTATAATTCTATGGATGGACTCCTAGGAAAACCAATAGGTCTTTTAAGATTCTAATGTTCCCCCCCTGACTTCCAAGCCAGCTGTCCCCCCACATCATGGAGACCTGGGTCCCCACACACCCCGCCCTGTGAGCGGGCTGCATAGGGCCCCAGAATAGCTAGGGACGGCCCTGCCAGTCGCCTCTGCGCCTCACACATTTTAGTCGCCCAGAGGATGTTAACTCACATACGAAGCAGTTAGCTTAACACAACCATGTTGTCAGTTTATTATCCAGTATGTAAATATGGTTCATTAACCAATATGTAAATATGCAAAATGATTTTTTTCTACATATCCATTGGAGCTGGCATGGAGGTGACTTCTCTAGCTCAGCTTCACCGTTGCAGTGACTGGTTCTAGAGACGGAGAGGGAGTTCATTCAAGTTTTTTACTCAAGGTGCTGTGACAGCCAGACACCTGTTCTCTGCATGGATTTCTCAGTGGTTGCCCAAGACCGGACTAGAACAGACAGAGTTAATAGGGTGCTTGTCAGCAACCAACTCAAGTTATTACCGAGCAGGTGGTGTTCTCCCTGATGCTGGTCCACTCACATCTCCTTCATGCAGACATTTTGACTTGAGGAAGCGACGTACTGAACAACATGGGACATTTTATACCATTTCTGTTAAATGGCGCTGCCGCTTAAATGGTTAACCCTTTAAATGACATATTTTACTTGTTTAAACGGTTAACTTTTAAAACAGTATTTACATCCCTAGCAGAAATTTCCATCTAGAAGTTCGAACAATCTCTATGGAAAGTCTCTTTCCACTCCTGGATGGCTCCGTCCTTGGAGAGTAGTTCATCCCAGAGACATATACAGGGATTTGACTCATTTGCGTAGTCTGTGGGCATGGCTAACAGGAGAGAACAGTTGAGGAAAGAACACAAACAGCTCTACGCACCTCTGTGCCAGGGCTTGATTTTGCCATACCCGTCAATGATTACATGTGTGATGTCACTTCACATGTGATACTCACGGAGGAATTCTGCACCACTGCGCAAGCACAAAATTCATGTGCTCCACATATTATTTTTCACTCCAAAATAATTGATTTTATTCTGCAATTACACCTTTTTCCTACTAGGGACTGCTGTGGCACCAGAAGAGAGGGCAGCTGGCTTACAGCTGGAGCAGCCAGCCCCTGAGGGGGAGGGGGTGAGAGGATCCTTCACAGTGGGGTCAGGTGTGGAGGCAAGGAGTATGGGGGAGATGGACAGAATGGAGCATACAGGGCTCCTGGGGTCTCACTGGAGCTAGTGAGGTAACAGTGATCCAGGGGTGGAATGCAAGTGGGGATGCAGGGACACATAGGAGTGGAAGGGGGGGCAGGGACACACAAGGATGGGGGGATGCAGGGACACATGGGGAGAGAGGGCAGATGTGCCTTACTCAATGGGAGAGGCCAAGGGTGAGCCAGGGTTCCATACGGGAGGCTTCGCAACTCTCTATCAATCACTCTTCCCCCTCCCCCCAAATCCCCCTCTTCCATACTTCTCCCACCCACACCCAACAACTCTCAAAGTTCACTCCAGGCTCCTTCCCAGTAATTACTTCCCTCTCCCTCCGCTCCTTCATTACCCCTGGCTCTCCCAAGTCTTTGCACTGCTTCTGAGGGGTGCGGGAAATACATTTCTATATTGTAGTTTTCATGAATTATTACTCAAAGTTCTCTGTTAAAAGGTCTAGTAACAAATCTCTTTGTGAAAAATCACTTTCTCAATCTTTTTTTGTTTGTATTGTTTCGAACATAGATGCTAATAGGTGGCTTGAAATAAATTATCAAAATAATTGAAACTACTGTGATTATTGTGAGGGGTTGGTATCACAGAACCCCCTTTGGGGCTGCCACCTGATGTGCCAAGACTACTTCTGCCCCTGCTTTCTCCGCCAGCTTAGGATGTCAGCATCCTGTCTTACTGAGCCAGACACGCCAGTCTGCGCCAGCACAGACCCAGGGCCTGAAATACGTGCCTCAAAGCTGCAGGCTTAAATGAAAGCCAGTTGAGAAGTGTTCCTGCCTTTGACACTCAGATACCCAACTCCCAATGGGGTCCAAACCCTAAATAAATCCGTTTTACCTTGTATAAAGCTTAAACAGGGAAAACTCATAGATTGTTCGCCCTCTATAACACTGATAGAGAGATATGCACAGCTGTTTGCCCCCTCTTCCCCCAGGTACTAAGACGTACTGCAGGTTAATTAAGAAGTAAAAAGTGATTTTAATAAGTACAGAAAGTAGGATTTAAGTGGTTCAAAGTAGTGACCGACAGAACAAAGTGACTTACCAAATAAAATAAAACAAAACATGCAAATCCATCTCTAATACAGTGATAAAAACTGAATATAGATAAAAACCCTACCAGTAAGCTTCCTTGTACAGACTGGACTCCTTCTAGCCTGGGTCTAGCAGTCACTCACACCCCCTATAGTTATTGTCCCTTGTTCCAGTTTCTTTCAGGTATCCTTGGGGGTGGAGAGGCTATCCCTTAAGCCAGCTGAAGACAAAATGGAGGGGTCTCCCAGGGGTTTAAATAGACTTTCTCCTGTGGGTGGACACCTCTCCTTCCCCCATCATAGAATCATAGAATATCAGGGTTGGAAGGGACCTCAGGAGGTCATCTAGTCCAACCCTCTGCTCAAAGCAGGACCGATGTAGAATCCAGTTGCAAAATGGAGTTTTGGAGTCACATGTCCCTGCAAGATTGAGTTCCTTACCAGCCAAGCCACATTCCTGGGAAAGCTCAGATGTGGATTGGTGTCTCCAAGTTCATTGTTGGCTTAATTGGTTCTTGATTGAGCACTTACTGAGAATAGTCTTTGCTTAGGCAGCTGACCAACTGCTTCACTGAGGCTATTTAAAATTAACCAAGTACATAGCCAGTATTCATAACTTTGAACACAAAAATGACACATGCATACAAATAGGATGAATATATTCAGTAGATCAAAACCTTTACAGAGATATGTTACATGGCATATGTAGCATAAAACATATTCCACTTATGTCATAAATCATTTATAATCATATCCCCTTAAAGCCTCATGGGGTGCACCCATCACAACCACATAGTTGCTGCAGTCCAAATTGATCCCACAGCTGCCGCTAGGTTTTTACCATTCTGCTTTTCATACTCGGTTTATAGGTGCAACGAATCCTGCCAAGAATGCACACTTCTCTGAAGCTCCATCATGGAACCCCAGGGATTGTATCCCACCTTGGTGAGAGCCCTCTCCAGCCGAGAGAGGTCCTCACCTCCCCTTGGAAAGAGGCAGAAGGGTCCCGTCCCTCTTTGCTGCCTCCCCCATGGCTCTGGTATTGGGGTTACTAGCCTCCCGTGATGCCAGCTGACCAGGCAGCTGGACTACCGTGTCCGTGCTTCCTAATGCCCGTACGTCTGGTCTAGAACCCACCACGGATGCCAGCGCCCATGACTGCGGGACTCCCAAGTCTGCAGCTGCACCCTTCTGTTTCCTGAATATGTTGTTACACTCCTGCACAGTCTATTAGTACAGTATGCTGAGGGGGTACACCAGGGGTACACCATCTCCTCTAGATAGTGGTCTAGTTTTACAACAGGCTACATAAAAAGCACTTGCAAAGTCAGTACAAACTAAACTTTTATACTGACAATGACTAGTTTATACCGCTCTATAATACACTGAAATATAAGTACAATATATATACTGAAGTTGATTTATTTTATCATTATGTGGTAAAAATGAGAAAATAAGCATTGTTAGGATAAAGATATTCAGGCCTGTCTGCAAAGGCCTGTACTTTAAGAATTTAGGTGTATTCTTATCACTTGGCTAGTTCTAGAGGTATAAAAGAAAGAATCAAAATCACTGTCTGCTGGTGTAAGGGCCTTCTCTTACTGTGACAGTCTGAGGCCCTGTGCTTAGGCTAAGGCCTTTGGCTAAGCAGCAGAGGCAGCCATAAGCTGGGAAGTGAACAGTCACATCCTCACATTCCAAACCAGTCACATTGAAAGAAGGTGCTATTGGGCTGTTAGGCACTATCAGGACAGGATTGTATTCCTATCACCTCCAGAGAAAGGGAAGTGCCTAGAAAATGTAAAAGGAAACTTAGTTTGATAGCATCCTGTCCGGCAAGAACTCACTTATCAATAGCTGGGATGTGAAATCCTCACTTCTGTATTGTTTTGTCATTATAGTTCCTACTTTGCTATTGTTTGTCTGTATAATCTCTGTCTGGTTCTGTGATTGTTCCTGTCTGCTGTATAATTAATTTTGCTGGGTGTAAACTAATTAAGGTGGTGGGATATAATTGGTTACATAATCATGTTACAATATGTTAGGATTGGTGAGTTAAATTTCAGGAAAATGATTGGTTAAGGTATAGCTAAGCAGAACTCAAGTTTTACTATATAATCTGTAGTCAGTGAGGAAGTGAGTGAGTGGGTGGGTGTGGGTGATGGGAACAGGGAATGGGGGTAAGGAAATTGGAATCATGTTTGGCTAAGGGCAGGAATGGGAACAAGGACACAGGTGTAAGGCTCTGTGGTGTCAGAGCTGGGAAGGAGGATACTAAGGAAGGAAACTGGAATCATGCTTGCTGGAAGTTCACCCCAATAAACATCGAATTGTTTGCACCTTTGGACTTCGGGTATTGTTGCTCTCTGTTCATGCGAGAAGGACCAGGGAAGTAAGTGGGTGAAGGAATAAGCCCCCTAACAAGCATTTTTTCAGTACTAGTGTGATGGGACACTTTTGTATTTTTATGTCTGATTTTCTAAGCGTATCGTTTTAAAGTGAGGTAAAACTTGGGCATATTAACGTTTTTAAGTGAGGTGAAACTTGTGCTATTAACGTTACACAGTTTAAGAGGGTCACTTTCTAGTGACAAATCAGACTGCTGAAAGGGGTACAGTAGTCTGGAAAGGTTGAGAACCACTGATGGGTCATTACCTGTCAAGCAGCCATTCTTTGGCAAGAAAAGGAGGGCAGGGACAAATAGATCTTCATTTTAGCAAAGAAATACCATGAAGTCTCCTTCCTTAACCAGTCCACCTGTCTCTTGGTCTTACCTGCAAATGCTTTCCAAAGAGGAACAGAAAGTATAAAAAGGAGGGGCAAACACCCCAAGACACCACTCTTCCCTCCCCCTGCCCATCTCATTCTCTGCATCTGAGAAGACAAAGGAAACAGCGATTGGACTCTAGAGGAGGGGTCCTGACCTAAATTGATTGGTCAGTAATCTAATCTAATATAGCTCAAGTAGGCACAAGACAGTGTTTTATTTTTATTATTCTTGTAACCATTTCTGACTGTTATGCCTCATTGCTTGTACTCACTTAAAATCTCTCTTTGTCGTTAATAAACTTGATTCATGGTTTCATCTAACCCAGTGTGTTTAAATAAAGTGTCAGAGTAACTTTGTTTATGGAAATAAGCTGGTGTATGTTATTCCCTTTAAAGGAATAACAAGTTTAGCGTTTCTCGACTGCCTGGGAAAGGGTTGGACATGACAGAACATACATTTCTGAGGGAAAATCTGGGATTGGGGGTGTGTTGGGGTCACATTGTGATAATCCAGGCTGGTGAGAACAGTGGTGGTGTGGCTGGCTGACTGCAGAAGGAAGCTTGAGCAAATCTGGGGGTGGGGGGAGCCCGCAGGAAGCTGGACGGGCCAGGGGTAATGTGGGGATGGCTGGGGAGCCTGGGGGAGGCATCGTGGGCCAGAATGGATAGCTGGGGAGATGGGAGGACGCAGCAGGGAACCAGGATGATGGGGATGTGCATGGGGAAGACAGAAGGGGTAAGAGGGGATTGCCAGAGCCTGGGGGCGGGGGAGGAGTGGGACCAAGGCAATGGGGAGGTGGGTGAGGAGGCAGTGGGGGCCAGAGCAATGGGAAGATGAGGGGAATACAAGTGTAGTTCCCCTGAAACTGACAATATTTTATTTCATTTTTTCTTAAGACCCTCACCCGGCAGAGTACATGAATGAACTTAAATCCAAGCACTTGAGCAGTTCCATTGATTTCAGTGGGACTGCTCACATGCTTATAATTGACCATATGCTTAAGAGCTTGCTGGATTAGGCCTTAATGCTAGAATATATTATAAGGAGTAATAATTAAGAACTGGAAAGTCACACAATTCAACTTTGTAACATTAATAGCACAAGTGGGTCAGTTGTGAAGCTTTGATCCAAATTCAAGCTCCTAATCTTCAGATCCAAACCCAAGTCACTTCACAAGAGTGTTGGGATTTGAGTTCTGAAATGGGCCACCATAAAAAGAAACCTGAGCTGTGAAGTTGAAATCTGCCCCTAGATCTGACTTTCCTCATGTTTCTGAGTGGCCTGGATTCTGTGTCCTAGTTTGGGGTCCATCTCTAGTTAAAAGTGAACTGTAAAGAGAAAACGGAATTGTAGGCAACCTCAGATAGGTGACTGGAACGTCCCTGCTCACTGGGCTGGGCACAGGAGATTGAGCACAGAAATCTGTTTTAATTTATGTTCCAAAAATTCTTTCAAACCCCTCCCCTGCTGCCATGATACCTGTGTTTCCAGCTTTGCTACTGACGCCCCATGTTCAGCATTCTGTGAACCTATAGATACCAGGAGAGAGACGTCATAGTCCCCAGAAGGGTTAACATGAGATTTCTGATACTTGTGATGCCCAGGAGAGCCAAGCTTTCCTTGTAAATCCAGCAGAGAGGGTGGATTCAAATGCAGAGGGGAAATAATTGTATATGGTTAAATTAGAACTGATTCCTGACATAATGATTGGGTGCTGATATTATCACAAGAGCCCCAAAAGACCATATCAAAGGTTTAGTTTGCAAATATCTCTGTCCTTCAAATTGATACAGTACATCAGTGCAACCCAGAGCTGCTTCATGTGTAGCTCTGTTTTCGAACAGTCTCTGTCTGCTATTACATAGTTTCGTAAAACATGATGGTGACGCTATGCCCCATATTCTTCATAGCAATATTGTTATTACATGATTATAGCATAACTGAGATGTATTTTATGCAAGATGGGTTATGTGAGGTCTCACTGGAAAGGTTATGATTACTGGATATGATTATCCTATTTGTAACCATGTCTCATTTTGGTATCTGAAGTTAGGAATACTGATTATGAATCAATTACAAGTGGGTTTTCACCTGGGGAACGCCCACCAGACAATGCAATCAGTCTGGATGGGCTACGAGGAAAAACAATAGGTCTTTTAAGATTCCAATATCCCACCTTCTTGGAAAGCCTTCCAGTGGACCCAGCAAACAGACTTTGAGTTGTGGCTGCAGGGTCATGTGATCACGTCGCCAAATACTGAACTCCATGTTAAAATTAGTACTCTTCCACTGACTGGGGATGGACTCACACTGGAAATCAAGGGATTCCGGCCATATGTGAAACCTATTTAAGGCAGGGGAGCAACCTAATCAGTGTTTGTTTTTCACTGAATCCCTGCCCAAGATGCTGTGAGAAATTGATGCTGATAACTAGTTTCTTTAGCGTATTGAGTTTATTTTGCATGTTTGTTTTAGTTGATAGGTAATCTGTTTTGATCTGTTTGCTCTCTCTTATAATCACTAAAATCGATCTTTTGTCGTTAATAAACTTGGTTTTGTTTTTGCTAAAACCAGTTTCTGAAATTTATAACTGATGGGCAAAAGCTGTACGTATCTTCCTCCACACTGAGGAAGGAGGCGAATTTCATGAGCTTATGCCGTATAGTTCTCTATGCAGTGCACAACTATGTAAGTTTGGGTTTACACTCCAGAGGGGTTGTGCTCTTGAGTGCTGAGCAATTCCTTAGTTGAAGCCTTCCCATGCAGTGCTGATTTCAGTGTTGGTGTCTCTCTGCAGTTGGGTGTGGCCGTACCTGTGTGTGCTGAAGGAGGCTGGAGGGCCTGGCTCAGCAGGACAGGGTAAGGGAGCCCAGGCTGATGGAATAGGTGGGCTCATTGGTACCCCAATATATCAGGGGGCCTCCCGGGCGGTGGGGGGCCTCCCGGGCGGTGGGGGGCAACCCGACCCAATGACATCAAAAGTAGGTCTAGAAATCAAAACTCCTTTGTCGCTTGAGTACCTGCCCTGAACCTGCAGCACACCACCAGAGCCTTTACATTGTGCCCCTCACCACTGCCAGCAGTTACCAGTCGCCTCTGCACATCAGACATTTTAGGCGCCCAGAGGGTGTTAACTCAGGTATGAAGCAGTTCGCTTAACACAACCACGCTGTCAATTCATTAACCAGTGTGTAAATATGGTTCATTAACCAATATACAGCAAAATGACTTTTTTTTTTTTTTTTTTTTACATATCTGTTGGAGCTGGCATGGAGGTGACTTCTCTAGCTCAGCTTCACCGTTGCAGTGGCTGGTTCTAGAGACGGAGAGGGAGTTCATTCAGGCGATTCACTCAAGGTGCTGTGACATCCATACGCCTGTTCTCTGGGTGGATTTCTCAGTGGTTGCCCAAGATCAGACTTTACAGGAGGGAGTTAGTAGGGTGCTTGTCAGCAACCAGACTAAAGTTGTTACCCAGCAGACGGTGTCCTCTATGGCCAGGCGTTGCTGGTCCCACTCACGTCTCCTTCGTACAGACATTTTGACTTGAGGAAGCGACGTGCTGAACAACATGGGACATTTTATACCATTTCTGTTGGATGGTGCAGCCTGGTCACGCTGCTGGGCAAAGCTGGCCTGGGCCAATCAGGAAATGACCCATACTCATGGCAGAATCTTGGAACATCGAACTAGGATATGAGTTGTGTCCATTCTCACTATCCAAGGAGACAATGAGGCTATCACAATCCAGGGTGTAACCCAAACTAGTGAGGAGAGGTGGGGGGGCATGTCACCGCCTGCCCTGTAACCTGGGGTGCCCAGTAATGATTTGCTGCTGTAGCTCCCAACCTGGACCACTCACAAACAGCCTCCAGCATCCGGTCTTACCCCAGGTGTCTGTGTGTAGCTGCTGCCTGCCAGCCATGTTCAGCTCACACTCTGGCTTTCACAGCCTTGGTTATTACTGCAGGGTGATCCCAATACACATGCAGTCCCAGATTTCCCCCAGAAATGTGTGGCCTGTATTGTCCAGCCTTCTCCTGGACAGTCCTGATAGAATAGGTCCATTGCCCCTCTAAGGGGGATCAATATACAGTCATTTTTCCCACCCCAAATGGAGCTGCCCACACAGTTCACTTCATTTCAATTAAAGAAGAAAACAAATTTATTTAATCACAAAGGTAGATTTCAAGTGAGTACAAGTGATGAGGCATCAAAGTCAGAAATGGTCTCAAGAAAAATAAAAATAAAAACACTTCCTAGTACTAAACTGAACAAACTAGACGTGGTGCAAAGTGAAGTCCCTTGCCACAGGTTTCCAGTAGCACTGCTGACCAAGTTTCCAGTTCAGGATCAGTTCCTGAGGTCCAAGGGCTGCTTTTTTTTTTTTTTTTTTTTCTCCTTTTTGTCCTTTTAGGTGATAAGGAGAGATGAACAGGGAGAAATAACAAGAGGTGTTTCTGCCCCTCTCTTTTATAGTTCAATCACCCTTTGAAATGCAGACTTTTCTCAAAGCAACCCCTAAATAAAGTTCTCAGCTGAGCGGGAAGACGTGAACATGGTGGGAAAGAGGTTTCATGCTCGGCTAGAGGTGTTAACTTTTCCTTTGTTTTTGAGAAACACTTTTACCCACTCCCGAGACATGTCTGGTCAACACACTTCAGTTGCAATTTCAGCTTCTGTTCCTAATTTTTTAATACAAAGTTGCTGCATACATTTCACTATGATAATACTGGCCGGTAAGTTATAAGTTTTCAAATGATACCTATCATGTAAGGCATATTTTGTACAAAGATTATTATAGCAGTGTGTAGGGTTTGAATACAGGGGTATATTCCATCCCAGAGGCCTCTTGAGACTTTGGAAAACTCCAGTATCCCCATGTAAAACACTTTGTGCCGTCCCAGTTGGTGTCAGACCTGTGGGGTCGTGGAGTGAACCTCAGCTCCAGTCAGTAACCTACCTCCACAAGCTACTTTCCATGGGCTCCCTGCCCTGTGCTCCTTTGGCCAGCTTTGCGTGACTCCATGCTCCTTCCATCAGCACTCTGAGCTGTGTGCAGAAATTAGGGATGTAAAAGGTAAAGTGGTTAACCGGTAAGCATAGTCTTACCAGTTAGCCGCCTTAACCGTTAACCCCCGCGCCAGCTGGAGCGAGCCCAGCCGGAACAGCACCAGCCAGCCAGAGCAGGCCCATAAATGCCATATTTTACTTGTTTAAACCAGCAGTGTCCAATACGTTCACCACTAGCCGCATGTGGCAAATTAGCCACAATTCAATAGGCTATGCATGAGCAATGCGTTGGTGTATAGAAGACAGCAGCACTGGAAGACAGGTTGCGGGCTTCGATATACAGCTTAACGTGGCTAGGCTACAGTAATTTTGTGTTAGCAGTACCTGTTAATGATTTGAAAGGTCGTCTGTAATATGTTTTTAAATCCTTTTTTATAATGTGGTGAGTAAGAAACATTCAAAACCAAAAGTGTGGCTAGCATCGAATTTCAAACCACAAGTGCGGCTAGCATCAAATTGCTATTGGACACTGCTGGTTTAAACAGTTAACTTTTAAAATTGTATTTACATCCCTAGCAGAAATTTCCATCTAGAAGTTCGAACAATCTCTATGGAAAGTCTCTTTCCACTCCTGGGTGGCTCCGTCCTTGGAGAGTAGTTCATCCCAGAGACATATACAGGGATTTGACTCATTTGCGTAGTCTGTGGGCATGGCTAACAGGAGAGAACAGTTGAGGAAAGAACACGAACAGCTCTACGCACCTCTGTGCCAGGGCTTGATTTTTCTGTACCCATCAATGATTACATGTGTGATGTCACTTCATATGCGAGACTCACGGAGGAATTCTGCACCACTGCGCAAGCACAAACTTCATGTGCCCCACAAGTTATTTGTCACCCCAGAATAATTGATTTGGATGGAGCAGCGCTGCAATTACACCTTTCCCCCCTGGGGACTGTTATGGCACCAGAAGAGAGGGCAGCTGGCTTACGGCGGGAGCAGCCAGCCACAGAGAGGGAGGGGGTCAGAGGATGCATCACAGTGCTCTGCCCGTGGGGGTCAGGTGTGGAGACAAGGAGTATGGGGGAGATGGACAGAATGGGACACACAGGGTTCCTGGGAAAGGCTGTGACCACCTACTCTAAGATCGCCCCACCTGGCTGCTCTTCCCCACACTGCTCAGTTAAGTCCCATTCCCAAACTCCACACAGTCTCTGCTGGGCATCCTGGGGACAGGACCACCCGCTGGTCTGATTCTGCTGGCACTGTGCCAGGCCCGCCAGCAGCCCCTCAGGATCTGGTGGTGGCAGAGTGGTGTTAGTGAGTCAACTGGGGCCAGGTGAGGTTGCCCAAGTGAGCAAAGCATTTGCCACAGTCAGCACACCTGTACAGCCGCTCCCCGCCGTGAATGCGCTGGTGTATTCCCAGGTATTAGCTTGTTGCCACGACTGAACTTCTTACCCCAGTCAGCACAGCGGTACGGCTGCTCCCCTGTGTGTGTGCACGAAGATGTCTGGTCAGCGTACTGGCATTGCCGAAGCTTTTCTTGCAATCGTCACAGTGGTAGGGCCACTCCCCTGTGTGCGTGCGCTCGTGTGTTTTCAGGGTTGAGCTCTGGAAAAAGCCCTTGCCGCAGTCAGTGCAGCGGTGAGGCCGTTCCCCGGTGTGTGCGCGTTGGTGTGTTCTCAGCTTTGAGCTCTCCGCAAAGCTCTTGCCACAGTCAGAGCAGTGGTGCAGCTCCTGCCCGGTGTGCGCGCGCTGGTGTGTTGTCAGGGTTGAGCTCTTTGCAAAGCCCTTTCCGCAGTTGGTGCAGCGATACGGCCACTCCCCGGTGTGCATGCGCCAGTGTATTCTCAGCTTCAAGCTCGCTGCAAAGCTCTTTCCATAGTCAGTGCAGCGGTACGGCTGCTTCCCGGTGTGCGTGCGCTGGTGTATTCTCAGCTTCGAGCTCGCTGCAAAGCTCTTTCCACAGTCAGAGCAGCGGTACGGCCGCTCCCCGGTGTGTGTGTGCTGGTGTGGTCTCAGATTTGAGCTCTGGGCAAAGCTCCTGCCGCACTCAGTACAATTGTAAGGCAGTTCCCCAGTGTGAGTGCGCTGGTGTCTTTTCAGGTGGGCAAACTGTGCAAAGCCCTTTCCGCAATCAGCACAGTGGTGCGGCCGCTCCCCAGTGTGTGTGCGCTGGTGTGTTCTCAGCTTTGAGGACCATCTGAATCTTCTGCCGCAGTCAGCACAGCAATACGGCTGCTCCCCGGTGGGCACGCACTGGTGCTGGGTCAGTGCAGAGGGGTTGCTGAACCTCTTGCCGCAGTCGATACAGTGATGGGGACACCAGCCCATGGGGAGTCTCTGGTGCGTAGCCAGGTCCGGTCTCTGCCTGAGTCTACCCAGGGGATGGACTGCGTCCTGTGCATGCATCCATCTGTGGGCTGTGGGATTCTGCGTTCCTGCCGTGCTCTCTCCACATTCAGACTGTGTCCTCGTTCCTCCCAGGATCCTGAGCCCTGCTGGAGAGAGCAGAGGGAATCCCGGTGTTAGCTCACGGTTAGGGCTGCAGATATGTCAAGGACAGGAAAATGTCACGAATGGAGCAATTTCCCCTCACCCTGCAATGGCCGCTCCTTTCCCACAGGGGTGCACCCAACACCTTGCTGTGGGCATTGAGACCTGGCCTGTGGGGTTACAGTGCCACTCAGATTTGCCCCTGCATCCAGTCACGATGGTCGGGGAGGCAGGTCAAATTTCAGTGACTGGCCTTGCCACCCATATGTTCTCTACCCCACACCAACCCCTCTGCACCAGGCTGGAGTTAGGGATGCAGTGCTGGGAGAAGGGTGCTTCTCTGGGCAGCAAGTTCCCCCTGGTCAGGGCAAGGAGAAGGGCAGGTGTTGTAAATTGGGGGGGGGGGGGAGTACACCCAGCCAGTCAGTTAGCTATAAAAATCCTTAGTAGCTGTTCTCTTTGCTTTACCTATAAAGGGTTAAGGACTCTCACTGCGATGCTTAGGTAAGAGGAAGCGAGTGTGGACCTGGCCAAAAGAGCCAATGGGAAGGCTAGAACTTTTTAAAATTGAGAAAAAAATTCCCCTTTGTCTCTCTGTTGTTTTCTCAGCTGGAGAGAGAGGGCACCAGCTATGCTGTAAGAAGCTTGGGGCCCATAGTCGCCAACTTCTGCTGGCACCGGTGGGTGCTTTACCTGCTCTGGCCCCGCCCTGACTCCACCCCTGCCCCATCCTAACCCCTTTCATAGATACTAAGGTCAGAAGGGCCCATTATGATCATCTAGTCCGACCTCCTGCACAACGCAGGCCACAGAATCTCACCCACCCACTCCTGCGAAAAACCTCTCACCTATGTCTGAACTATTGAAATCATGGTTTAAAGACTTCAAGGAGCAGAGAATCCTCCAGCAAGTGACCCGTGCCCCATGCTACAGAGGAAGGCGAAAAGCCTCTAGGGCCTCTTCCAATCTGCCCTGGAGGAAAATTCCTTCCCGACCCCAAATATGGTGATCAGCTGAACCCTGAGCATATGGGCAAGATTCACCGTTCCCTGCCCTAACTCCACCCCCTCCCTACACCTATTCCAACCCCTTCCCCAAATCCCAGCCCTGACCCCGCCTCCTCCTCTGAGCACACTGCGTTCCTGCTCCTCCCCGCATTTGAAGCGACAGATATGTAGGTAGAACAGGAATGTTTAGACCAAGGGTGGGCAAACTTTTTGGCCTGAGGGCCACATTGGATTTCCGAAATTGTATGGAGGGCCGGTTGGGGAGGCTGTGCCTCCCCAAACAGCCAGGCGTGGCACTGCCCTCCCTAACCGGCCCTCCATACAATTTCGGAAACCCCATCCAAACCCCCCTCTCCTTCCTGACGGCCCCCCTGGAACCACAGCCCCATCCACTCCCTCTGCTCTCTGACCACCTCTGGACCCCCCGCCACCCCATCCAACTCCTCTCCTTCCTGACAGGCCCCCCCCCCCCCCCGGACACCTGCACCATCCAACCACCCCTTCTCCCTGTCCCCTGACCACCCCCGGAACCCCCACCCCTGACTGCCCCCTGCCGCCCCATCCAACCCCTCCTCTCATTCCTGACTGCCCCCCCGGGGATCCCTGCCCCCATTCAACCCCCCTGTTCCCCGCCCTCTGACTGCCCCAACCCCTATCCACACCCCCGCCCCCTGACTACCTCCCGAACTCCCCTGCCCTCGATCCAAACCTCCGACCCACCCGCTCCCTGCCCTCTTACCGCGCTGCCTGGAGCACGGGTGGCTGGCGGCCCGGCTGCACCAGGACAGGCAGCCATGCGCTGCGCAGCAGAGAGCACCGGGTCGAGCCGCAGCTCTGCAGCCCCCCCCTCCCCCCCCCGGCCCAGAGCATTGCGCCGGCAGCGCGGTGCGCTGAGGCTGCGGGGGAGGGAGAACAGCAGGGAAGGGGCTGGGGGGAGCTTCCCCGGCCGGGAGCTCAGGGGCCAGGCAGGAGGGTCCTGCAGGCCGTAGTTTGCCCACCCCTGGTTTAGACAGACGCGATCAGGTTTCTCTCTTTACTTTGGGCTTGTGGATTCGTCTGTGCTAACACAGGTGCTTTTGTTTTGTTTTTGTAACCTTTAAGCTGGACCCCAAGAAAGCCATTCCTGGTGTTTAATCCTTGCAGTTGCATTTCTGTACTATATATATCTAACAGCAGCCTAATTTTGCAGATGTGTTTTCTTGCTTTTTTGTTTGTTCAATAAAACTTACTTTTTTTTTTTTTTTTTTTTTAGAGGATTGGATTTCTCTGTCTTAAGAGGTCCGTGCACATGTTTTTCTATTAGCTGGTGGCAACAGCTGATTTCTTTTTCTTTTCCTTTTCTCAGCTCTTCCCCATAGGGGGAGCTGAAAGAGTTTGGCGGTGCCCCACAGGAAGGAATTCCCAAGTGCACCTTCCTGGGCTCTCAGAGGGGTTCTGCACTTGGGGGGGGGCAGCATTTACCAACCCAAGACCAGGCGGATCTCTAACCTTGGGAGTTTAATACAAGCCTGGAGTGGCCAGTATTAAGTTTTAAAGTCCTTGCGGGCCCCCACTGTTGGGATATATAAGGGTTAAGTAAAGACATGGAAAACCGCTGGTGTGCTGGCATGGTATCAGGGAGTAGACACAGGCACGCACTATTCCTTCGCCTAACAGATAAAGTGTTACCCCTTTCCCCTCCCTTCTCCTTGTGAAGAATTAAGAAGTGTTGCAGCTGCATAAGAATTGTGGGGATCTAAAGAATACCTTTTGGGTAAAGAAGCGTTATCTCCTCCTCCCTTCCTTTCCCAGCTACATAAGCAAGCCCTGGGTCATGGTCGCTTTCTCCCTCCCCTGCAAACTGCTGATCCAAGGAGTTCATTACTGCAATTATAGCAAAAAAGTGTATCTTCAAAGTAAAACTTATAGGCAAATATGCTAATGAGGTAAATAGTAATCAGGGGCGGGAATAATTATATTCAGTATAGGCAAAAAGAAAAGGAGGACTTGTGGCACCTTAGAGACTAAAAAATTTATTTGAGCATAAGCTTTCGTGAGCTACAGCTCACTTCACCACTGAATGCATCCGATGAAGTGAGCTGTAGCTCACGAAAGCTTATGCTCAAATAAATTTGTTAGTCTCTTAGGTGCCACAAGTCCTCCTTTTCTTTTTAGCAGATACAGACTAACACGGCTGCTACTCTGACATCTGTCACTCAGTATAGGGTTATCAATATTCATTGTATTTCAACTACCTGAAAGGCGGTTCCAAAGAGGATGGCTCTAGACTGTTCTCAGTGGTAGCAGATGACAGAACAAGGAGTAATGGGCTCAAGTTGCAGTGGGGAAGATTTAGGTTGGATATTAGGAAAAACTTTTTCACTAGGAGGGTGGTGAAACACTGGAATGCGTTACCTAGGGAGGTGGTGGACTCTCCTTCCTTAGAAGTTTTTAAGGTCAGGCTTGACAAAGCCCTGGCTGGGATGATTTAATTGGGGATCGGTCCTGCTTTGAGCAGGGGGTTGGACTAGATGACCTCCTGAGGTCCCTTCCAACCCTGATATTCTATGATTCTAGGATTGTGTGGGCGTTCATATTACTCCATAAGGCTTTTGGGGGTGTTGTAATAAATGTAGGAATTTACATACTAATGTAAATAAAAAGAGTATGATGTAACTAATCCAGTGCTTACTGGACAATTGGGTCCAGGGGAACAAGTACCGCAATAAAGAAGCCCATCTACTCAAATCCGCCCCTGGGTCAGCCTGTTCTTCTTCCAACACCCACCTTGTGCAGTCGAAGTGCCAGAGCAGGGAATCAACCTTGACAGCAGGGTTTATTAAAAATCCTGGAGCAGTCACAGTAAATTTACAGACCTGTGATTTTACTAAAGTTACTGTAACCGCTCCATAATTTTTGATAAAAAAAAGTGTGTGACAAATCTGCAGCCTGACTCAGGGTGGTTCTACCCTATGGTGTTTCCGCAGCACCTAGCGCCTGCTCCCACAGGGGCTATGCATGTCTTGGGTCTTGGCTTAAGCTTCAGTTGTAGCCTGCCCAGGATACAGGCAGCGCCTGGCACAACAGGACCCTGGTTTTGTTTTCAAACTGATTTTGTCTTTATTGCAATCAGAGGGGTTTATTTATGTGGTATTAGTTCTTCACTTTCTCCTGTTTTGTAGGATGAGGCCTGTTCCCCAGTTTTTTTGCTGTTATAATTATATTGGTTTGAAACTAGTTTAGTTGAGGGGCTACAATCCCTTCATGTGGACGCAGTGAGACCAGTTTAAAGCTGTTTAGAACAATCTAGCTTATTCCTGTGGGGGTGTGAGTCCTTTTCTAGGAATTCCTTTGAAGAAATCATTTACTCTCGGCCTGAGGTTTCAGTCTTTATGTGAAACGAAAACTAAACTAAAATCCTCAAGAAGATGAGGGTTTTGGGGGTGTCTGTGTGTGAAGGATTTGAGGGGATGACCAGTCACTCAGAGTTTGTGTGATGTAACCTGGAAAACATGTCTGTATTGTGTCACAACCCGCTCCCTGGCACTGCTGAGCTGGAAGGGGTGAATGGCTGCCACCCAACCTTTGGTCTACAGACAGTCACAGACACGATAGGGCTGAGGGCTGTGCTAAGCATTGACACTGAAGCAATGTAAGTGACAAAGGTTTCATGCCACAAAGAGCAGGAGGAGAGGGGATGGGACAAAGGCCATACCACCACCCTCTCTCTCACAGCCAGCCCATACACCAGGGTACTCCAAGTCATGGCCCGCAGGACAATTTAATCTGGCCCCTAAATGTGTCCACTCCCCCCACAGCAGCCGCCTGGCCCGCGGGGCAGTTTTAGAGCATTACAGCGAAGTGCTGCAGGTGCTAGAGATCTGTTCTACACAATGGCGCCTCTGCATGGCGTCACCTTACACTAGTCGTATGTGACTGACCCTGCCCGGCGTCATTCCCAGCTTTCTCCTTGCTCGCTGGGGACAGGTTTCTTCAGTCTGAGAGGTCACATGCGAAGTGAAGCAGCAGAGAGGGGGTGGGGTGGGAACCTGGGGAGAACAGCACCTTCTCTGCCAAGGGCCAGCGACTCTGGGATGCTCTTGCAGGGGGCAGAGCCATGAAAAGCCATTTGAAAAAATCTCTAGGGCGCCCCTTACCTTGGTATGATTTTCTGAGGTGTGGGAAGCCTAGCAGGTGTTGTGTTCTATGACTGGACAGGCCTGTCTTTCTACCCAGGTGCTTGTTTGGCCCCCATCAGCCAGTTCACACAGTCTCTATCTTTCTCTCCCCTCCTCCCCCACACCAGTCCATTTACCCCATCTCCTCAGAGCGAGGGCAGGGGAGACAGGGCTCAGGAGAGCTTTCAGTGAATGTCTTAGAGAGAGCACCCAGCGTCTCTCAGAAACTTCGCCAGCAGCCAGCACACAGACTGATTCTGTGTTACACACACACACAGTCTCTGGCTCTTTCACACTCACCTCTGAACACATACTTGTAATATTGTCGTTACTTCTTGGTACTTTCTGTAATGCATATATATTTTGACTGGTCTAAACACTGGCCCCTAATTCCCAGCTTCAATTTGTCTCTCTTCAGCTCCCAGCCAGTGAATCTCGCTCTGCCTTTGCCTTCTACATGAAGGAGCGCTCCGCTAGCAGGTGTGTAAATCAGAAGGGACTGGATTATTAGGACTCACCTGAGGAGGGGCTCTCAGGCCCAGAGTGTACCCTGGAGCCCTCGGCATCCCAGATCCAGAGCTCTGCCTCCCCTACCTCGATCCGGTGGATTAAGTCTGGTTTGGAACCTGAAGAGCCTGTTTTGGGGGAAAGTTTTATTCCTAAAGTTTTGGGGGCAGGGACTCGTTTGTGTGTCGGTGCAGCCCAGCACAACAGGGCCCACATCTCGGTCAGGGTGTGTCTGCACAGCACCTGGCACGATGAGGCTCCAATCTCGGACACTGCTTCAGAGGAAAGCGCAAGAGATCCCAAGCAGGAGAATAATGAAATAAACCAGGGATCTCAGACTCCAATCACCAGGAGAGCCACACGAGTACTAGTACATTGGCCCAAGGGCCGCATCACTGACACCCCCCCACTGCCCCTGCCCCCCATTCCAACCCCTTCCCCAAATCCGCGCCTCTGCCCCACCTCCTCCCCTAAGCACGCGGCTCCGGGCTCCTCCCCCCTCCCTCCTGGAAAGCGCTAAGCACCTGGAGGTAAGCAGAGGAGCAGGGATGCGGCGCGTTGGGGAGAGGGGGAGTGGGGAACCCCTGAAATAAACCTTTCTTAGAGGAGATTTCTTTCTGTCTCTCACTTGTACTCTGAATTGGCAACATCTACAACCCTTCTCACTTTGCAGTGGGAGCCAAGTTTAAAGCCTTGCTGGGGTAACTCTAAATCAGAGGTGGGCAAACTTTTTGGCCCAAAGGCTACATCGGGGTTGTAAAATTGTATGGAGGGCCGGCTAGGGAAGGCTGTGCCTCCCCAAAGAGCCTGGCCTCGCCCACTATCCGTCCCCTCCCACTTCCCACCCCCTAACTGCCCCCTCACAATCTCCGACCTATCCAAACCCCCCTGCTCCTTGTTCCCTGACCGCCCCTCCAGAGACCCCCCCATCCCTAACCACCCCTTATCTAAGCCCCCCTGCTCCTTGTCCCCTGACTGCCCCCCCAGGACCTCCCCACCCTAACTGCCCCCCCAGGACCCCAACCCCCCGTTCCCTGTCCCCTGACTGTCCCGACCCCTATCCACACCCCAGCCCCCTGACAACCCCCCAGGACTCCCACACCCTATCCACACACCCTGTTCTCCATCCCCTGACCACTCCCCCAGAATCTCTGTCCCATCCAACCGCTCCCTGCCCCTTATCCAACCCCCTGGCCCCGGCCCCCTTACCAAGCTGCTCAGAGCAGCGTGCCGGGCGACCACGCGGAGCCAGACATGCTGCCCCGCAGGAGTGCACAGCCCTGCCCCCCAGAGCGCTGCCCACGCGGTGGCGTGGCTCCGGGGGAGGGGGAGAAGGCAGGGGAGGGGCCGGGGACTAGCTCCTTGTCCGGGAGCTCAGGGGCTGGGCAGGATGTGGCCAGCCGTAGTTTGCCCACCCCGCTCTAGATGTTCCATAGAAATATCCCATTCTGCTAACACCTTGGCCTCTACGCTATCTTGTGGCAGTACGTTCCATAGGACAACTGTGTGACATGGATTTCCTTGTCTTCCTTCCTTCCTACAGAAACACCAGTGAACACCCATTAGTTTCAGATTAAGAGACAGGGTGAATAGAAAATCCTCCACCACCTTCTTTCTGGTCATTATTTCACTTACCCAACTGTCTCCTGCAACATGGATCATGGGGAAGACTTTGGAAGAAGGGAACTTTGCTCCTTTGCCACCTTATAGCTGTTGAAAATTTTCGGGCATGTCATTAAGGCAAATCGGCCACAACGTGTCATGGCAGGTGTCACTGTTACACAGACATTCCAGTTCTTTTGCATTGTTCAACTGGACAGTTGTTAAATTTACTATGTTCATTCTTTTGGGGGAGGTGGGGAGCTGTTGCAGCAGCAGTGTTTTCCCCCTGCCTTATTTGTCTGACTAGAGTCAGCTCCTGAGGCAGAGTTGCTGCCCTCAACCTCTGGCTGGGATTCCGGGAAGAGATGGTTGCTCATGGGCTCTTTGCTACCATCAGGGATGTGCCACGACTGAGGCAGGTAATTCAAATAAACCAGTTACACCAAGATTAGCCCCAGGCTCTGTAGCCCTGAGTTCTCCTCCAACAGCGAGCTGACCTGAAAGGGGCTGGCATTTGCCACCACTCAGTGACAGGGTGCCACATAGGAAACCCAAATGTTTTACAGATGTGAATAAATGAAGGGAAATTGGTCCTTACCCAAGGAAACGAGGGCCTGGTAATTCCTCAGCATCTGGTCCCGGTACAGATGCTTCTCTGGCCGGGACAAGAGCTCCCACTCCTCCCGGCTGAAATACAGAGCCACGTCCTCAAACGCCACCCGCAGCTGCTGGCACAAGCGTTACACACTCAGCACCCTCCGCTCCAGCCCCAGCCCGGGCTCTCAGCAGGGGACGCGGGTTCTAGGGCAGCGGCCCCCGGGGAACCCCCAGCCCAGCAGCTGTGACCCAGGGAGACCCCCCCGCACAGCCCCCCGGGGACTCGGGCCCTGCTGGCCGGGGACAGGAGCCGCCCTCGGCTCCCCAGGGGGCTCTGGGGCGGGGCGCTGGGAAGGGCGCGAATCCCAGGGCAGGGACCAGGCTCCTCCCCCGGCCGGAGTCCCCGCCTCCGCCCCAGGCCTGTGCTCGGCCCCGCTCCCGGCCCCGGCTCGGCCGCCTCGGGGCTCCTCGGCCCGGCTCCGCGTGTCCGCCCGGCCCGGGGCCCCCAGCGCCGCTCCCCGGCCCCAGCGCTCCGGCTGCGGCAGCCCCCAGCCCCGGGGTCACTAGCGCGGGAGGGACCCGGCCCCGGCCCCCCTCGGCCCCAGCCGGGACCAGCCAGTGCCCGGCCGGGGAGTCCCCGCCCCGCGTCCTACCTGCGCCGGCCCCGCTGCAGCCATCGCCGGGCTCGGCTCCGGCCCCAGCCGCTTCCTCCGCCCGGGCAGCGACTTCTCGCCCCGCGGCTGGTGCCTCCCCGGGCCGCTTCCCTGCGCACGAGGCGGGCTGGGATCCAGGGGGCCGGGAAGGCCCCGCCCCGCTCCAGTCCCGCTGCCCTCCCCGGCCGCCCCACCGGCTCTGTCGGGGAGCCGGGGGAGGCTCCAGCGCAGGGACCTTCTGGCCCAGCCCCCCGGACTCCCACTTCACCGCGAGGATCCCGGAGCCCTGCGGTGGGGCTCTGTCCCCAAGAGCAGCATGTGCTGGAACTCGTGTCTCTGGGGGCTCCCTCTGCCCCCCCTCCCATCCTGAGCGAACCCCTCTGGGTGTCAAGCTGAAGGCCAGCCTGGGGTGCAGATGGAGCTGCGACAAGCCAGAGAGAGAAGGTCCCCCACATGAGGCTGGGGAAGCAGGGGCATGAAATCCATGGGTGGCATAACGGGGGTGGGGGGCTGTAATACAAGGGGATGGACAGAGGGTGGGGATCGGGGCCAAGTAAGGTGACCAGACATCAAATGTGAAAAATCAGACAGGGGGTGGGAGGTAATAGGGGCCTATGTAAGAAAAAGACCCCGAAATCAGGACTGTCCCTGTAAAATTGGGACATCTGGTCGCCCTAAGGCAAGGACACATGGGACTGATGTGGTGCGATTTGAAACACACTGGGAGAGAAAAGGGGTTGCCAGTAGATTTCTTTTTCTGACACTCTTTAATTAAAGATTAATTTTTAATTCTTGGAAACTCCAGGCCCAAGGGTTGTCAGCCCTAGTGAGAAATGGGATGGGGGGACTGGGACCCAGTGGGCAGAGGGGAGGGGCTAGAAAAACGGTAGGGAAGGAGCAGATGGTGGGTGGGAATAGAACATGGGGGCAGATCGGGCAGAATGCTAGAGAAGGGGGCCCATGGGATAGGGGTCAGGACCTGGGGACAGATGAGAGCAGGCCACTGTGGGGCAGATTGCCACAGTAGGGGGCTGGACCTGGGGGCACACGGAAGGGGCAGGATGCAGATGCACTAGAATACGGGAGGCCGGGGAGATGTGGACAGGAAGGCTAGGGCAGTGGTGTTAGGATATAGGGGGCAGGAGCCATGGGGTTGGGGCAGGTAGGCTTGGGTAGGACACAAGGAGCGGAGAGGGGCAGGAGGACTAGAGCAGGTGGCAGATGAGAGGGAGGAGGAACCACTTACCTGGTTGCATATCCCTGAGCTTACCCAGGGAGAGGCTGCCAGGGGCCAGGCTGGGCTCTGGATGTCAGTTCAGAGCGACTGCACTTGTATTAGCCCTCAGTGGCCCAACCAGGGCACCCGCTGTCAGGCTTCCAGCTCCCCAGTTGTTCCCTCTCTTGGCTGAAGACACTTGCCCCTCTCCCTTCTGATAGGGGTATTTCCAGGTTGCACCGTTCTCCCTTCCCTGTGTTATCCCAGCACAGACAGGCTGCCCAAGGACTTTCTTTTCAGAAATTGTTAATAGATGCAGTGCGACAGGTATAAAGTACCACCCAGCATTTCCTAGCAAGTCTGCTTTCTTCTTAAGGCACAAAGAACTACAGAGAAAACACACAAAATAAATCAAATAAAAATAAGAAACCTACACTCATGCTAGCTAACAAGACCAGGATTCCCCAACCTGCCATGGATTCTGGCAGAAGCAGTCCTTCAAACCCCTGCCCAATTGTGTTCCTTGTGGTTACCAACTCTTCCCAGTTTCAGCTCAAAACTAGCACCCAGTCCTTCCAGCCCTCCCCTAAGGCCCGAAGTTCTGCGTGGGTCAGGAGTCCTGTCCATTTGATGGATCAGGAAGAAGGCCCTGAGCCTGTTTGAAACCAGGCTAGTTATTCACAAAACCCTTCTTTGTGGTTTGGTCCCTAGAGAATCCAGTCTGAACTAGTACATGCAGATCTCTCTGGGGTGGGATAACAGAGGAAGGATATTAGCCTCCCTACTAGAGAAGGTACGAGCAAGGTAACAATAATGCATACACAGCTGCATTTTTAGTATAATGTACCCCAAAGATATTAACCCTAATTCAATACAGTTTAACTTAATTCACTAAAGTGTATCATAATTCCATACGGTTTGTTCAGGATATTATAGGTCAGGCTGTGTTTTAGTCACAGGTATTTTTAGTAACCATGACCTGTCCATGATTTTTGTTCCAGCCCCTAACTAAAACTTGGGCCAGGGGGCCACCCCCAGGACCCCTCTTGCGCTGGGAGTGGGGGAGGGAGGCGGGCAGGCGGCAGAATGTACTATTGCCACCCTTTCTTTAGGAGAAAATACAGTGGGTGACTCTTGTCAGCATACATTTCAATAAAATCTCTTGAGAAGTTCAGAGTTTCCAAAAGGGCTCTTAAGGATGCCACATCAGTAGGGGTGGGAAGTTTTCTAATCAACTCCACCCATTGTGCAGCTGAGGCTCATCCTTCCTTTCCCAATATGACCCCTAAATATTTTACCTCTTGGTGTCCCGATTGGGCCTTGGCTCTGCTAGCCTTGAATACGGTATCTTGGATGATCTGTAACACCTCCTCAGTGATCCTACCAACCTATTGTCCCCATGCACCAATAGATCATCAACTTAAGAAATTACTCTCTTTTGCTCATCAGGTGTCAATTTTTCCCACATCTTAACCACATGGGAGTGACAAATTGTGGGTGCGTTATGAAAACCCTGAGGGAATCTTGTGCAACCGAAGTGTCGTCCCCTGTAGCAGGGCGAGCACTCACCGCTGCAGCGCCTCCTGCTGGTCAGTCCAGGAATTAGCTCATCCCGCTCAGGATCGCCCTCCTCTGTCCAGTTTCTCCCCTGCCCTTACCTGCCCCTCCACAGTCCCTTTATCTCCACCAGTTCAGGCCCTGCATCCCTCCCGGACCACAGTTCCCATGGTTTAGGGTCCTCCCCTCCCAGGGGATCCCAATCCCATAAGCCAACCTCGCCTCAGTGACCCATTGCCAGTGTTCATTCATTCGGGCAGCTAGGCCTTGCATTTCTGTTGCACTGTTTGCATTTTGCACGCATGCCTGTCCTACCCACAGGTAGAGGAACTTCATTAAAATATTCCCAAACTGGGTCTCTTTTATGGCCTGCTGCCATTATAGGTTTTCCCTTCTAGTGAGGGAATGGTATGGTAGAGCTCGAATCAATGAAGGCTACACTCAGAAAGAGCTCAAGACTTCTGGAATATGCTGCTCAAACAGTTTCACTTTTGTTTCTACTTCCTGTCCCTCCCTTCTCACATTTATCTCCAGACTTCTCCTTGTCCAGATCTATTCCGCCCCCAACAATCTTCTATTCATTGAACTTTTTGAAACTTTGCACTTTTAGAGAGAGGTAAGGGATTGACTCTGTGTACACAAACTTACAGAGGGACAATAGGGTTGAGGTCTGTTATTTCTCACCTCTATATATCATTTATTTATTTAAAACATTTTTGCTGTTAATAAGCATGTTATTTCTAGAGACACAAATCCACAGTTTGAGAACTGCAAAACTAAGCATCTCTGATGGTATCTTCTAGACTGAGCACTAAGTCCCATTGGGTAGATAGAAAGATTAACCTAAATAATCTATACAGAAGCCTCTGGAACCCAATAAGATTGGGTCCCTAATCCATGAACTATTGGAACTCATTTACAAAACTCATTTACAAAACTTTTCTTAAACATTACATAAATATATTTTCTCATACTATATTGTCTCATACTATAGAATTCTTAAACATTACATAAATATATTGTCTCATATTATAGAATTAGAATTTATAATCCCTATTCCATTATGAAATATCTTTGAGCTATAATGTATCTTAATTAAAACTTTTTTTCCTCAAAAAGCATTTTTTCAAAAAAAATCTGATTTACATCAAAAAAATCTGATTTAAATTAAAAAAAATCTGAATTTTTGTATTTTAAAAAAATCATTGATTTTTATCCACCTTGAGTAGCACTGATCCTGTTGCCCCTAACCCCAGCACCTCCTAACCTCTATTAGCCCAAGGCCCGCACCGTCCCTGGCTGCTGGAACAGAGGATGCTGGTCTGTGGGGTAGTGTCTCCCATTCTCATCCTTCTTCCACTGTACCTTTCCTCTGTCTCACAACACCTCCCCTAACGTGACTGGGTCTCTGTCCCGCTCTTGCAGCTACTTCACATAAGTGGGGGGAAGCCCAGTCCCTGTGGTTCAGGCGGCCTAAGATAACATCTAACCGTGGCTGAAGAGGGGAAGGGTTTGGGACAGGTGGTTTAGGGCAGGGAGGGTCACCAGGGGCCTCAGGACTCCTCGGTTCTATCCCTGGCTCTGGGAGGGGGATAGTTAGAGTCAAGATGCCTGGGTCCTACCCCTGGCTCTTGGAGAGGAGAGGAGTGGAGGCTGGTGGTTTAAAGTAATAGGGGCTGGGAGCCAGGACTGGCCTGGAATGGGATCCCAGCCATGTCTCCCTTGTGACACTTCCTGCAGACCCAACCCTGATCTCGACACCAACCTGGCCAACATCATCGAGCAGTGCTGGAGAAAGAGCATGCCCAAAGCATCCATTGAGGACGCCATCAAAGGAGGGGTAAGTAGCTGGGTCCTGCCAGCTCATCTCAGGGGGCAGAGGGGCCCTTGCTGCATTCTATGGGCCAGGCCAGATCCTGCCAAGGGGCATTGGGAGCCTTGAGGGAGGGAGCGAGGCTGGGGTTGTGGCTACGGTGCTGGGCTGGGCTACAGGACTCCTGGTGTCTATTCCTAGCTCTGCCACTTGCTGCCTCTGTGACCATGGGCAACTCACTTGGGTCATAGGGAATTGCCAGACGGGATCAGTGCAGAGGTGTGTCCACTCCAGTGTCCTGTTTCCAGCACCAGAGGCTGCAGAGGTTGGTGTAAGAATCCCGGAGTAGCAGATGTGGGGATAATCATCCTGTGCTCGTGTCACTGTGCTTCAGTGGGTCACACCTGAGAATACCAGAATCAGGACAAACTGCTGAGAAATAGGGCAGACACATGTCAGAACTGGTGGTTGTTCTTCCATAAGTTATGCCACACCAGCAACAGAAGTAAAACTTCTGTCTCACTACACTGGCTAACAAGAAGTCAGAATTGCAGCCTCGTTAGGTATCCCAGTCCTTGTTTCACCACCCAGACACTAGACTTAATGATGAGTGGTTATTTAAAACCAAAAAGAAAAGGAGTACTTGTGGCACCTTAGAGACTAACCAATTTATCTGAGCATAAGCTTTCGTGAGCTACAGCTCACTTCATCGGATGCATACTGTGGAAAATACAGGAGATGTTCTTATACATACAAACCATGAAAAAATGGGTGTATACCACTACAAAAGGTTTTCTCTCCCCCCACCCCACTCTCCTGCTGGTAATAGCTTATCTAAAGTGATCACTCTCCTTACAATGTGTATGATAATCAAGTTGGGCCATTTCCAGCACAAATCCAGGTTTTCTCCCCACCTCCCCCACAAACCCACTCTCCTGTTGGTAGTAGCTTATCTAAAGTGATCACTCTCCTTACAATGTGTATGATAATCAAGGTGGGCCATTTCCAGCACAAATCCAGGGTTTAACAAGAACGTCTGAGGAAGGGGGGGGGGTAGGAAAAAACAAGGGGAAATAGGTCACCTTGCATAATGACTTAGCCACTCCCAGTCTCTATTCAAGCCTAAGTTAATTGTATCCAATTTGCAAATGAATTCCAATTCAACAGTCTCTCGCTGGAGTCTGGTTTTGAAGTTTTTCTGTTGTAATATCGCAACTTTCATGTCTGTAATCGCGTGACCAGAGAGATTGAAGTGTTCTCCGACTGGTTTATGAATGTTATAATTCTTGACGTCTGATTTGTGTCCATTTATTCTTTTACGTAGAGACTGTCCAGTTTGACCAATGTACATGGCAGAGGGGCATTGCTGGCACATGATGGCATATATCACATTGGTAGATGTGCAGGTGAACGAGCCTCTGATAGTGTGGCTGATGTGATTAGGCCCTGTGATGGTGTCCCCTGAATAGATATGTGGGCACAGTTGGCAACGGGCTTTGTTGCAAGGATAGGTTCCTGGGTTAGTGGTTCTGTTGTGTGGTATGTGGTTGCTGGTGAGTATTCGCTTCAGGTTGGGGGGCTGTCTGTAGGCAAGGACTGGCCTGTCTCCCAAGATTTGTGAGAGTGTTGGGTCATCCTTCAGGATAGGTTGTAGATCCTTGATAATGCGTTGGAGGGGTTTTAGTTGGGGGCTGAAGGTGACGGCTAGTTGCGTTCTGTTATTTTCTTTGTTGGGCCTGTCCTGTAGTAGGTGACTTCTGGGAACTCTTCTGGCTCTATCAATCTGTTTCTTCACTTCCGCAGGTGGGTATTGTAGTTGTAAGACTGCTTGATAGAGATCTTGTAGGTGTTTGTCTCTGTCTGAGGGGTTGGAGCAAATGTGGTTGTATCACAGAGCTTGGCTGTAGACAATGGATCGTGTGGTGTGGGCAGGGTGTAAGCTGGAGGCATGTAGGTAGGAATAGCGATCAGTAGGTTTCCGGTATAGGGTGGTGTTTATGTGACCATCGTTTATTAGCACTGTAGTGTCCAGGAAGTGGATCTCTTGTGTGGACTGGACCAGGCTGAGGTTGATGGTGGGATGGAAATTGTTGAAATCATGGTGGAATTCCTCAAGGGCTTCTTTTCCATGGGTCCAGATGATGAAGATGTCATCAATATAGAGCAAGTAGAGTAGGGGCGTTAGGGGATGAGAGCTGAGGAAGCGTTGTTCTAAGTCAGCCATAAAAATGTTGGCATACTGTGGGGCCATGCGGGTACTCATAGCAGTGCCGCTGATTTGAAGGCATACATTGTCCCCAAATGTAAAATAGTTATGGGTAAGGACAGCTAGTCTTGTACATTTCTATCTCTTCACCCACTTCCACAATACACATAGGAAAGAACAGCTCTACCTCGTATAACCGAGCATCATGAACTTCAAAATGAACTCCATGGTTCTCTTTTCCTGTGTCACGTGGGCCACAAACAGACTTCTGAGACTGGCTAGACCCCTCTGCAGTGGAGAAGAATTCCTGACTTGCCGTGCCACCGGACAAGCCGGCCATGGGCTCCCCAACATCCTCCAACTCGACCTCCTTGTCCATGACTTTGTCCTCAGGCTCGAGCCCCCATCCACCACCTCCAGCCCCGCCAAAGTATCCATGGGGCTCTTGGTAGTGCAGGTGCGGTGGCCACCAAGGATGGCGTCCAACTCCTTACAGAAGCGTCAGGTCTTAGTTGCAACACCAGACCACATGTTTGCTTCCCTTGCCTTCTGATACTCAGCTCCTTTACGTTTGCTAAGCACTGCTGCCTTCTCCTGTCCTGTAACCAAAAGGTTCGGGCACCATTTAGGGTTACCAGGTCCCAAAAACAAGAAACCCGGCAACCCTAAATGGCACCCGGACACAGAAGCCAAAACCTGGACCGGTGGCAACCCTACCAGTCATACAATAAGCACATACTGTGGAACTGCCCCCTCCTTTCATCTCATTAAAAGCTGGGGGGTTCTGGATGGTCAGATCTCTCCTTGCCCAGTGTGGCAGTGACATTGGGGAGGTTGTGGGGGGGCTGTTACTCTTTCATGCTGTACAAAGGGGTGTGTGAAGCCCAGTGTTTTCATTTAAAAGCACAGCAAGACATTACACACTGAAGAGCTGTTTTTAAAGACAGTGTGGTTCAGTGGGCTGAGCTATGGGCTGGGAGCCAGGAGACCAGAGTTCCATTCCCAGCTCGCCACTGGCCTGTTGACTGACCTTGGGTGAGGCTCTCTGTGCCTTGGTTTCCCCATCTGTAAAATGGGGATTGAGACACTAAGCTGCTTTGTAATGCACTTTAAGATGTACAGAGGCCCCCCATCTTTAAATTATCTCAAAAGAATAATATATTTCAACTAAAACCAAGGCAAACAACTCTCCCTCCTATAAACTCCATATGTTGTGAGGCATTTTTTTCCTTCTCCAGCCCCAAAGCACAGGTCAGAGTGGGCTGTGTCAATCCAATCAAGGAGCTACTGTGTAAGCGGTGGGGCAATCAAAGCATCAGACAGACTTTCATGGAAGGGAAAAAGCAGCTGGTGCCCTAGGGGGATGAAGCCCACACTGTGCAGCCGGCTACTGCTGCCTTCAGCCCACCTTTGCACATCTGGTGCAATGGCTGCTCCCCTGCAAGAGGCATTGTGCTGTTTGACTCTCCCTCGGAGAACATCCACAACCATTTCCCTCCCTCGTGTGCATAAGTTGTTTTTACAAAAGAGAATTCATTTGCAGTGTGAGCTGTCGGAGGGGGAAGTGGCAACTTCAGGCTCTTCTAAACAGGCAGATGGTAAAATAAAACCAAACCTCTTTCCCTACTTTTAACCATGCATGTACAATTTATCATTTCCGAAGCATCCTGGTGGATTCTCCATCTCTGGCAATTTTTAAGTCAAGTTTAGATTTTAAAAAAATCAAAGCTCTGCTCTAGTTCAAACAGGTATTAACTCAGGGAAGTTCTTTGGCCTGTGTTATACAGGCGCTCAGGCTAAATGATCACAATGGTCTCCTGTATAGGCCTGGGGAAATTGTGCACCATTGCACAGGCGCAGAATTCATGTCCCCCGCAGATTTTTTTTTCCTCTGCAGAAAATACATTTTGTCAGAGAGGCGCTGCAGTTACACCTTTTGCCCACCAGGAGCTATTGTGGTGCCAGAATAGAGGATAGCCAACTCACAGCCATAGCAGAAGTGGCATTCCTCACAGCAACCTGTGAGGAAACATGCAAGATGAGGGGGGGACACAGACAGAGCAGGGCACACAGGACTTCTGTAAGGTCACATAGACTGGGGTTCACAGAATCATAGAATATCAGGGTTGGAAGGGACCCCAGAAGGTCATCTAGTCCAACCCCCTGCTCGAAGCAGGACCAATTCCCAGTTAAATCATCCCAGCCAGGGCTTTGTCAAGCCTGACCTTAAAAACCTCTAAGGAAGGAGATTCTACCACCTCCCTAGGTAACGCATTCCAGTGTTTCACCACCCTCTTAGTGAAAAAGTTTTTCCTAATATCCAATCTAAACCTCCCCCATTGCAACTTGAGACCATTACTCCTCGTTCTGTCATCTGCTACCATTGAGAACAGTCTAGAGCCATCCTCTTTGGAACCCCCTTTCAGGTAGTTGAAAGCAGCTATCAAATCCCCCCTCATTCTTCTCTTCTGCAGACTAAACAATCCCAGCTCCCTCAGCCTCTCCTCATAAGTCATGTGCTCTAGACCCCTAATCATTTTTGTTGCCCTTCGCTGGACTCTCTCCAATTTATCCACATCCTTCTTGTAGTGTGGGGCCCAAAACTGGACACAGTACTCCAGATGAGGCCTCACCAGTGTCGAATAGAGGGGAACGATCACGTCCCTCGATCTGCTTGCTATGCCCCTACTTATACATCCCAATATGCCATTGGCCTTCTTGGCAACAAGGGCACACTGCTGACTCATATCCAGCTTCTCGTCCACTGTCACCCCTAGGTCCTTTTCCGCAGAACTGCTGCCTAGCCATTCGGTCCCTAGTCTGTAGCGGTGCATTGGATTCTTCCATCCTAAGTGCAGGACCCTGCACTTATCCTTATTGAACCTCATCAGATTTCTTTTGGCCCAATCCTCCAATTTGTCTAGGTCCTTCTGTATCCTATCCCTCCCCTCCAGCGTATCTACCACTCCTCCCAGTTTAGTATCATCCGCAAATTTGCTGAGAGTGCAATCCACACCATCCTCCAGATCATTTATGAAGATATTGAACAAAACCGGCCCCAGGACCGACCCCTGGGGCACTCCACTTGACACCGGCTGCCAACTAGACATGGAGCCATTGATCACTACCCGTTGAGCCCGACAATCTAGCCAGCTTTCTACCCACCTTATAGTGCATTCATCCAGCCCATACTTCCTTAACTTGCTGACAAGAATACTGTGGGAGACCGTGTCAAAAGCTTTGCTAAAGTCAAGAAACAATACATCCACTGCTTTCCCTTCATCCACAGAACCAGTAATCTCATCATAAAAGGCGATTAGATTAGTCAGGCATGACCTTCCCTTGGTGAATCCATGCTGACTGTTCCTGATCACTTTCCTCTCATGTAAGTGCTTCAGGATTGATTCTTTGAGGACCTGCTCCATGATTTTTCCAGGGACTGAGGTGAGGCTGACTGGCCTGTAGTTCCCAGGATCCTCCTTCTTCCCTTTTTTAAAGATTGGCACTACATTAGCCTTTTTCCAGTCATCCGGGACTTCCCCCGTTCGCCACGAGTTTTCAAAGATAATGGCCAAGGGCTCTGCAATCACAGCCGCCAATTCCTTCAGCACTCTCGGATGCAACTTGTCCGGCCCCATGGACTTGTGCACGTCCAGCTTTTCTAAATAGTCCCTAACCACCTCTATCTCCACAGAGGGCTGGCCATCTCTTCCCCATTCTGTGATGCCCAGCGCAGCAGTCTGGGAGCTGACCTTGTTAGTGAAAACAGAGGCAAAAAAAGCATTGAGTACATTAGCTTTTTCCACATCCTCTGTCACTAGGTTGCCTCCCTCATTCAGTAAGGGGCCCACACTTTCCTTGGCTTTCTTCTTGTTGCCAACATACCTGAAGAAACCCTTCTTGTTACTCTTGACATCTCTTGCTAGCTGCAGCTCCAGGTGCGATTCAGAAGGGCTGGCGGGGGGGGGAAGACACCCAATAACCCTCCTGCTTCACTCCCAGGCTCCTTCCTGGCAATTACTTCCCTTTCCCTGAGCTTCTCCATTACCCCTGAGTCCCTCAAGCCTTTGCACTGCTTCTGAGGGGCATGGTTCTGTATGGTAGTTTACACGACTTCTTACTCAAAGTTCTGTGTTAATATGCCTAGTAAAGAATCTATTTGTCAAAAAACACTAACGGAATCTTTTTTCAGAGTAGCAGCCGTGTTAGTCTGCAGCCGCAAAAAGAAAAGGAGGACTTGTGGCACCGTAGAGACTAACAAATTTATGAGAGCATAAGCTTTCGTGGGCTACAGCCCACTTTATGCTTATGCTCAAATAAATTTGTGGGTCTCTAAGGTGCCACAAGTACTGAATCTTTTTTGTATTGTTACAGACATACTTGCCGACATTTGAAATAAATTACCAAAATAATTGAAACCAGTGTGATTATATTGTGTTATTTGGACAAACAGAATATGCAGAATTTTAAAATTTTGTTTGGAGAATTTTTAGGCGTTGAATTCCTCCAGGAGTAATGGGAAACTCTCTCTGTGCGCCTGCCAGTCACACAGTTCATCAGGCCTCATGGGCAGTTGGGCCCGAGAACATTTTGATTGGTTACACTGTTTACACTGGCTTCTCCACATGCTGTGTGAATGCATCAGCTTCTTTAATAGGAAAGAAACACTGGGTTAGACAGCCCTCTGTTACACATTAGGTACATAATTCTTCTTTGTTACATTTCTATTTAGAATAGACGGCATGAGCAGTTCCTCAGTCTTTTTTCAATCACACACACTCGGTCAGAGGTGGGCAGACTACAGCCTGTGAGCCACATCTGGCCCGCGGGACCGTCCTGCCCGGCCCTTGAGCCCCCGGCCCCTCCCCCGCTGTCCCCCTTCCCCTGCAGCTGCATGGGCAGCATGGCTGGCTCCGGCTGGGCGGTGCGGCTGCTAGTCCTGCAGCTCTGAGCGGCATGGTAAGGGGGCAGGGAGCAGGGGGGTTGGATGGGGCGGAGGTTCGGGGGGGGCGGGAGGAACGGGGTAGGGGGGTTGGACAGGCATGGGAGTCCTGGGGAGCCTGTGAGGGGCTGGGGGTGTGGATGGGGTCAGTGCAGTCAGGGGACAGGGAGCAGCGGGGGTTGGATAGGGGGTGGAGTCCCGGGGAGGGCGGTTGGGGCGGGGGGTCCCGGGAGGAGGCGGTCAGGGGACAAGGAGCAGGGGGCATTGGATGGGTCGGGGGTTCTGAGAGGGGCCCTCAGGGGTGGGGGCCCGGCTGTTTAGGGAGGCACAGCCTTCCCTACCCAGCCCTCCATACAGCTTTGCACCCCGATGTGGCCCTCGGGCCAAAAAGTTTGCCCACCCCTGCACTAGGTTGTCCTGCCCTTCAGCCCAATCCATGCTGAGACAGGACTGCAAATCCCACCTCTAGATGTCATCCAAGAGTAATCCTCTGGCTGGAACCAAGGTAGGTGTGTGGGGGAAGTTCCTAGCTTGGTCCCATTGAGACGGGTGGAGGGGGAGAGGGGGAGTGAGTGTGGGACAGAAAGAGAGAGACCGGGTTGGATCCCATCTAATGCAGTAGGCTGTGACCATCTGCTCTAAATACACTCCACCTGTCTGCTCTTCCACACACTGCTAAGCCAAGTCCCCTTCCCTGTCCCCCTCCCCCCCATCTCTCTGCTGGGCATCCTGGGGACAGGACTATGTCCTGACCTGCATCTGCTGGAGCTGTGTCAGGCCCACTGACTGCCAGAAGCCCTTGAGGCCCTGCAGGTGGCAGAAGGGCATTGGGGTGCATGACCGGGTGCTGAGAGGTTGGCCAATCTAGCAAAGTGCTTGCCCCAGACAGCACAGCTGTTTGGCCACTCTCGGCTGTGAATGAACCGATGTGATAGCAAGGAGGAGACCCGAGCAAAGTTCCTGCTTCAGCCAATGCATCGGAATGTCCTCCCCGGCAGTGTGCGTGCACTGGTGCTTGATCAGTGCACTGGTTCTGTTGAAGTTCTTACTAGAATCGTTACAATGATGCGGCTGCGCCCTGATGTGTGCGCTGGTGTCTTCTCAGGCTTGAGCTCCGTGCAAAGCCCTTCCCACAGTCAGCACAGAGGTGTGGTCGCTCCCCGGTGTGCGTGCTGTGGTGTCTTCTCAGGTGTGAGCTCCGTGAAAACCTCTTCCCGCAGTCAGCACAGTGGTGTGGTCGCTCCCTGGTGTGCGTGCTCTGGTGTCTTCTCAGGTGTGAGCTCCGTGAAAACCTCTTCCCGCAGTCAGCACAGTGGTGTGGTCGCTCCCTGGTGTGCGTGCTCTGGTGTCTTCTCAGGTGTGAGCTCCGTGAAAACCTCTTCCCGCAGTCAGCACAGCGGTGCGGTCGCTCCCCGGTGTGCGTGCTCTGGTGTCTTCTCAGGAGTGAGCTCCATGAAAACCTCTTCCCGCAGTCAGCACAGCGGTGCGGTCGCTCCCCGGTGTGCGTGCGCTGGTGTCTTTTCAGGAGTGAGCTCCGTGAAAACCTCTTCCCGCAGTCAGCACAGTGGTACGGTCGCTCCCCGGTGTGCGTGCGCTGGTGTCTTCTCAGGTATGAGCTCTGTGCAAAGCTCTTCCCGCAGTCAGAGCAGTGGTACGGTCGCTCCCCGGTGTGCGTGCGCTGGTGTGCTCTCAGGTGTGAGCTCTGTGCAAAGCTCTTCCCGCAGTCAGAGCAGTGGTGCGGCCGCTCCCCAGTGTGCGTAAACCAGTGTGTTCTCAGGATTGAGGACTGTCTGAAGCTCTTGCCACAGTCAGCGCAGCGATAGGGACACCGGCCCATGGGGAGTCTCTGGCTGAGTTTATTCGGGGGACGGACTGCGTCCTGTGCATGGATCCTTTTGTGGGCTGTGGGATCCTGCGTTCCTGCCGCGCTCTCCCCACACTCAGACGGTGTCCTCGGTCCCCCCAGTATCCCGAGCCCTGCTGGAGAGAGCAGAGGCAATCCCAGTGTTAGCTCATAGTTAAGGCTACAGGTTTGTCAAGGAAGGAAAAATTTCAAGGATGGAGCGATTTCCCCATTTGTCTGTGACTGTTTTTTGGATGGGTGCCTCACCCAGCAATGGTGGCTCCTGTCCCACAGGGCTGGACCCAAAGCCTCGCTCTGGGTACTGAGACCTGGCCTGCGGACTTACAGTGCCGCTCAGATTTGCCCCCGCCCCCAGTCATGATGGTGGGGGAGGTGGGGCAAAGTTCAGTGAATGGACTTGCCACTCATATCTTCTCCAGCCTGCCTCAACGCCTCTGCATCAGCCTGCGGTTAGGGTTGCAGTATTGGAGGGTTCCTGGGCAGGGCGAGGAGGAGGGCAGGTTTTGTGAAAAATCATGGAGCGGTCACAGTACATTTAGTGACCTGTGACTTTTACTAAATTTACTACAACTGCTCCGTAATTTCCGATAGGAAATGCTGACACAAATCTGCAGCCTGACTCAGGGTGGTTCTACCCTATGCTGTTTGTGCAGCACCTAGCACCTGCTCCCACGTGCGCCATGCACCTCTTGGGTCTTGTTCGATGCTTAAATTGTAGCCTGCCCAGGATACAGGCAGCGTCTGGCACAACGGGGCCCTCATCCAGAACTAAGTGCTAACACACAGGATCCGGGTTTTGTTTTCACTGATTTTGGTTTTATTTCCATCAGAGGGGTTTATTTACACGTTGCTGGTTCTGTGCTGTAAAACAGGCGACAGTACGTCTCTTGTTCCCCAGTATTTGCTCTGTTTAAACTATATTAGTTTGAAACCAGTTTAGGATCTACAATCCCCTCGTGGACACATTGAGACTGGTATAAAGCTGCTCACATCAGCGTAGCTTATTCCTGTGCAGGAGTGAGTCCTTTTCAAGGAATTCCTTCTAAAGATGTCATCTACCCTGAGCCTGTTTCACTCTTTGTGCAAAACTAAACTAAAACCTCAAGAGGGTTGGGGGGAGGTTTGAGGGGATGACCAGTCACTCAGGGTTTGTGTGATGTAACCTGAAAAACAGGTCTCTATTGTGTCACAAGACAATCAGTGACACTGCTGAGCTGGAAGGGGTGAACGGCTGCCACCCAGCAGGCCTTTGATCTACAGACTGTCACAGACCATGTTAAGGCTGAGGGCTGTGCTAAGCATTGACACTGAAGCAATGTAAGTGACAATGATTTTGTGCCACTGAGAGAGCAGGAGGAAAGGGGGATGTGACAAAGGCCATCCCACCCCCTCTCCCTCACACCCAGCCCATACACCAGGATACTCCAAGTCGTGCTACACAGGATAATTTCCTCTGGCTCCCATGTGCGTTCGTGCCCCCAGCAGCAGCTGCCTGGCACGTGGGGCAGTTTTAGAGCATTACAGTGAAACGCTGCTGTGACGATGTGACGCAGCAGGGAGGGGGGAGTGTTGACCTGGGAATGTGCCCTGGGGACGGGAGACCTGAGAGCCTGTCACCTGAGCCAGGAGGGGGAGGGGGAGGTAACACCTCTGCCCAGGAATGTGGATGGAGGCTGCAGCAGGGAACCTGCTCGGTGGGTTTAGTTTCAGTTTGGGGCTGGGTGGAGGAACACAGGGAACCCCAGGGCTGGGGTCTAAGCTCCCTGCTCCCCCAGAAGGACTTCACTGAGGGGTCCTGGGTGTCCCCACAAGCTCTGTTTTGGACTGTGTTCCTGTTGTCCAATAAACCTTCGGTTTTACTGGCTGGCTGAGAGTCTCAGTGAATCCCAGGAAGAGGGGTGCAGGGCCTGGACTCTTGTGTGATGTAACCTGAAAAACAGGTCTCTATTGTGTCACAAGACAATCAGTGACACTGCTGAGCTGGAAGGGGTGAACGGCTGCCACCCAGCAGGCCTTTGATCTACAGACTGTCACAGACCATGTTAAGGCTGAGGGCTGTGCTAAGCATTGACACTGAAGCAATGTAAGTGACAATGATTTTGTGCCACTGAGAGAGCAGGAGGAAAGGGGGATGTGACAAAGGCCATCCCACCCCCTCTCCCTCACACCCAGCCCATACACCAGGATACTCCAAGTCGTGCTACACAGGATAATTTCCTCTGGCTCCCATGTGCGTTCGTGCCCCCAGCAGCAGCTGCCTGGCACGTGGGGCAGTTTTAGAGCATTACAGTGAAACGCTGCAAATACTGGAGACCTGCTCTACAAAATGGCGTCCTCCGCACTCATCGTACATGACTGATCCTGCCCTGAGTCATTCCCAGCTTTCTTCTTGCTCGCCGGGGACATGTTTCTCCAGTCTGAGAGGTCACGTGTGATGTGAAGTGGCAGAGAGGGGGTGGGGTGGGAACCTGGAGAGGACAGCGCCTTCTCTGCCAAGGGCCAGTGACTTGGGGATGTTCTCCCAGGCTGCAAGCAGGTTTTTGCCTGTCTGAGCTATGTCTGGATGCAGGTGCCCAGGGCCAGAGAACACCAGCGCACACAACTTGAGTCAGGAGGGGCAGAGGCATGAAGCCCGTCTGAAAAATCTCTCGGACGCCCCTGCCTCGGTATGATTTTCTGAGGTGCAGAAAGCCTAGAAGAAGGTGTTGTGGTCTATGGACCAGTAGGAGTGTCTTTCTACCCAGGTGCTTGTCTGCCCCCCAGTGCCAGATCCACTGACACACACATATTTTATCCTCACAGCCCCAGTGCCCTCTCCGTTACACAGGTGGGGTAACTGAGGCATGGGGGAGTTACAGTGACTCACTTCTAGAACCAAAATAAGATGTTTTGAATCCTGCTGCAAAGTCCTACCCACTAGGGAAATGCAGTCCCCATATGCTCCCCCACCACAGAGACCTCTCTCTTTCCCTCAGCGTCTCTCAAATCCACTGTGACATTGCACTCTATATGATTTTATAAAAATATGCTAATGAGTGTGACTATAATGTAACTGAGGCATGCTTCATGCAAAAGGTCTCATTGTAAGGTATCATTACAAAGCTTATAATCTACTGAATGTGTTTATCCTATTTGTATGACTGTCTCATTCTTGTATCTGAAACTAGAAATATAATATATAACTCTGAGGGCCTATTGTAATTATGCAAAGTGTGGACCATTAATGGTGGTATGGAATCTTGACAGGAACACTTCTTAAGCTGCTTTCAGTTTAAGCCTACAGCTGTTAGGGGGCGTGGTTCAGACCTGGGTCTGGGTTTGCAGCAGGCTAGCGGGTCTGGCTCAAACCAGGCAGGGCACTGAAGTCCCAAGCTGCCAGGGCAGGGAAAGCAGGTTCAGAAGTAGCCTTGGCACATCAGTTGGCAACCCCAAGGGGGTTTCTGTGATCCAACCCATCACATCCATCACCCCACATCTCTTCCAAGTTCATCACTGTTAGGATATAGATATTCAGGCCTGTCTGTAAAGGCCTATACTCTAAGAATTTAGGTGTATTTTTACCACTTGGCTAGTTAGAGGTATAAAAGAAAGAATCAAAATCACTGTCTGCCAGTGTAAGGGCCTTCTCTTACTGTGACAGTCTGAGGCCCTGTTCTTAGGCTAAGGCCTTTGGCTTAGGGAGTTATAGACCAAGTAATCAAACATTCTATTTGTGAGCACCTAGAAGGACATAAAGTAATAACTAGCAGTCAGCATGGATTTGTCAATAACAAATTATGTCAAACTAACCTAACATCCTTCTTTGACGGGTAACAAGCTTTGGACTGGGCGGACGCAGTACATGTCACATCTCAAATTTAGTGAGGCTTTTGATACTGTCTTACATGACCTTCCCATAAATAAACTAGAGAAATATAGCCGAGGCAAAGCTACTGTAAGGTGGGTTCGCAACTGGTTGCAAAACTGCACTGAGAGAGTGGTTCTTATCGTTCTCTAATGAGCTGAAAGGGTATCTTGAGTGGCATCCCAAAGGGATCTGTCCTGGGTCCGGTTCTATTCCGTATCTTCATTAATGATTTAGACAATGGCATGGAGAGTGCACTCATAAAGTTTATGGATGATTCAAAGCTGGGGAGGGGTTGCAAGCCCTTTAGAGGACAGGACTAGAATTTAAAATGATCTTGACAAAATGGAGAAATGGTCGGAATTGAAATGATTGCCTAGGAAGGAGTACTGCAGAAAACCATTGGAGGTTATAGTGGATCACAAACTAAGTGAGTCAACAAAGTGAATCCTCAACTGGAATACTGTGTCCAGTTCTGGGCCTCACACTTCAGAAACGATGTAGACAAGCTGGACAGGGTCAGAGGAGAGCAACAAGAATTACTAAAGGTCTAGAAAACATGACCTACGAGGTAAGATTGAAAAAAATTGGGTTTGTTTAGTCTGGAGAAGGGAAGACGGCCGGGGGCGGGGGAGGGGGAGAAAGGGTTTGATAACAATCTTCAAGAACATAAAAGGTTGTTACAAAGAGAAGCGTGATAAATTGTTGTTCTTATCCACTGTGGCCAGGACAAGAAGTAATGGGCTTAAATTGCAGCAAGGGAGATTTAGGTTGGACATTAGGAAAAACTTCCAAACTGTAAGGGTAGTTAAGCAGTGGAACAAATTACCTGGAGAGGTTGTGAAATCTCCATCATGGGAAGTTTTTAAGACCATGTCAGGCATGGACTCCATAATACTTAGTCCTGCTTCAGTGCAGGGGACTGACTGGACTAGATGACTTACTGAGGTGCCTTCTAATTCTATGTTTCTAAGATTTCCAGGATTCAGATATCAAGGCCAGACAGGCTCATTGTGCCCATCCAGCCTGGCTTCCTGCCTATCCCAGCCAAAGAATCTCCTCCCCGTGATTCCTACCTCCTGGCTCAACAAGAACAAAGCTTTGAGAAAGTCACACCCCATTTCCACTGACAGGCTTCCAGTGAGGAGCTCTCCCAGTGGTTCATTCCCCTCCAGATAAACACTGGCCCCTAATTCCCAGTCTCCATTTGTTCCCTTCTGCTCCCAGCCAGTGCATCTCACTTGGCCTTTGCCTTCTACATGAAGGAGCCCTCCGCTAGCAGGTATGTAAATCAGAAGGGACTGGGTGTAGGATTCATACAAGGTTCATATGCTTGGCAACATTCAGGGCACACCCGGAGTGTTGTGCTGGATCTGTGCACACACAGCTCCTCTCAAGGGCATCAACCTTGGAATCTCGCCCAAATGACATGAACCGTGGGAAGCCTCTCAGGACTGGGCTCAAGGCCCGAGAGCAAGGAATGCGGTAGATAGAAATTGGTAAATAAGAATGTTAAACAAAGCCAGTGTATTCCTTTTATCTGTTGGAGAATGTAATGCGCGGGGGGAGAGAGAGAATAAAGGGGAAGGTGGAAAGCTGACAGGCAGAAGCCTGTTAGCAGACCAGCCGCTTGCTTGCTAAAAGCTGTGTCCCGTCTTGTCATTGAACCGCCATAGACTGGGTTATGATGACTCACCTTGGGAGGGGCTCTCAGGCCCCGAGCTTTCCCTGGAGTCCTCGACATCCCGGATCCAGAGCTCTGCCTCCTCTATCTCAATTCTGTGGATTAAATCTGGTGTGGAACCTGAATAGCCTGTTTGGGGGGAAAGAATCAGTTTCATTACTGAAGTTTTGGGGACAGGGACTCATTTATATGTTGGTACAGACCAAACAATGGCCCTACTGGGTCAGACCAAAGGTCCATCTAGCCCAGTATCCTGGCTTCTGACAGTGGCCAGTGCCAGGTGCTCCAAAAGGAATGAACAGAACAGGTAATCATCAAGTGATCCATTTCCTGAATTCACATTCACAGCTTCTGGCAAACAGAGGCGAAGGACACCATCCCTGCCCATCCTGGCTAATAGCCATTGATGGACCTATCCTCCATGAATGTATCTGCTTCTTTTTTGAACCCCGTTATCGTCTTGGTCTCCACAACAGTCTCTGACAAGGACTTCCACAGGTTGACTGTGCATTGTGTGAAGAAATACTTCCTTTTATTTGTTTTAAACCTGCTGCCTACTCATTTGATTTTGTGACCCCTAGTTCTTGTGTTATGAGAAGTAGTAAACAACACTTCCTTACCTACTTTCTCTACCAGTCATGATTTTATAGACCTCAGTCTCCCCTTAGCTGTCTCGTTTCCAAGTTGAAAAGTCCCAGTCTTATTAATCTCTGCTCATACGGAAGCCGTTCCATACCCCTAATCATTTTTGTTGCCTTTTTCTGATCCTTTTCCAATACTAATATATCTTTTTTGAGATGGGGCGACCACATCTGCATATAGTATTGAAGATATGGGCGTCCCATGGATTTATAGAGCGGTAAAATGATATTTTCTGTCTTATTATCTATCCCTTTCTTAATGATTCCCAACATTCTGTTTGCTTTTTTGACTGCCGCTGCACATTGAGTGGATGTTTTCAGAGAACTATCCACCATGACTCCGAGTTCTCTTTCTTGAGTGCTAACAGCTAAACAGCACAACAGGACCCCGATCTCAGTCAAGGTGTGTCTGCACAGCACCTGGCATGATGGGGCCCCAATCTCGGATGACGCTTGAGAGGAAAGCGCAGGAGATCCCAAGCAGGAGAGTAATGAAATAAACCTTCCTTAGAGGAAATTTCTTCCTGTCTCCCAACAGGCAAGTACAGTTCATACTCTGAAGCAGCAATGTCTATGACCCGTCTCAATTTGCTTTGGGGACTTAGACACGGCAGGTGTCACCAGGTGTCACCGTTACACAGACTTATCAGTTCTTTTGCTTAGGATGCAAGTATTGGTCAACTGCACGGTTGTTAAGTTTATGATGTTCATTCTTTTTGGGGAGGTGGGGAGCTGTAACAAGCAGAAGAAGAGTTTTCTTCCTCCCTTATTTGCTCATGTGCTGTTTGGAACCAGCCCTGTACCACGACTGAGGTGAGGTAGGTAATGCAAGTAAACAAGTTACAACTAAGATTAGCCCCAGGCTCTGTAGCCCTGAGTTCTTCAACAGGAAGCCGAACTGAAAGAGGCTGTCATTTGACACTACTCAGCCATGGGGTGGCACATGCCAGGGGTGGCATCAAGGGAACACAGACATTGGACAGCTATGAGTAGAGATAAATTGGTCCTTACCCAAGGAAACGAGGGCCCGGTAATTCCTCAGCATCTGGTCCCGGTACAGCTGCTTCTCTGGCCGGGACAAGAGCTCCCACTCCTCCCGGCTGAAATACAGAGCCACGTCCTCAAACGCCACCCGCAGCTGCTGGCACAAGCGTTACACACTCAGCACCCTCCGCTCCAGCCCCAGCCCGGGCTCTCAGCAGGGGACGCGGGTTCTAGGGCAGCGGCCCCCGGGGAACCCCCAGCCCAGCAGCTGTGACCCAGGGAGACCCCCCCGCACAGCCCCCCGGGGACTCGGGCCCTGCTGGCCGGGGACAGGAGTCGCCCTCGGCTCCCCAGGGGGCTCTGGGGCGGGGCGCTGGGAAGGGCCCGAATCCCAGGGCAGGGACCAGGCTCCTCCCCCGGCCCGAGTCCCCGCCTCCGCCCCAGGCCTGTGCTCGGCCCCGCTCCCGGCCCCGGCTCGGCCGCCTCGGGGCTCCTCGGCCCGGCTCCGCGTGTCCGCCCGGCCCGGGGCCCCCAGCGCCGCTCCCCGGCCCCAGCGCTCCGGCTGCGGCAGCCCCCAGCCCCGGGGTCACTAGCGCGGGAGGGACCCGGCCCCGGCCCCGGCCCCGGCCCCCCTCGGCCCCAGCCGGGACCAGCCAGTGCCCGGCCGGGGAGTCCCCGCCCCGCGTCCTACCTGCGCCGGCCCCGCTGCAGCCATCGCCGGGCTCGGCTCCGGCCCCGGCCGCTTCCTCCGCCCGGGCAGCGACTTCCCGCCCCGCGGCTGGTGCCTCCCCGGGGCCGCCTCCCGCCCGCTCCCCGCCCGGCCCCAGCGCCTGCGCCGCCAGCTCCAGCAGCCGGGGGAGGCCCCAGCGCAGCGACCCTCCGGCCCAGCCCCCCGCCCCCGGACGCCTGGGTCCCGAGTCTGGCCGCTGGGGGCGCTCGCGGCACGTGTTCCCCGGGCGGCAGGAGCCCGTAACGGGGCAGCCCGGTCCCCGCCCCTGGGCTGTGCGCGGGGCCCCGCTGTGCCGTGGGGAGCTGGGAGCAGGGCAGGTGGGTGGTGGTTGTTGCTAGATTTCAGAGTAAGAGCCGTGTTAGTCTGTATTCGCAAAAAGAAAAGGAGGACGTGTGGCATCTTAGAGACTAACCGATTTATTTCAGCATAAGCTTTCGTGAGCTACAGCTCACTTCATCGGCTGCATACTGTGGAAAGTGTAGCAGATCTTTTTATACACAGAAAGCATGAAAAAATACCTCCCCCCACCCCACTCTCCTGCTGGTAATAGCTTATCTAAAGTGATCACTCTCCTGACAATGTGTATGATAATCAAGTTAGGCCATTTCCAGCACAAATCCAGGTTTTCTCTTCACCTCCCCCCCACACAAACCCACTCTCCTGTTGCTAGGCTGTGTGAGGTTGGTGTGTGTATTTGAGGAGATCCCCCCCAGGCTGGGTCTGGGGTGTGGGTCTGAGTGGTACAGGAAGGCTGTGTGATGTGAGTGGTTTACAGATCACAACGTGACTGTGGAGTGTGTGTGTGTCACAGTAAGACAAGGGTCTGGCTGTGTGATGTTGGTGTGTGTGTTACTTCCAGGGGATCACACCCATGTCCCTTCCCAGCGCCCCGGGGAGGGCAGGTGCCCCATCAGATGCCATGTTCTGGCCTCGGTGCTGGCACTGAAGCAGCTGCCCCTGCCCCCCGTTCATTGTGCCGGGCCCTGCGCACCTCAGGTGCCCCCCCAGCCCGTCACAACAAATGGTCCAAGGTGAAGCACATCAAGGGCCTGCGGGACACCGAGTGCAGCCAGCTCTTCCAGAAGCTCGCCATGCTGCAGCGCTTTACCCGCAATGCTATCGTGGGGGGGAGGAAGGGAAGGATCTTGTGCGTGACACAGCCCCAGCCAGAGGGAGTGCTACGGAGCCCTGCCAGCTTCCCCGTGCCCCACAGGCCCCGCTGCAGCTAGAGGGGGCATTACAGAGACTTCCCAGCCTCCCAGGACTTGACAGGGCCCAGCCAGAGGCTGTGGCTACAGAGCCCTGCCAGCCCAGCCTTGCCCACTAGCACTGACCCTGTTGCCTCTAACCACAGCACCCCCTAACCTCTGTTAACCCAAGGCCAGCATCCTTCTTGGCTGCTGGAGGAGAGGATGCTGGTCTGAGGGGTAGAGTCTCCCCTTCTCATCCTTTCTCCACTGGACCTTTCTTTTGTTTCACAGCACCTCCCCTACGGTGGCTGAGTCTCTCCCCATCTCTCGCAGATGTTTCGCATAAGAGGGGGCAGCCCAGTCTCTGTGGTTCAGGCGGCCTAAGATAACAGCTAACGGTGGCTGAAGAGGGGAAGGGCCCTGGAACAGGTAATTTGGGGCAGGGAGGGTCACCAGGAGCCCCAGGATGCCTGGGTCTCATCGCTACCTCTGCAATTGGATAGTGGGTTACAGCAGGGGGGTCACCTTGTTTCTATTCCTGGCTCTGGGAGGGTAGTGGATCGTGGTGGGTTAAAGCAGTGAGGGCTGGGAGTCAGGACTGCCCTCAAGTGGGGTCCCAGCTGTGCCTCCCTTGTGACGCTCCATCTCTGTCCTTTGCAGCAGGGGGACCCAACCCTGATATCAACACCAACCTGGCCAACCTCACTGAGCAGTGCCGGAGCATGGTCTTGACCAAAGCATCCACTGAGGTGGCCATCAAGGGAAGGGTACGTAGCTGCGTCCTGCCAGCTGGGCTCATGGGCTGCAGCCTTTTTGAATTCTCTGGGTCAGACCAGACCATGCCGAGGTGTTACAGGGAAAAATGAAAACCATTGTAAACCTATATGTTCCCCCTTCACAGGACGCAGGATCTTGTACCTGGTATCAGCGTCTATCGCTGTGGAAGCAGCTGGTGATGTTGGTCTCATCCTCCTTCCAGTGTAGTGCAAGGAAAGAGGACAGAGACAGATAGGTGTTCCAAAATAATATAATAACATTTAACATTCCTGTGATGGGAAGAACACGTCAACAGCCCAACACTATAGCATTTAATTTCAGAAAGGGGAACTATACAAAAATGAGGGGGTTAGTTAATTAGAAATTAAAAGGTACAGTGAATAGAGTGAAATCCCCGCAAGCTGCATGGACACTTTTCAAAGACACCATAATAGAGGCCCAACTTAAATGTATACCCCAAATTAAAAAACACAGTAAAAGAACTAAAAAAGAGCCTTAAGAAACAGTGAGAGATAAAAAGGCATCTTTTAAAAAGCGGACGTCAAATCCTTTTGTGGTAAATAGAAGGGAGCATAAATACTGCCAAATTAAGTGTAAAAATGTAATAAGAAAAGCCAAAAAGGAGTTTGAAGAAAAGCTAGCCAAAAACTCAATAGGTAATAACAAAATGTTTTGTAAGTCCATCAGAAGCAGGAAGCCTGCTAAACAACCAGTGGGGCCCCTTGGACGATCGAGATACAAAAGGAGCACTTAAAGACGATAAAGTCATTGAGGAGAAACTAAATGAATTCTTTGCTTCAGTCTTCACGGCTGAGGACGTTAGGGAGATTCCCAAACCTGAGCTGTCTTTTGTAGGTGACAAATCTGAGGAAATTGTCACAGATTGAAGTGTCACTAGAGGAGGTTTTGGAATTAATTGATAAACTGAACAGTAACAAGTCACCGGGACCAAATGGCATTCACCCAAGAGTTCTGAAAGAACTCAAATGTGAAATTGCGGAACTATTAACTATGGTTTGTAACCTGTCCTTTAAATGAGCTTCTGTACCCAATGACTGGAAGATAGCTAATGTAACACCAATATTTAAAAAGGGCTCTAGAGGTGATCCCGGCAATTACAGACCGGTAAGTCTAACGTCAGTACTGGGCAAATTAGTTGAAACAATAATAAAAAGAAAATTGTCAGACATGTAGAAGAACATAAATTGTTGGGCAAAAGTCAACATGGTTTCTGTAAAGGGAAATCAGGTCTTACTAATCTATTAGAGTTCTTGGAAGGGGTCAACAAACATGTGGACAAGGGCGATCCAGTGGACATAGTGACCTTAGATTTCCAGAAAACCTTTGACAAGGTCCCTCACCAAAGGCTCTTATGTAAATTAAGTTGCCATGGGATAAGAGGTGAAGATTCTTTCATAGACTGAGAACTGGTTAAAAGACAGGGAACAAAGGATAGGAATTAATGGTAAATTTTCAGAATGGAGAGGGGTAACTAGTGGTGTTCCCCAAGGATCAGTCCTAGGACCAATCCTATTCAACTTATTCATAAATGATCTGGAGAAAGGGGTAAACAGTGAGGGGGCAACAAAATGGCAAATGGAATTTCATGTGGATAAATGTAAAGTAACGCACACTGGAATAAATAACCCCAACTATACATATGATACAATGGGGGCTAATTTCTTTACAACTAAGCAGGAAAAAGATCTTGGAGTCATCGTGGATAGTTCTCTGAAGACGTCCATGTAGTGTGTAGCGACAGTCAAAAAAGCACACAGGATGTTAGGAATCATTACAAAAGGGATAGAGAATAAGACGGAGAATATCTTATTGCCCTTATATAAATCCATGGTACGCCCACATCTTCAATACTGCGTACAGATGTGGTCTCCTCATCTCAAAAAAGATATACTGGCATTAGAAAAGTTCAGAGAAGGTCAACTAAGACTGAGACTAAGGGGGTATATGCTCGAGGTATATAAAATTATGAATGGTGTAGAGAAAGTGAGTAAGAAAAAGCTATTTACTTCTTCCCATAATATAAAAACTAGGGGCAACCAAGTGAAATTAATGGGCAGCAAGTTTAAAACAAAGAAAAGTAAGTTTTTCACACAGCGCGCAGTCAACCTGTGGAACTCCTTGCCTGAGGAGATTATGAAGGCTAGGACTATAACAGGGTTTAAAAGAGAACTGGATACGTTCATGGAAATTAAGTCCATTAATGGCTATTAGCCAGGATGGATAAGGAATGGTCTCCCTAGCCTCTGTTTTTCAGAGGGTGGAGATGGATGGCCGGAGAGAGATCACTTGATCACCTGTTAGGTTCACTCCCTCTGGGGCACCTGGCATTGGCCACTGTCGGTAGACGGGATACTGGGCTGGATGGACCTTTGGTCTGACCCAGTATGGCCATTCTTATGTTAAAAAAAGGTAAGTGTATGAAGGTTGGTTTACAATAACTGGGGAAAAGGGGAAAAGGAAACACAACTGTCATAAAACCTAAGCAAACTGGGATCGCAATACAAGGAGCTTGAAGCAAACAAAAATGATAAAATCCCCTAAAGTCCTGCTGCTGTCAGATGCTTTCTCCGGACAGGCTGGGTGTTGGAGTGCGTCGGACCCAGGACCTACTACCCCCAGACCTGGTGATGGCCCGAAGGGAGGAACGCTGGATCGTGCTGTAGCTGGACTTGGAGCCAATGACAGGGGTACGGCCAGGAATCCTGGATGCGACAGGTACGCGGATGGGATGGATGAGGATGAGTTGTCTCTCAGGATTCGCTGATCCGTGATCTGGGGACCACGCGAACGCCACTGTGCTTGGCTGCCTCTGTGATGGACAGCATTGTGGTGACGTCACGCAGTTCCTTTTAACGGTTCTGTGACAGGAAAACCTGAGGTAGACTGAGGTAGTCAGTTACAGAACCAGTTCATTGTGGCCTGTTTGGTGCCGTTTCCCACCAAAGTTCAAAACGGCGCAAAACCACCACCCCCCAGCTGAAACAAGATGGAGTCTTGTTGTTTGTGGCAAAGAGACACCATATTAAGTGTCCGACTCCATATTGGATAATCACCATTTTAGTGATTATGAGGGAATAACATCATAAAACCTCATTAAGAACTCTATAAAATCACAAGATACAAATATATTAAAACGGGGCGTTTGGAGCCTTGAATGAGGGAGCGAGGCTGGGCTTGTAATTATGGTGCTGGGCTGGACTACAGGACTCATGGTTTCTATTCCTAGTTCTGCCACTTGGTCCCTCTCTGACCTTGGGCAAATCACTCAGTCAGTGGTTCTCAACCAGGGGTAGAGATACCCCTGGGGGTATGCTGAGGGGGTACACCAGGCAGTACACCATCTCATCTAGAGAGTGGCCTAGTTTTACAACAGGATACAAAAAAAGCACTCGCAAAGTCAGTACAAACTAAACTTTCATACTGACAATGACTTGTTTATACCACTCTATATTACTATACACTGAAATATAAGTACAATATTTATATTGCAATTGATTTATTTTATAATTATATGGAAAAAAGGAGGAAGTCAGCATTTTGTCAGTACTAGTGTGCTGGGCGACTGGTATTTTTATGTCTTATTTTGTAAGCAAGTAGTTTTTAAGTAAGGAGAAACTTTGGCGTACGCAAAAAATATCAGAGTGCTGAAAGGGGTACAGTAGTCCGGAAAGGCTGAGAGCCACTGACTTAAATCATCGGGAATAGCCAGACTGGATCAGAGGGGAGGCCTAGTTTGTTTTCACAATAATCTAATTAATATAGTTCAATTAGGCACTAGACAGCGTTTTATTTTTATTATTCTTGTAACCATTTCTCACTGTTATGCCTCATTGCTTGTACTCACTTAAAATCTCTTTGTCATTAATAAACTTGATTTGTGGTTTAAGTGTGTTTAAACCCAGTGTGTTTAAGTAACATGTCGGAGTAACTTTGTTTATGGAAATGAACTGGTGTATGTTATTCCCTTTAAAGGAATAACGAATTTAGCATTTCTCGACTGCCTGGGAGAGGGTTGGACATGACAGAACATACATTTCTGAGGGAAAATCTGGGATTGGGAGTGTGTTGGGTTCACACTGCGATAATCCAGGCTGGTGAGAACAGTGTTGGTGTGCTTGGCTGACTGCAGAAGGACGCTCGGGCAAATGTGGAGGTGGGGGGTAGACAGCAAGGCTCGGGGAGCCCGCGGGAAGCTGGACACTCCAGGGGCAATGTGGGGATGGCTGGGGAGCCTGGGGGAGGCATCGGGGCCAGAGTGGATGGCTGGGGCGACCGGAGGAAGCAGCAGGGAACCAGGATGATGGGGATGTGCATGGGGAAGACAGAAGGGGTAAGAGGGGATTGCCAGGGCCTGGGGGTGGGGAGTGGGGCCAAGGCAATGGGGAGGTGGGTGAGGAGGCAGCGGGGGCCAGGGCAATGGGAAGATGAGGGGAATACAAGTGCAGTTCCCCTGAAACTGACAACATTTTATTTCATTTTTTCTTAAGACCCTCATCCAGCAGAGTACATGAATGAACTTAAATCCAAGCACTTGAGCAGTTCCATTGATTTCAGTGGGACTACTCACATGCTTATAGTTGACCATATGCTTAAGAGCTTGCTGGATTAGGCCTTAATGCTAGAATATATTATAAGAATATATTATTAAGAACTGGAAAGTCACACAGTTCAACTTTGTAACGTTAATAGCATAAGTGGGTCAGTTGTGAAGCTTTGATCCAAATTCAAGCTCCTAATCTTCAGATCCAAACGCAAGTCACTTCACAATAGTGTTGGGATTTGAGTTCTGAAATGGGCCACCATAAAAAGAAACCTGAGCTGTGAAGTTGAAATCTGCACCTAGATCTGACTTTCCTCATGTTTCTGAGTGGTCTGGATTCTGTGTCCTAGTTTGGGGCCCATCTCTAGTTAAAAGTGAACTGTAAAGAGAAAATGGAATTGTAGGCAGGCTCAGATAGGTGACTGGAACGTCTCTGCTCACTGGGCTGGGCACAGGAGATTGAGCACAGAAATCTGTTTTAATTTACGTTCCAAAAATTCTTTCAAACCACTCCCCTCCTGCCACAATACCTGTTTTTCCAGCTTTGCTATTGATGCCCCATGTTCAGAATTCTGTGATACTCTTTACAGTGTGTATGGTAACACCCATTCATGTTCTCTATGTATATAAATCTCCCCACTGTATTTTCCACTGAATGCATCCGATGAAGTGAGCTGTAGCTCACGAAAGCTTATGCTTAAATAAATTTGTTAGTCTCTAAGGTGCCACAAGTCCTCCTTTTCTTTTTGTGATGCTATAGATACCAGAAGAGAGACATCATAGCCCTCAGGAGGGTTAGCATGAGATTTCTGATACTTATGATGCCCAAGAGTACCAAGCTTTCCTTGTAAATCCAGCAGAGAGAGCGGATTCAAATGCAGAGGGGAAATAATTGTATATGGTTAAATTAGAACTGATTCCTGACATAATGATTGGGTGCTGATATTATCACAAGAGCCCCAAAACACCATATTAAAGGTTTAGTTTGCAAATATCTCTGTTCTTCAAATCGATACAGTACATCAGTGCAACCCAGAGCTGCTTCATGTGTAGCTCTCCTTTAGAACAGTCTCCGTTCTGCTATTGCATAGCTTCGTAAAACATGACATGGGGAAGGCCAACACTCACATCCAGGTAGATCATCAACCTACTCCTCTGTGCCAGGAGCAGGAAGGCCTCTGGTTCTTGCTCTCTTGGTAGCTGGAGCTGCTAAGTTGGGGGTGCAGTGGGCCCTTGGGCCACCTGTGGTCAGGGCAGTCAGTGCAGAGCAGTGTTTAACCAGTTACCAATCCATGATGTACCCGTATGGCACAATAATTCTTCAATGAATCAGTTGATTCCAATGCTTATTCTCTGGGGTTCAGACCCTCTGTTCTCCCCCTGAGTTGAGAGAACCCTACCCTGATTGTCACATCTGTCTTTCAGGCTCTGTCCCAGTCTCTCACACAGATATATCCCTCAGCCAGCCCAGCTCAGGGAGCCGTGGGAACAGGTCATCTCATCCTGTCAAACCAAGCAACATGGGTCCCATTGAGGCTCAGATGGAAGATCCCATGCACCTCCTGGAGGTAAGAACCGTTCACTTGTCCTGCCACTTGGGGCCCTTGCAACAAACGGAGCTCCTGCTACATAACCTGGTTGGGAGCTTTCCCTGTCCCTGGATCCTGGCCCTGGTACAGAGACCTATTTCTTATCATGATATCCTCATTTGATTCTCAGAGGATGTGTCCAGGATCCTGGAGACTGTTTCCTGCTGCTGGAGGTTTGAGCAGGGAGAGATCACTCACTGTCACGACCCAGGGGCCTTCAACCCGGGTCTGCAGGGTTCATGGGAGCAGCCACACTCCAACCCTCCACCCAGAAGCCTGCTGAAAATTGCTTACCTAGGACCCATGAAGTTCAGCCCCAGTTTGAGGCTCCACTCCTGAGGTCCTATTGGGGAGTCCCAGAAAAACTAATTGGCCCCCTGGCCCTGCTTAAGACAGCAGCGGGAACAGGAAGCTGACTGAACACCAGGGCTGCTCCCTGTTCTGGACCGTGTGGTGCCTGTTTCTGCTGCCGCTCCCCTGGCTTGAGAAGAGGGGAGCCCCGGGCCCTTTAAATAGCCCCCAGAGCCCCGGGCTGCTGCTGCTACCCCGGTGGAGGGGGCACTTACCTTACAGGGTGGGCTGGGGCTGGCTCTGACCCCCTCAACCCCGCTCCTTCTGCCCTAGGCCCTGCCCCTTCTGGGGGACAGAGCTGGACCCAAAGTACCGGTAAGTCACTCAATTTACTTTCACCCCTGCTGCAAGGTCACACACAGCGTCACTGACAGAGGCAGGAAGGAGGCGTGGTACTGATACCAGTCCAGCTCCAACCACTAGACTCCTCCACCCACTTCCAAAGTCAGAGAACCCAGGAGCCCTGACTCTGACAGCTAGGCCTTAAATGACAAGACCAACCTCCCTCCCACTCAGCAAGCCGTAGAAGGGACCATCTGCTGAGCTCCCCTTTGCAATGCCACTGTGAGAGACCATTGCTAGTGGGTGCCAAGTGACTGAGCAGGGAACTCCTTGAGAGCCTCCTAGAGACTCGCAGAGGTTTCATTGGGACCCTCTGGGAGCCGTGGAAAGAGTGCTGCATTGAAGAGACTCTCCTGCTCTAACGAAGGATTTCTGTTCTCCTAGACAGTCAGCCAGTGAGGCCAGTTTGCAGAATGTGGAAGAGCCCTTTGGCGATGGGTTGGGGGATTCACCATGGAGGTGTCAGCAGCTGCAGTGCCTGGGGTCCCCATGGGCCAAGCCTCCACTCCTGACACTCCAGGCTAATCTCCCACTGCTCTCAGTGGGGCTTGGCTTTAGCTGCTGGGCCTGCATGCCTAGACAGAGGACTCAGGTTTTTCCATCAGGCTGCTCAATGGCACTCACTCTCCTCCTGGTAATAGCTCACCTTAAGTGATCACTTTCCTTACAGTGTGTACGGTAACACCCATTGTTTCATGTTCTCTGTGTATATAAATCTCCCCACTGTATTTTCCACTGAATGTATCCGATGAAGTGAGCTGTAGCTCACGAAAGCTTATACTCAAATACATTTGTTAGTCTCTAAGGTGCCACAAGTCCTCCTTTTCTTTTCTGGACTAGCCACCAGAAAAAGGACACGGTACATGTGGCCAAGGAAATAGAGAGGCAGTGTTGCCTGTTAATATGGCTCTTGTGGGGGAGCACGGCAGGTTACTTTGGACTAGGTAGGAGCCACATGTCTCCAAACCTGCACATCTCGAGGCTCCAGAGACCTCTCTCCAGATCCCAGAGCTTCCTCAGAGTCCTAAAGAGCCAGGTGGAATCTGGCCTCTCTCCCCCCACCTTAGCAGTCCAGAAAAAATTATTTGTAGACATATTATGTGTCCTCTCCTGCCACACTCACCTGTTGGTGACTAATGCAGTCACAGAGTCCAGGATCATAGAATCATAGAATATCAGGGTTGGAAGGGACCTCAGGAGGTCATCTAGTCCAACCCCCTGCTCAAAGCAGGACCAGTCCCCAATCAAATCATCCCAGCCAAGGCTTTGTCAAGCCTGACCTTAAAAACTTCCAAGGAAGGAGATTCTACCACCTCCCTAGGTAACGCATTCCAGTGTTTCACCACCCTCCTAGTGAAAAAGTTTTTCCTAATATCCAACCTAAACCTCCCCCACTGCAACTTGAGACCATTACTCCTTGTCCTGTCCTCTTCTACCACTGAGAATAGTCTAGAACCATCCTCTCTGGAACCACCTCTCAGGTAGTTGAAAGCAGCTATCAAATCACCCCTCATTCTTCTCTTCCGCAGACTAAACAATCCCAGTTCCTTCAGCCTCTCCTCATAAGTCATGTGTTCCAGACCCCTAATCATTTTTGTTGCCCTTCGCTGGACTCTCTCCAATTTATCCACGTCCTTCTTGTAGTGTGGGGCCCAAAACTGGACACAGTACTCCAGATGAGGCCTCACCAATGTCGAATAGAGGGGAACGATCACGTCCCTCGATCTGCTGGAAATGCCCCTACTTATACATCCCAAAATGCCATTGGCCTTCTTGGCAACAAGGGCACACTGCTGACTCATATCCAGCTTCTCGTCCACTGTAACCCCTAGGTCCTTTTCCGCAGAACTGCTGCCTAGCCATTCGGTCCCTAGTCTGTAGCTGTGCATTGGGTTCTTCCGTCCTAAGTGCAGGACCCTGCACTTATCCTTATTGAACCGCATCAGGTTTCTTTTGGCCCAATCCTCCAATTTGTCTAGGTCCCTCTGTATCCTATCCCTGCCCTCCAGCGTATCTACCACTCCTCCCAGTTTAGTATCATCTGCAAATTTGCTGAGAGTGCAATCCACACCATCCTCCAGATCATTTATGAAGATATTGAACAAAACCGGCCCCAGGACCGACCCCTGGGGCACTCCACTTGACACCGGCTGCCAACTAGACATGGAGCCATTGATCACTACCCGTTGAGCCCGACAATCTAGCCAACTTTCTACCCACCTTATAGTGCATTCATCCAGCCCATACTTCTTTAACTTGCTGACAAGAATACTGTGGGAGACCGTGTCAAAAGCTTTGCTAAAGTCAAGAAACAATACATCCACTGCTTTCCCTTCATCCACAGAATCAGTAATCTCATCATAGAAGGCTATTAGATTAGTCAGGCATGACCTACCCTTGGTGAATCCATGCTGACTGTTCCTGATCACTTTCCTCTCGTGTAAGTGCTTCAAGATTGATTCCTTGAGGATCTGCTCCATGTCATGAATCGATGTCATGCATTTCTCTGGGCTGTGACAAGCCGGAGGACATGAGCTGCAATGGATCCTCCTGTGCGTGGGCTGAGTGGGCAACCTCTCTACTGCCATATCTGGTTTCCAGCCCACACGCACTAAGGAGGAGGTGATGGACTTACCCCAAAGGTGGGGATGGGAAGAAGCAGAGTGAAGAGGTGATCAGAGAGCCATCCCCTAGCATTCCTCCTGGAGTCACTCCAACAACCACCTGGCTCCTTCCTGCCGTAGGCCGCAGCCCCTAGATTCCACAGGGAATTTCTGAATTAATGCTCTAGAAAGCTGCCTCTGGCTTTCTACAAGCTCTCACGCAGCCCTGTCACGAGAGGTAAGGAATAAGGTCTTGCCTCCCCCAACTGCTCAGGGGGAATCCTCTCAGAGAATCAGTGCAGGGCTTTATGCATCTCTACAAACAGATCACTTTGCGTGGTGGCAGCGGAATTTGGGCAGTAAGGGAGAGGAGTTGGAAATTCTCCATGGGGAGGGGAAATGGGGAAACCCGGTGGGACGACGCCTCTGACTGGAATGTTCGTGTCGCTGGTTACAACCCATTGAGGTAGGGGAGAGAGGGTAAAAAAAGTGGTGGGCAGGGTGGCACTTTCCATTAGACCAGCTGTTCTCCAACTGTGGGTCAGGACCGCAAAGTGGGTTGCAACCCCATTTTAATGGGGTCACCAGGGCTGGCTTAGACTTGCTGGGGCCTAGGGCCAAAGCTGAAGCCCAGGCCCCATTGCCTGAGGCCGAAGCCAAAGCCTGAGGGCCTCAGCCCTGGGCAGTCAGGCTCAGGTTGCAGGCCCCTTGTCTGGGGCTGAAGCCCTTGGGCTTCGATTTTGGCCTCCCAGCGCAGGATGGGGGGGACTCAGGCTTTGGCTTTCCCCCAGACCCGGAGCAGTGGGGCTCGGGAGGGCTCAGGCTTCTGTTCCCCGTCCTGGGGTCATGTAGTAAGTGTTGTGAGAAGGGGGTGGGAGTGCAGTGAAGTTTGAGAACCCCTGCATTAGACACATCATTACCTGTTTTCCGTTCTTGGTTCTTGAGAACCCCAGGACCTCGAATGGATAGGGATCAATCTGCTAACTAACACAGCCCAGCAGATGAACCGTTGCGGGGCTGGCACAGTTCACTGAATCCAAACCAGAGAGCAGGAAATGTTTCTCCTTTTGCAAATGTCTGTGACTTGTGGGAAGAAATTAGGTTAGCACGGGGGACTTCCTACTGGGAGACAGACGGTGGAGGTCTCAAGTAGCCAGGAGTAAATCATCCTTGGAGATTTTGAAAAATTATAGATACTTTTCTAATACAAAGTTTTGTACCCAACTAAGGGTGACTCTTGTGGGCCTGCTTGTGGAGGATAAAGAGGAACTGATCACTGGACTGGATGTCCATGGTTGTTCTGGGGCCAGTGATCATGACTTGACTATTCAGTAAGGACCAGTAAGAAGGTTTTGAAACAAATCGTTAAATTAAACAGCAATAAGTCACCAGAATCAGATGGTATTCACCCAAGAGATCTGAAGAAACTCAAATGTGAAATTGCAGTACTAATAAATAACTGTGGTATGTAACCTGTTGTCAGGGTTCCCTCCCCACTCTGAACTCTAGGATACAGATGTGGCAACCCGCATGAAAGCCCCCCTAAGCTTATTTCTACCAGCTTAGGTTAAAAACTTCCCCAAGGCACAAATCCTTTGTCCTTGGACAGTAAGCTGCCACCACCAAGTGATTTAGACAAAGAATCAGGGAAAGGACTACTTGGAGTTCCTATTGCCCCAAAATATCCCCCCAAGCCCTTACACCCCCTTTCCTGGGGAGGCTTGAGAATAATATCCTAACCAATTGGTTACAAAGTGAGCACAGATCAACCCCCCTGGGTCTTAGAACACTAAAAATCAATTAGGTTCTTAAAAGAAAAATTTTATTTAAAAAAAAAAAAAGGTAAAAAAATCACCTGTGCAAAATCAGGATGGAAGATAACTTTACAGGGTAACAAAAGATTCAGAAACACAGCAGAACTCCCTCTAGGCTTTGTTTCAAAGTTACAAAATCCAGGAATAAACCTCCTTCTAGCAAAGGGAAAATTCACAAGCTAAAACAAAAGATAATCTAACACGCCTTGCCTTATTTACTTACTCTTTTTGCAATATTGAGACTCATTTTAGGATGGTTTATAGGAGAAGGAGTTTTCTGACTTGATGCTTCTCTGCTTCCCAAGAAAACACTCAAACAAAGCCTCCCCCTCCCACCCCCCCACGATTTGAAAGTATCTTCTTTCCCATTGGTCCTTTTGGTCAGGTGCCAACCAGGTTATCATAGAATCATAGAATATCAGGGTTGGAAGGGACCTCAGGAGGTCATCTAGTCCAACCCCCTGCTCAAAGCAGGACCAATCCCCAATCAAATCATCCCAGCCAAGGCTTTGTAAAGCCTGACCTTAAAAACTTCCAAGGACGAGATTCTACCACCTCCCTAGGTAACGCATTCCAGTGTTTCACCACCCTCCTAGTGAAAAAGTTTTTCCTAATATCCAACCTAAACCTCCCCCACTGCAACTTGAGACCATTACTGCTTGTCCTGTCCTCTTCTACCACTGAGAATAGTCTAGAACCATCCTCTCTGGAACCACCTCTCAGGTAGTTGAAAGCAGCTATCAAATCCCCCCTCATTCTTCTCTTCTGCAGACTAAACAATCCCAGTTTCCTCAGCCTCTCCTCATAAGTCATGTGTTCCAGACCCCTAATCATTTTTGTTGCCCTTCGCTGGACTCTCTCCAATTTATCCACGTCCTTCTTGTAGTGTGGGGCCCAAAACTGGACACAGTACTCCAGATGAGGCCTCACTAATGTCGAATAGGTTATTTGAGCTTCTTAACCGCTTACAGGTAAGGAGGAATTCTAGGCTACCCTTAGCTGTATGGTTAGGACACTTGTCCTTTAAATCAGCTTCTGTACCAGCTGCCTGGAGGATAGCTAATATGATACCAATGTAGAAAAAGGGCTCCAGAGACGCTCCCGGCAATTACAGGCCACTAAGGCTAATTTCAGTACCAGGCAAATTGGGTAAAATTATAGTAAAGAGCACAATTATTAGACACAAAGATAAACACAATTTGTTGTGGAAGAGTGAACATGGTTTTTGTAAAGGGAAATCATGCCTCACGAATCTACTAGAATTCTTTGAGGGAGTCAACAAGCATGTGGATAAAGGTCATCCTGTGGATATAGTGTACTTAGATTTTCAGAAAACCTTTGACAAGGTCCCTCCCCAAAGGCTCTGAAGCAAAATGGGATAAGAGGGAAGGTCCTCTCTGGGATAGGGAACTGGTTCAAAGGCAAGAAAGAAAGGGTCTGACTAAGTGCTCAGTTTTCAGAATGGAGAGAGGTAAATAGTGGTGTCCCCCTGGAGTCTGTATTGCGGGGACCAGTACTGTTCAACATACTCCTAAGTGATCTGGAAAAAGGGGTAAACAGTGAGGTGGCAACATCTGCAGATGATACAAACCAACTCAAGTTAGTTAAGTCCAAAAGAGAGTGCAAAGTGAGAGTGTAAAGGGATCTCACCAAACGGAGTGACTGGGCAACAAAAAGGCAGATGAAATTCATTGTTGATAAATGCAAAGTAATGCACATTGAAAAACATGATCCCAACTCTACATCTAAAATGATGGGGTTTAAGTGAGCTCTTACAACTTAAGAAAGGGATCTTGGTGTCATTGTGGATAGTTGTCTGAAAATGTCCACTCAATGTGCATCGGCAGTCAAAAAAGTGAACAAAATGTTGGGAAGTGATTAGGAAAGGGATAGATAGCAAGACAGAAATGTAATATTGCCTTTCTATAAATCCATGGCATGCCCACATCTTGAATACTGGAGCTGGTCCCCGCATCTCAAAAAGATATATTGGAATTGGAAAAGGTACAGAAAAGGGCATCCAAAATGATTAGGGGTATAGAACAGCTGCCGTATGAGGTGAAATTAATAAGACTGGGGGGAGTTTTCAGCTTGGAAAAGAAATGACTAAGGGGGATAGGATAGAGGTCTATAAAATGATGATGGGTATGGAGAAAGTAAATCAGTAAGTGTTATTTACTCCTTCTCATAACACAGGAACTAGGGGTCACGAAATGAAATGAATAGGCAGCAGTCTTAAAACAAACAAAAGGAAGTATTTCTTCACACAACGCACAGTCAACCTGGGGAAACTCTTTGCCAGAGGATGTTGTGAGGGCCAAGACTATAACAGAGTTCAACAAAGAACTAGATAAGTTCATGGAGAATAGGTCCATCATTGGCTATTAGCCAGGATGGGCAGGGATAAAAAACCATGCTCTTAAAGTGTCCCTAGCCTCTGTTTGCCGGAAGCTGGTAATGGGCGACAGGGGATGGATCGCTTGATTTTTACCTGTTCTGATGATTCCCTCTGGGGCACCTGGCATTGGCCACTGTGGGAGGATAGGATTCTGGGCTGGCTGGACCATTGGTCTGATCCAGTATGGCTGTTCTTATGACCAATAGAGGGCAGTTCCAACCAGCAATATTTATATTGGGTGCACTGAAAGGGCTAACTTTCCAAAGCTGACCAAAATGATTAGTGAAAGTGGAGAAAAAAATTAAACAGAACAATGTGAATTAAAATTGGGAGCTATTCTTTAAGGAGCTTGTTAGATTGGGCATAAGCCACATTGTATAATTAGCTGAGCTTGCAATGGCCTTCCACTCAACTCGCTGACGTTTCTCCGCCTGCAAATGTGGTAACCATTTTAAAATCTAGATCCAATCAATTACAAAACGTCAGGGAAGATTCTAGGCATCAATGGTCTGATCATTGTGTTGATGGCAGTAAACAAGAGATTCCCATAGGGCTCCCTCCCTCCCTCTTCCCAAGAGCCACCCTCATCCTCTCTCCCCTTTCTGCTCCCGCATCCTCTGCGAACTTTCAAAAATGGATGCCTCATCATGGCCTTCACTCATAGGGATGTTGCCTAGTGGTCAGGGTTTCGGCCCTTCAGGGGGGAAGGGCGCGGCAGATGGTGGGGGAGCCTAGGGCCTCCCACTGGGCTCTGACCTAGGCCACTCTGAGGGCAACACAAGGGGGTGACACTTCCTAACACCCCGCTATTGTCCAAGTTCACAGTTTATCACAGGAAGCTCTGAAGGGTGTCAACTCACTGCTTGGCACCTCTTCACGGCCAGGCGTGGCATGGCAGCTCTCTCCTTCTTGGGGTGACAGTTGCCTCTGTTACGCTGACAGACCCCGGTCGTCGGTGGGCGGGATCGAACCGGGGACCTCTGGAGCTTAGTGCATGGGCCTCTACAGCATGAACTAAAAGCCCCCTGGCTGTTAGCGAAGGCTGTAGAGAAGACTCGTTTTATCTCTCCCTCTAAGTGGTCTTGGTGCCACTAGCTGGGACACACCACCGCACCCAGAAGGAAGGTGTGTGGGTTACATACTTCCCCTAGCTGAGGAAGCGCGTCCTGACCTTCAGAGACTTCCCAGTTGTAATCCCGGACGACCCCTGTAACGATGCGGCCTCTGGCGGGACACTACTGAGAGTCTCAATTCAGGACAAATTGCTTGGAGCAGGGCAGGCATAGCCCAAGGCTGGGGTTTTTCTACCTCTAAGGCAAACCAAACCGGCCAAACAGAGAAGACTTCAGTTTTACCCCACTAGCCCACCACAAGTCACACAAGCAATTTCCCTTAGGCACTGCAGTTTCCCAGTATCACTGCCAGTGCCACTCGTTTTGGGGATGAATGGCTATGAAAACCAATACCCCAATAAAAGACAAAGGGTTCTCTCAAAGGACCAAGCCCCAGACCCAGGTCAATATACTGTGACGGGGCAAGGCCAGATGGCTATAGAAAAGTAGTGGGAGATAGATATATTAGCTCCAGGCTAAACAAATCCCTGGTACCAGGTTAAGTGAAATGGCAGCTACTCCAGGTCAATTAAGACACCGGGGGCCAATTAAGAACTTTCCAGAAGGCAGGGAGAATGCTAGGTTGATTGGGACACCTGAAGCCAATGTTAAAAGCCTCCCAGTTAGTCAGGTGGGTGTGCATGTCAGAAGCTGTGGGAGGAAGTTGTGCTGTTGGAGAGACTGAGTAGTACACACCATATCAGCCACAAGGAAGGAGGCCCTGAGGTGAGGGTGAAGTGGAGCTTGAGGAAGTGAGGGCTGCTGTGGGGGAAGTAGCCCAGGGAATTGTACACGTCATGTTTCTAAAAGGTCAGCTACCATAGCTGATACTATTAGGGTCCCTGGGCTGGAGCCTGGAGTAGAGGGTGGGCCCGGGCTCCCCCCCACCTTTTCCCCCTGATTAATCACTGAGACTGGGAGACAACAGAGACTGTGCAAGGAAGGATAACTTCTCCTCACCTCCCTTGCTGGCTTATGATGAAAATGGCTCAGTAGACAGTGACCCTTGTCTCTAGAGAAAGAAGGGTTATGTGGAGGGTCACAGTGGGCCTCTGAGGCTAGCGAAATCCGCCAGGAAACACAGGACCCACGGAGGCAAGGACAGAGCTTTGTCACAATACAAATCAGATCTTACCCACAAATCACGCTGTTGCCAATCCTTTAGAATCTAAAATCTAAAGGTTTAGTCATGAAGGGAAAAAGATATAGATGAGAGCTAGAACTGGTTAAATGAAATCAATTACATACAGTAATGGCAAAGTTCTTGGTTCAGGCTTGTAGCAGTGATAGAATAAACTGCAGGTTCAAATCAAGTCTCTGGAGAACATCCACAGCTAGGATGGGTCATTCAGTCCTTTTTATAGAGCTTCAGTTTGTAGTAAAGTCCCTCCAGAGGTATGAAGCAGGATTGAAGACAAGATGGAGGCGAGGCATCAGCCTTTTCTAGTCTCTTGCCATGTGGTCTTTGCTTTCTTTGTCCCAAGGACACTCTATCCAGCACGTGGCATAGAAAAATCTTAGAGTTCTGTCCAGAGGCAGATCCCTGCATACCTTGCTGAGTCACAAGGTGTATCTGCCTTCTCTCAATGGGTCGATTGTATAGCTGAGGGTCCTTAATGGGCCATCAAGCAGGCTAGGCAGACCTGACACCAAATTGTCTGGGGTGTTCCCCGGAAGCAGAGCACAAGTTTGAAATACAGACAGTATAGAGCCAATAGTCATAACTTCAACTACAAAAATGATACATATACACAGATAGCATAATGAGAATCAGCCCATCATAATCGCTCCATAGACCCCTTACACGACAACCTTTATACAATATTGCCTGCAAATGTATAACAGTGGTCGCAACAGTGATCTATAGAGTTACAGATTATGTCAATAACATCACAGGAGGTGACACGGCATCAGTGGACTGTCAACAGCGAGGATGATTCACCACAGGAACAAGCTACCAAGGAAAGTGGTGGATTCTCCATCTCTTGATGTCATTTAATGAAGACTAGATCCTTTCTGGAATGTGTTTGCCCCAAAAGTAGCTGTTGTGTCATACAGGAGGCCAGTGATACGCAGGGGGTCAGATTAGATGCTCTAATGGTCTCTTCTGGCCACAAAGTCTACCAATTTCTGAAAAACTGAGTGGAGCATTGGGAGCAGCGTCTGATGTTTTACGGTCTAGCCGGCTTGCTTCCGAGAATGAACACTCCTTGAGTGGGGTGATCCACAGGGAGTAGCTCAAACCTCCAAAGTGCCTGGCCAGCGGCAGGACATTAGCACAGCAAGAGAGGGGTGTGGCAGTGACATCACAAAGGCCTTTTGCAGGACCTCAGACAATTGGTCCAAGGTGATGGGGAGGTGGTGACCTCACAGAGAGATGCTGACATCAGCCAGGCAGGACAGGGGCGAGGGGCCAGGGAAACCTCGCAGACCCCTGTGGCTTTGCTTCAGCAAGTCTCCTTCTCCAGGTCTCTCTTTGAGAGAGTATTAGGGTTCACGTACATGAGCGCGAGGAGGAACCTCTTTCGAGTTTTCTCCTTTCCTTTTACTGATTTGAGTAGAAAACAGTCGTCCCCTGTTAAGAAGGTAAGAGCCTCCTCGAGGTTTGAAACTTGTTCAGTCTGATCCATCTGGTGACAGCTGAATTCTAGGTGTGGAAAACACGAGCTTAAGGAGGCAGAATTTTATTCCACACCTAGAATGTTGTCCCTTAGAATCACTGGGGACATTAGGGTTTGTCCTTTTTGTTTCACCTTTTCCTCCATCCCTCCCTCCTTTCTCTTCTTCTCTTGCTTCTTTTGTCCTTTTTCCTGTTCCCCTCCCAACACCAGGAGGGGTGTGTGTGAGTGAGTGAGTGAGTGTCTGTGTCACGGGGGAGAGCTCTGCAGCTCCCACTGTGAGAGGTCCCCCCAAAAATGTGGGGCTGAAATTGCGCTCGGGCAGTGATCCCCACCAGGCCATCCTTTGGGCTCTCTGGTGAGAATCCTCAGCCTCCTGTCCTCAGTCTCTACCCTGATTGCCTGAGCAGGGGGTTATTGACAGGGAGGAGACTCAGGTCCTTGTTGTTCTCTTTTAAGACCAAGTAAATAAGTCATAACCAGTCATATGTTTGATGAATTTTGCTGCTTCTCTGCATTAATTGTCTCTGAGCAGTTCATGATTCTCTCTAACATTCCAGTTCTCCTAAAATACTTCCTGAATAATTCCTGTCTAGTGTTTCTGGTCTGGAGCTCATTTGAGAACACTTTATTCAGGTCATTCAATGTATGAAATTCAAGATCCGATGGTAAGTTTGAAAATCAGGGCTCTTGGGTCCTATTCCCAACTCTGCCGCTGACTGGCTGTGTGACCTAAGACAAGTCAATTCTCCTTTCTCAGCCTTAGCTTCTCCCTCTTTCAAGTAGGGATAATAATGATCCGCTCCTACCTACCTCTCGGTGGGTGGAGGATGGGGATCCATTGGAGAGTGTCACTAGGAGTAGTGCATAATAGGAGGTGTCCTATCACGTGTACTCAGATCAGATTATGACATCACAGAATAGCTGAAATATTCTATTTTATTGGTATGTTTTTATTTTGAAATTGTTAAGAGCAGCAACTACTTAGCTCAGACTGAAGCAGCTTATCTAATTTTCGAGATCTAAAGTGTTTCCTCTTTGCATGCGACGAGACAATTTAACACACTGTGACAAACAGGAGATGCTTTTGTTTTGCAACAAAATATTTGTGCAAAGAACTTTCATCCCACTTGTTATGATTTCAAGAAACAAACTGGTGTAGTCTGAATGGGATTTTCTGACAGAAACGGGGGTTTCAATGAAATTTCCCCACCATCTCAATTCCTGGGCTCTATCCCTGCCCCGGGGTGGGTTGTGGTCTGTTAGAACGGGAGTCAGGACTGGTGGCTTCTCTTTCTGGCTCTGCCACCGCCTTGCTGTGTAGGCCCTTGGGTAGGTCACTTTCCTTCTCTGTACTTCAGGCTGCTCCCCATCTGTCCAATGGGAACAGGGACAATTCTCGAACTCTGGGCAGTCGTGAGCCTGAGTGAGAGAAGGGGCGCTAAAGCCCTCTGTGAAGGAGACAGGGGAATTTCCCGGTGTTTAGCACCAAGGAATTTTAAAGTTTGCTAAAACGTCTAGTCTGCGGAAACAAGAAATGGTCGGGGCCAAATTTTGTAACCACTGCCTTTTTTAAAGCCCATTCAGGGATGTGAGTCCCTGTCTTTTAGGTACCTGGGGTTCTTTACCAGCAGGAGAGAAGAGGTTCCTGCCTCCATTTTTGTGGCCTTAACAAACCAGGTGCTGTGCCCCAGTTCTCGTCTGAGATCCCTGAAAAAGAACATCTTCCCATCCATTCCCAAGACAGGACCTATCTTTAAAAGGGGAACAAAGAGAACCCTGAGACTTACAGACTAGCTAGCCTCACTTCCATAGCTGGAAAGATATTGGAATATATTCTTAAACAATCAGTTTGTCAGTACCTACAGGATAATTTGGTTTTTAGGACTAGTGAGCATGGATTCGTCAAGAACAAATCATTCCAAACCAATCCTATTTCCTTCTTTGGCAGCGTTACGCAGGGCCAGTGCAAGGATGTTTTGTGCCCTAGGCGAAACTTCCACCTTGACCCCCCCATTTCCCCCCTTCTTTCCCCTCCCCTCGTATTGCTTCACTACGGTACAAAGTGGCAATGACAACATCAATATGACAAATGTCAAAAACCTACACACGCATAGTCGCACATAAACATACACACTCAAATACTGAACATACCCACACAATTGACACGAAGCATTCGCGAAATGATACAGCAGCACTTGCCAGAGTCTGAGATCTGAAACAACTCCACAAAAATAGTTAGCCTCAGTTGACAACCTCTGAAAACTAGTCAACTTAGCACGATAAACAGCCTGTCTGAACGGGGTGACGGCCGCGTGCAATGGGGAAAATGATGTCTCTCTCTCTCACACAGACACACACACACACAAAATCTGGGTACCCAGAGGGGGAGGTTTCCATGGTTGCTAACTATAATGCCTCATGGTGCCCGCTTGTCTCTGCATTGACCAGCTGTGGCTCCAGGTGAGCACTTCCCATAGAAATCCTGAGATGGTTAAACTGCCCCAAGAAATTTAAAAATGTCCTGGGCCAAATGTAGAATGAGGGGGGCAGGCAGGGGTCTCTGAGGCTGCTCGCTATGGGGAGCTGGGGCACCAGCGGGAAGGCTGCGGGGGGCACATGGGGAGGCAGCGGCAGGTACCCAGGTACCCTCAGGCTTTGGGCAAGGAGTCCCGCTCCATCCCGCTAGCGCCCGCCTGCAGCTCCCATCTGGTCTCGTTGAGGCCCTGCTCAGCGAAGGGTCCCGCCTTAGGGGGACAAGCCTGGCACACCTTGTGGGCCCACAGGGGCTGTGCTCTGCCCCAGAGCAGGCCAGGCCCTGTGCTCCCTGCCCCAGAGGGGGCTGACCTGGCTCCCCACAGGGCCAGATTAACTTTTTGTGGGCCTGGCACCAAACATATTTGTGGGCCCCCCTGCGGAATGAAGAGGCCAGGGGTAAGAGCACAGCAGGCAGGGTGGATTTGATTTAAATCATTACTTAAATCACTAGTTAGGAAGTCTTGATTTAATCATGGGTTTCTACATAAAAGTGCATTCATTCTTGTTGGTTGTTATAACCTTAATACATATTCTTCACAACTCAGAGATAGACATAGGTTTCATTTTTACAAGGTACACGCTATACATTTTTAAACCATGATTTATTTTGAAAACTTTTCGGATGAGTTTTACAGCTATATCAGAAAATGAATGATTGTTTGGTTATTTCCTTTATCAAAGATAATTGAAGCAGATATTTATGAAGTCATTGGGAGGTGAACTATCTCCAATTCAATAGGTTAATCATTAATATTTGGAGGATTTTCTTGCCAGGCTGTATTAGGAGGAGAACACCACCTGACAGACATTTAAATTGTTTTACTTAACTAAAACAACAACGGTAAGTATTCTGGATTTTTTTCTTCAACAGCAAACATTATATTTTAACAAAAAAGCATATGTCCCTCACTTCTCACATTTATCTCCAGGCTTCTTCTCCTTGTCCAGATCTATTCGGCCCCCAACAATCTTCTATTCATTGAACTTTTTGAAACTTTTCTCTTTTAAAGAGAGGTAAGGGGTTGACCCTGTGTACACAAATTTGCAGAGGGACAATAGGGTTGAGGTCTGTTATTTCTCACCTCTATACAGTATTTATTTAAAAACATTTTTGCTGTTAACAAGCATGTGACTTCTGGAGACACAAATCCACAGTTTGAGAACTGCAAAATTAAGCATCTTGATGGGGGCATTCTAGACTGAGCACTGAATCCCATTGGGTAGATAGAAAAATTAACCTAAATAATCTATACAGAAGCCCCTGGAACCCCATAAGATTGGGTCCCTAATCCATGAACTATTGGAACTCATTTACAAAACTTTTCTTAAACATTACATGAATATGTTGTCTCATACTATAGAATTAGAATTTATAATCCCTATTCCGTGATATAATGTATCTTAATTAATTAATCTTTAAATAGTTTTTTCCCTCAAAAATCCGATTTAAATTCAATTTTTTGATTTTTTTTTGAGTCATTGATTTTTATCCACCCTGACAGCTGGGTATGGTCGGGGGGAAGGATTGGTCCTCACCTGGAACAAGGCAGGAGCCGGGGCAAGATGAACACAGTGGGTCATGGGGGGAGGATTAGTCCCTGCTGACTGGAGCAAGGCAGAGGCTGGGGACAAAAGTACAGCAGGGCAGGAGCTAGGGTTGGTCCTTGGAGCAAGGGAGCGGCCGGGAGTAAACTGCAAGCGCAGCAGGGCTGGGGAGGGGGTAAACAGGATCCCCCCCTCACCCCTGTCCACATAGAGCAGGTACCTACCTTCTCCCTGGTTCTAACCCATTCCCTTCGTCTCTCTCTGCACCGAGCTGAGGGTGGGGGTGCAGGGTCTGGGAGGGAGTTAGGGTGCAGAAGCAGGCTGGGGGTTGTGGGTGCAGGGTCTGGCCAGGAGCTAGAATGAGGGAGGGGGCTCAGGGTTGGGGCAGGGGGGTTAGATGTGGAGCGCTTATCTGGGGAAGCTCCCATTTGGTGCGAGGGGTGCAGGTGAGTATGTGTATGGGGGGGTGCAGGAGCTCCCGTTTAGTGCTCAGTGTGGGGGTGGGGATGTGCAGGAGTCAGGGCATGAGGTGGAGGGGCTGGGTACATGTGGGGGTGCAGGAGTCAGGGCAGGGTTCTGGGGGGGTGTGAGGGGGTGCAGGAGTCAGGGCTGGGATCAAGGCGGTGTGTGGGGGGGTGCAGAAGTCAGGGCTAGGAGGTGTGGGGGGTGTAGGAGTCAGGGCAGCAGGCTGGGTGTGTGTGAGGGGGGTGCAGGAGTCAGGGCAGGGGGCTGGGTGTGTGTGAGGGGGGTGCAGGAGTTAGGGCTGAGGGCTGGGGATGTGTGAGGGGGTGCAGGAGTCAGGGCTGGGGTCATGGTGTGTGGGGGGGTGTAGGAGTCAGGGCAAGGAGGTGTGGGGGGTGCAGGAGTCAGGGCAGGGGGCTGGGTGTGTGTGAGGGGGGTGCAGGAGTTAGGGCTGGGGATGTGTGAGGGGGTGCAGAAGTCAGGGCTGGGGTCATGGCGGTGTGTGTCGGGGTGCAGGAGTCAGGGCAGAGGGCTGGGGGCATGTGAGGGGGTGCAGGAGTCAGGGCTGGGGTCATGGTGTATGTGGGGGTGCAGGAGTCAGGGCTAGGAGGTCTGGGGGGGTGCAGGAGTCAGGGCAGAAGGCTGGGTGTGTGTGAAGGGGTGCAGGAGTCAGGGCAGAGGGCTGGGGGTGTGTGAGAGGGTGCAGGATTCAGGAATGGGGTCATGTGGAGGTGTTGGGGGGTGCAGGAGTCAGGGCAGGGGGCTGGGTGTGTGTGAGGGGGGTGCAGGAGTTAGGGCTGAGGGCTGGGGATGAGTGAGGGGGTGCAGGAGTCAGGGCTGGGGTCATGGCGGTGTGTGTGGGGGTGCAGGAGTCAGGGCAGAGGGCTGGGGGCATGTGAGGGGGTGCAGAAATCAGGGCTGGGGTCATGGTGGGTGAGGGGGTACAGGAGTCAGGGCTAGGAGGTGTGGGGGGTGTAGGAGTCAGGGCAGAGGGCTGGGTGTGTGTGAGGGGGGTGCAGGGGTCAGGGCAGAGGGCTGGGGGAGTGGGCTGGGGTCGTGCGGATGCTCCCAACCCCTGCCCCGAGCAGCTCACGTCAGGGGGCTGGAAGGGATATGCCCCGATTCCACCCCTTTCCCCAAGGCCCCGTTCCTGCCTCTTCTCTGCTTCCTCCCTCTCCCTCTCCTCTCCCTGGCAGCAGTTGGTCAGTGGCAGGGAGGGAGAGGGGGAGGCGGGAACCGCCTGCTGGGGGAAGAGGCGGAGGAGTGGGGAGCTTGGCGGCCGGCACAGCCTGCCCTGTTGAAGCAGGACAGAGCCCCAGGAGCCGCAGCACCAAGCTTCTGTCCCCTCAGGGGAGAGCGGGGGAGGGAGAAGAGCGGCCGCCGGGGCCCCTTCAGGGTGTGGGCCCGGTGCCATAGCTGACGCCATGGTGCATCAGCTACTGCCCACAGTGCTGCCCCGCCCGCCGCGGTGACAGCTGGGCCCGGCCCGGGCCCCGCCCCGCCGTTCCGTCCCCCAGCTCCGTGCGCGGCGGGGCGGCCAGCCAGCGCCCCTGCTCGTCGAAGATAAGACAAGTTAAAACATAAAAAAAACGGGGATCACCGTTTTTTGGCACCTCCACATCTTGGCGCCCGAGGCAGTGGGCAGAGTCCTCGCTGTGTGCCTGTCCCGACACAATTGCAGGGGGTGGTGTAGAAGACAGAAAGAGAGAGAGAGAGACTCATCCTCCAGCCGGGGTCAGTCTGAGAGAAATTGGCTGGGGTCCCAGTCTCACTCCTCTCGGGTGCCATTTCCCAGCTGGGTTCCTTACCCCTCTGGTGAAGAAGCAGCTGGTAGAGCCGGTAAACCGCCTCCCTGGCCTGCCGGGTGATGTCCTTGGCTGGGTCACCGATGAACAGAGCCGGCTGTGCCACGTGGTGACCCATCCTGGGGAATTCGGCTGAGTTCTAATGGGAGGGAGAGGGAGAGGGGATTCCATCAGCATTTTCCTGTCAGCTCCCAGTCCCCGGCTGGGCCAGGACTCTCCTTCTTCTCAGCCCCTCTGCAGGAGATGCTAGAGGATAGGAGCTAGAGCAAGATCCTTAATTGTCTCTGCCCGCAAGGGAGCCTGGAGCACAGGGATGTGGGCAAGGCTCTCCATGAGAATTTGCTGTCCCAGCTGCTCCAGGATGACAGGAAGGCATGAATCTGGAGCATGGTCCCCTTAAAAGCGAGAGTTGCCAGGTAACCAGGACATGAAGAACTTGACTCAAGCTGGGCACATTCTCTGCTTCCACTCTGCCTCTCCAAGAGGAGCACTCCTAACCCACAGCCCCTGCAGCAGCAGATCCTACAGCCCGTTGGAGCCAGCCCACCTACGCCTGGAGTCAGGAAGCTGGGGTCAGAAGCCACTTATGTCAAAGTCAGGGAGGGTGATGGTGGATCTGAGCAGGACCGTGCTGCTCCTAATGGCCCAGGCTCTCTCTCGCGACACCCTGGACACGATCCAGTAGTTAATGTGCTGTGGGGAAAGGAGGCAGCTCAGGATCAATGGGCAGGTGCATGTGTTGTGCTAATGAGCCCCTCCCCATCCCCAGGGGGCTGAGACATTGTATGCGGGGTGGAATACCTGATAATTCATTGATCGCAGAGCTTTAAAAGGGGATTGTTGCCCCCAGGACGATGCTTGTAGGTCACAACTTGTCATTGTCTCCCTACACTGGGACAATGCTCAGTGTCGGGGTTGGTCCCATCCTCCCTGAACTCCTGATTCCTGAACAGCTCACCAGGAAGGAGACAGACCCCTCACCCCTCCCTTCCTCAAGTCCTTGGTTGGGTGAACGGACTGAGTATGAGCACAATCCCCCCAGGAATCTCGGGCCCATCAGACACAAGGGCTGATTCTCTGGGTCCTCCTGTTTCTCAAGGAACAAGCGTGTGACTCTTCTCTGAGGAACACCTTCTGGATCTCCCAAAAGCGGTTCAGACTCTCACTTCCCAAGCCAGCCAGGGACCCCATGGTTAGTGCTCAACAGAACCGGGCAGAACTCTGGCTTGAAGTCCCAGCTCCTTCCTCTGTCCTTCAAGGAGGAAGGGCATGACACTGCATTGTACTGACTGCCCCGACCCAAGGACGGCCCACTGGGGGCCCAGCTAGGAGGACAGACTGGAAAAGGGATCTAAGAGTTAAGGGAAAATTGCCCCCACCCCTCTCATGGGGCTCACCTCCAAGATGTAGTGGAGCCTGTTGGTGTCTGGGGACTTTGTCAGCAGGTTCCCCAGCATGGCATCCAGGAGGTCTGGCAAGACCCTATGCAGATCCTGCAAAGCAAGGGAGAGTCATGGGTCAGAGTTAGGGAAACTGGGGCTACACCTGCCACAGGATGGGAAGAGGGGGTCTCTGGGAAGCACTGGTGAGACCCCCAAACACATATCCTGGCCTCTCTCATTCACATCCCACTGCAGGCAATTCGCAAGGATTCGTGGCAGGATGACAGCTGGCTCTTCAATCTGGGATTTAGCACGATCTACCTGGACTTGAGCGATGTCCTTCTCTGTGCCCAGAGTGAAGACTGCATGCAGGGCAGCTCGAAGGAGGTGGGTCTCCAGCTCTGGCTCAAGGGCAGGTGTCATGGTGCTGGCAAGAGAGAGGAGCCGGTATTAGACTGTGCAGTGCAGGGGTGGGACTGGCACCAACACGGACGTGAAACTGCAGGGAAAGAGGCAGAGGCGGGCGAGAAGGGAAACTGAGGCACCAAGCCAGGGACTGATAAGGCCAAGGTCTCCCACACAGACAGTGGCAGGGCAGGAATGGTGCCTGTTCCCTGGACCCTGCTGCCCCTCCTGTATCTAATCCTGGGAGTCAGCCTCTCCCCAAACCCATTGCAATGTTACTGGAGGGAAAAAAACAGAGCATCCAGGAGAGAGAGTGAACCTTCCCGCCACCTCTGCCAGAGGAGACACCCTTGGGACGTGACCTGGGAGTGGGAGGGGCAGTGACTCCCAGCCATGGGCCTGAGCAGCACCAGGGTAAGGGGAACCGGGCAAGAGGGTCTTGGTACCTGAGGTTGCCCACAGCAATCAGGGAGTTGGCCAGGACGGCGCCGGGGGGAGAATCATCAGGAAGCTCCTCAATGAGCTCCTGTGAGACGCAAAGGAGCGTGTGAGCTTTGGGCCTCACTGACACTTCCCAATGAGGAGATTACACAGCCAGCACCCCACGCAGCCAGCAGGATCCCCCCACCTGCGTCCCGCTCCTCCGATTCCTGCCCACTATTTCTCCCGTCTCTTCTTCCCAAGCTTCAGCCCCAGCAATCCCTGCCCTCAGCTGCCCCTCCAGCACCAGCCATCCCCCGATCATCAGCCCGGGGAGACCCCTGTCCCTCCCATGTCTCAGTCCACCCTCTAGCTGCCAGGCGCTCTGTCTCGCTCACCAGAATCCTCTCCACCACAGCCGCCTTGCAGCAGTGCGGCTCCAGTGTGTCCTGCCCTCTCTGCTGTGCAGCGAGACACGCGGGGTTGATGGTGTGCAGGAACATGAGCTGCTGGGCCTCATCCTGCACCCACCAGGAGTGGGGTTAGGGGAGATAGAGCCAGTTAGTCAGGGACCTCCCTGCCCCAGCCACACCAGCTCCAGGACTTAGGCGTGAATGGGGGATAGTGGGGACCCGCCCATTGTCCAAATCCCCCACGACTCCTACACAAGCAGGGTCAGGAACTGGGACAGTGCTTGTGGGAGAGGGGACCCCGGGTGGTGTGGGACAAACACCCCTATCTTGGGGGTCCCAGATCATGGAGAAGAAAGGTCCCCATTAGGGGTGGTGGCGCATGAGGGCCAAGACCCTCTGCAGGGGGTTGGGATGCTGGGAAGGAGCAGGACAATCTCGGTTCCAGCACTGCTGGGGAACATTTGTACCTTCTCTTGGACCTGGAGCTGCTCTAGGATGTTTTTGAGAGCAGCCTCCTCTGTGAGCACGTCCACCCTTTCCTCCTCCTCATCGTCCTCTAAGTCCCTGGTGGTCCCTGCACCAGGGAGAGAAGGGGACAGGGTGACTCCTGCTGCCACTCAGGGGAAGGACAGGGGCATGGTGGAGCAATGTGCCCCCTTCCCACCTCCGGGACCTAGGGCAGATCGGGCCCCACCCTTCCCCCTCTCAGTGATGCCTTCAGCCCTCAACTCCTTCAGGAGCCCATAGCAAAGAGACACCCCCACACACACACTCTCCTGGACTCCCTGGGAGGTGCCTCTCCACCTGCCCTCCTGCCTCCCTGCCCAATGGAGCACCAAGGACCAAAGTGACAGCACCTAGTGTCAGTGGGGTTCACGTGGCTCAGGCCAGACACCTGGGCTGGGGACCCACCCCCATAGCACTGGTCGAGGGCCTGGGCCCAGGGGGTTCACAGCCCCCTCCTCATCCCTCCCTGAGCCCAGCCTGGCTCCTCACCTGGAACAAAGCAGAAGCGTCCGTCGGCCTCGCTGCTGCCCGAGTCCCACTCACTGCTGCTGTCCCATGGGGCGAGAGCCGAGCTTGCTGGTGCTGGGACAGGGATCCTCCACCTCCTGCCCTGGGAAGGCTGGAAGGTCCTCAGGGACCAGGCAGGGCGATGCCTCCTGCTGGAAATGAGGGCTGGGCTCCTGGGGCCACTGCTGCCCCAGTGCCACCCTGCCCGGTTCCGCTCCTGGGCTGGGTCCTGCCTGCCCAGCCGCATCCTGGCCCAGCTCCATTTTGGCCTGGCCACTGCCTCTCCCACCTCGGCGCCTGCGCCAGGAGCGGGTTTCCTCTGCCAGAAGGCTGGGCACTTCCACCTCCTGGCCCGGCTAGGGGCTCCTTCCCCACCAGCGGGGACGGAGGGAACGCTCTGCTCCTGGGGAAGATGGCAGCTGCTTTCCTCAGGCTCGGGGGCCACCTGCAGAGCCTTCTTCCTGAACCTCCTCAGGAGCCTGGCCATCCTGGAACCGAGCGGGCAGTAGGCGTGAGTCTGGGGTCAAGGCAGCCTCTCACTAACCAGCCTTATTCGTCCCTCCCCATCCCTGCCCCAGCCAGAGCAGCTCCTACGTCCCCCCACAGGGGTGCAGGGAGTGCAAGCAGGAGTTCATTGCATGATCTGCTCCCAATGTTCCCCCTCGTCATCCCTGGTGCTGCAATAACCGGGGAGTCTCGTCCTTTTCGAGCACTGGGGTCAGTCACAAAGACCATCGGTCACTTTGGACAAGCAGCTCCCTCCTGCCATCCCAGGCCACACTTCCCCCTGCCCAGGTTAGAGAAGGAACAGAACCCAGGAGTCCGGACTTCTCCTGGGAAACCATTCCCCACTTCAAAGTCCCTAGGCTTAGCAAGGCCAGGGCCCCCTCGTTTCCCATTGATTTCCATGCTCAGCAGCTCACGGCGTCTGGCCCAGCTCAGAGACTCTCAGCCTGGGGAACTGTCTCCCACAAGGGAAGGGCTGGGAGCCCCATTGCTGGGACCTTTCCAAACACACAGGAGATGGCTCTGGAGAAGCCCCTCCCCGGTCTGAGAGTGAGGGGCTCCTGGGGCCTGTTTCTCATCAGTAGGGTTGGAGTCGCAGTCCCTACAACCCAGGGGGCTGGGAGGATCCAGGGAGGTGTGTAAAGTGCTGGGATGTCAGGATCCTGGAGGCGCTGTCACCCCCGCACTACAGCAGTGATCTGTACCCCCTGCTGCTGACCGAGTTTCTCTGTCCCTTGCCAATAAGACAGACTCTTGTTTTCACAGCCAGTCGATCGCTCAGTGTCGTCACCCTGCCTGCTGGCTGGGCTGGGTAACTCCTCAGGTCACCACCCTCTCCAGCCTGCCTTGGCTTGGAGAGTGAAGAGAAGGGCGAGGGACGACACTGAACATCCTCCATCCATCGCTCCATCACCTAGAGCAAGTGAGTGGCATTAGAGTTCCTCTGTGGCATTCCCTGCCTGTCTGGGGAGAGGCAGAAAGAGGGGGAGAGAATCTCTCCCAAAGGAGATTGGATTTACAAACAGCCCCCAGGAGCCCCTCACTCTCAGACCGGGGAGGGGCTTCTCCAGAGCCATCTCCTGTGTGTTTGGAAAGGTCCCAGCAATGGGGCTCCCAGCCCTTCCCTTGTGGGAGACAGTTCCCCAGGCTGAGAGTCTCTGAGCTGGGCCAGACGCCGTGAGCTGCTGAGCATGGAAATCAATGGGAAACGAGGGGGCCCTGGCCTTGCTAAGCCTAGGGACTTTGAAGTGGGGAATGGTTTCCCAGGAGAAGTCCGGACTCCTGGGTTCTGTTCCTTCTCTAACCTGGGCAGGGGGAAGTGTGGCCTGGGATGGCAGGAGGGAGCTGCTTGTCCAAAGTGACCGATGGTCTTTGTGACTGACCCCAGTGCTCGAAAAGGACGAGACTCCCCGGTTATTGCAGCACCAGGGATGACGAGGGGGAACATTGGGAGCAGATCATGCAATGAACTCCTGCTTGCACTCCCTGCACCCCTGTGGGGGGACGTAGGAGCTGCTCTGGCTGGGGCAGGGATGGGGAGGGACGAATAAGGCTGGTTAGTGAGAGGCTGCCTTGACCCCAGACTCACGCCTACTGCCCGCTCGGTTCCAGGATGGCCAGGCTCCTGAGGAGGTTCAGGAAGAAGGCTCTGCAGGTGGCCCCCGAGCCTGAGGAAAGCAGCTGCCATCTTCCCCAGGAGCAGAGCGTTCCCTCCGTCCCCGCTGGTGGGGAAGGAGCCCCTAGCCGGGCCAGGAGGTGGAAGTGCCCAGCCTTCTGGCAGAGGAAACCCGCTCCTGGCGCAGGCGCCGAGGTGGGAGAGGCAGTGGCCAGGCCAAAATGGAGCTGGGCCAGGATGCGGCTGGGCAGGCAGGACCCAGCCCAGGAGCGGAACCGGGCAGGGTGGCACTGGGGCAGCAGCGGCCCCAGGAGCCCAGCCCTCATTTCCAGCAGGAGGCATCGCCCTGCCTGGTCCCTGAGGACCTTCCAGCCTTCCCAGGGCAGGAGGTGGAGGATCCCTGTCCCAGCACCAGCAAGCTCGGCTCTCGCCCCATGGGACAGCAGCAGTGAGTGGGACTCGGGCAGCAGCGAGGCCGACGGACGCTTCTGCTTTGTTCCAGGTGAGGAGCCAGGCTGGGCTCAGGGAGGGATGAGGAGGGGGCTGTGAACCCCCTGGGCCCAGGCCCTCGACCAGTGCTATGGGTGTGGGTCCCCAGCCCAGGTGTCTGGCCTGAGCCACGTGAACCCCACTGACACTAGGTGCTGTCACTTTGGTCCTTGGTGCTCCATTGGGCAGGGAGGCAGGAGGGCAGGTGGAGAGGCACCTCCCAGGGAGTCCAGGAGAGTGTGTGTGTGGGGGTGTCTCTTTGCTATGGGCTCCTGAAGGAGTTGAGGGCTGAAGGCATCACTGAGAGGGGGAAGGATGGGGCCCGATCTGCCCTAGGTCCCGGAGGTGGGAAGGGGGCACATTGCTCCACCATGCCCCTGTCCTTCCCCTGAGTGGCAGCAGGAGTCACCCTGTCCCCTTCTCTCCCTGGTGCAGGGACCGCCAAGGACTCAGAGGATGAGGAGGAGGAGGAAAGGGTGGACGTGGTCACAGAGGAGGCTGCTCTCAAAAACATCCTAGAGCAGCTCCAGGGCCAAGAAAAGGTACAAATGTTCCCCAGCTGTGCTGGAACCGAGATTGTCCTGCTCCTTCCCAGCATCCCAACCCCCTGCAGAGGGTCTTGGCCCTCATGCGCCACCACCCCTAATGGGGACCTTTCTCCTCCATGATCTAGGACCCCCAAGATAGGGGTGTTTGTCCCACACCACCCGGGGTCTCCTCCCCCACAGGCACTGTCCCAGTTCCTGACCCTGCTTGTGTAGGAGTCGTGGGGGATTTGGACAATGGGCGGGTCCGCACTATCCCCCATTCATGCCTAAGTCCTGGAGCTGGTGTGGCTGGGGCAGGGAGGTCTCTGGCTAACTGGCTCCATCTCCCCTAACCCCACTCCTGGTGGGTACAGGATGAGGCCCAGCAGCTCATGTTTCTGCACACCATCCACCCCGCGTGTCTCGCTGCACAGCAGAGAGGGCAGGACACACTGGAGCCGCACTGCTGCAAGGCGGCTGTGGTGGAGAGTATTCTGGTGAGCGAGACAGAGCGCCCGGCAGCTAGAGGGTGGACAGAGCCATGGGAGGGGCAGGGGTCTCCTCGGGCCTATGGTCGGGGGATGTCTGGTGCTGGAGGGGCAGCTGAGGGCAGGGATTGCTGGGGCTGAAGATTGGGGAGAAGAGACGGGAGAAATAGTGGGCAGGAATCGGAGGAGCGGGAGGCAGGTGGGGGGATCCTGCTGGCTGCGTGGCGTGCTGGCTGTGTAATCTCCTCATTGGGAAGTGTCAGTGAGGCCCAAAGCTCACACGCTCCTTTGCGTCTCACAGGAGCTCATTGAGGAGCTTCCTGATGATTCTCCCCCCGGCGCCGTCCTGGCCAACTCCCTGATTGCTGTGGGCAACCTCAGGTACCAAGACCCTCTTGCCCGGTTCCCCTTACCCTGGTGCTGCTCAGGCCCATGGCTGGGAGTCACTGCCCCTCCCACTCCCAGGTCACGTCCCAAGGGTGTCTCCTCTGGCAGAGGTGGCGGGAAGGTTCACTCTCTCTCCTGGATGCTCTGTTTTTTTCCCTCCAGTAACATTGCAATGGGTTTGGGGAGAGGCTGACTCCCAGGATCAGATACAGGAGGGGCAGCAGGGTCCAGGGAACAGGCACCATTCCTGCCCTGCCACTGTCTGTGTGGGAGACCTTGGCCTTATCAGTCCCTGGCTTGGTGCCTCAGTTTCCCTTCTCGCCCACCTCTGCCTCTTTCCCTGCAGTTTCACATCCGTGTTGGTGCCAGTCCCACCCCTGCACTGCACAGTCTAATACCGGCTCCTCTCTCTTGCCAGCACCATGACACCTGCCCTTGAGCCAGAGCTGGAGACCCACCTCCTTCGAGCTGCCCTGCATGCAGTCTTCACTCTGGGCACAGAGAAGGACACCGCCCAAGTCCAGGTAGATCGTGCTAAATCCCATATTGAAGAGCCAGCTGTCATCCTGCCACGAATCCTTGCGAATTGCCTGCAGTGGGATGTGAATGAAAGAGGCCAGGATATGTGTTTGGGGGTCTCACCAGTGCTTCCCAGAGACCCCCTCTTCCCATCCTGTGGCAGGTGTAGCCCCAGTTTCCCTAACTCTGACCCATGACTCTCCCTTGCTTTGCAGGATCTGCATAGGGTCTTGCCAGACCTCCTGGATGCCATGCTGGGGAACCCGCTGACAGAGTCCCCAGACACCAACAGGCTCCACTACATCTTGGAGGTGAGCCCCATGAGAGGGGTGGGGGCAATTCTCCCTTAACTCTTAGATCCCTTTTCCAGTCTGTCCTCCTAGCTGGGCCCTCAGTGCGCCGTCCTTGGTCAGGGCAGTCAGTGCAATGCAGTGTCATGCCCTTCCTCCTTGAAAGACAGAGGAAGGAGCTGGGACTTCAAGCCAGAGTTCTGCCCGGTTCTGTTAAGCACTAACCATGGGGCCCCTGGCTGGCTTGGGGAGTGAGAGTCTGAACCCCTCCTGGGAGATCCAGAAGATGGTCCTCAGAGAAGAGTCACACGCTTGTTCCTCGAGAAATAGGAGGACTCCAGAGAATGAGCCCTTGTCTCTGACGGGCCCGAGATTCCTGGGGGAATTGTGCTCATACTCAGTCCGTTCACCCAACCAAGGACTTGAGGAAGGGAGGGGTGAGGGGTCTGTCTCCTTCCTGGTGAGCTGTTCAGGAATCAGGAGTTCAGGGAGGATGGGACCAGCCCCGACACCGAGCATTTTCCCAATGTAGGGAGACAATGACAAGTTGTGACCTACAAGCATCGTCCTGGGGGCAACAATCCCCTTTTAAAGCTCTGCGATCAATGAATTATCAGGTATTCCACCCCGCATACAATGTCTCAGCCCCCTGGGGATGGGGAGGGGCTCATTAGCACAACACATGCACCTGCCCATTGACCCTGAGCTGCCTCCTTTCCCCACAGCACATTAACTACTGGATCATTTCCAGGGTGTCGCGAGAGAGTGCCGGGGCCATTAGGAGCAGCACGGTCCTGCTCAGATCCACCATCACCTTCCCTGACTTTGACATAAGTGGCCTCTGACCCCAGCTTCCTGACTCCAGGCGTAGGTGGGCCAGCTCCAACGGGCTGTAGGATCTGCTGCTGCAGGGGCTTTGGGTTAGGAGTGCTCCTCCTGGGGAGGCAGAGTCGAAGCAGAGAATGAGCCTGGCTTGAGTCAAGTTCTTCGTGTCCTGGTTACCTGGCGACTCTCGCTTTTAAGGGGACCATGCTCCAGATTCATGCCTTCCTGTCATCCTGGAGCAGCTGGGGAAGCAAATCCTCATGTAGAGCCCTGCCTGCATCCTTGTGCTCCAGGCTTCCTTGCGGGCAGAGACAATTAAGGATCTCGCTCTAGCTCCTATCCTCTAGCATCTCCTGCAGAGGAGCTGAGGGGAAGGAGAGTCCTGGCCCAGGTGGGGACTGGGAGCTGACAGGAAAATGCTGATGAAGTTCCCGCTCCCTCTCCTTTCGATTAGAACTCAGTCAAATTCCCCAGGATGGGTCACTATGTGGCACAGCTGGCTCTGTTCATCGGTGACCCAGCCAAGGACATCACCTGGCAGGCCAAGGAGGCGGTTTAGCGGCTCTACCAACTGCTGCTGCAGCAGAGGGGTAAGGAACCCAGCTGGGAAATGGAAAAGGAGGACTTGTGGCACCCTAGATACTAACCAATTTATCTGAGCATAAGCTTTCGTGAGCTACAGCTCACTTCATCGGATCCATACTGTGGAAAGTGTAGAAGATCTTTTTATACACACAAAGCATGAAAAAATGGGTGTTTACCACTACAAAAGGTTTTCTCTCCCTCCACCCCACTCTCCTGCTGGTAATAGCTTATCTAAAGTGATCGCTCTCCTTACAATGTGTATGATAATCAAGTTGGGCCATTTGTAGCACAAATCCAGGTTTTCTCTCTCCCCCCCACACACAAACCCACTCTCCTGTTGGTAATAGCTTATCTAAAGTGATCACTCTCCTTACAATGTGTATGATAATCAAGGTGGGCCATTTCCAGCACAAATCCAGGGTTTAACAAGAACGTCTGGGGGGGGGGTGTAGGAAAAAACAAGGGGAAATAGGTTACCTTGCATAATGACTTAGCTACTCCCAGTCTCTATTCAAGCCTAAGTTAATTGTATCCAATTTGCAAATGAATTCCAATTCAACAGTCTCTCGCTGGAGTCTGGTTTTGAAGTTTTTTTGTTGTAATATCGCAACTTTCATGTCTGTAATCGCGTGACCAGAGAGATTGAAGTGTTCTCCGACTGGTTTATGAATGTTATAATTCTTGACATCTGATTTGTGTCCATTTATTCTTTTACGTAGAGACTGTCCAGTTTGACCAATGCACATGGCAGAGGGGCATTGTTGTCGCATGATGGCATATATCACATTGGTGGATGTGCAGGTGAACGAGCCTCTGATAGTGTGGCTGATGTTATTAGGCCCTGTGATGGTGTCCCCTGAATGGATATGTGGGCACAATTGGCAACGGGCTTTGTTGCAAGGATAGGTTCCAGGGTTAGTGGTTCTGTTATGTGGTATGTGGTTGCTGGTGTGTATTTGCTTCAGGTTGGGGGCCTGTCTGTAGGCAAGGATTGGCCTGTCTCCCAAGATTTGTGAGAGTGTTGGGTCATCCTTCAGGATAGGTTGTAGATCCTTAATAATGCGTTGGAGGGGTTTTAGTTGGGGGCTGAAGGTGACGGCTAGTGGTGTTCTGTTATTTTCTTTGTGTAAGCAGTGTCAGGATGAGCTCCACCCTGACATCTGGTGGTGAGGTGTGGCAAGTTGTGGAAAAGAACTTCAGGGGCTGATCTCATTTGCATAGGCACACCCACGCCGCCTAGAATGAGGCCATAGCTGCTCAAATGGTCACTTTGGCTGCTGTGGGATCCCCAGTGTCTCTGTTATTGGGGCAGGAAGAATAAATTGTTATTACCCTGATTATGGGAACTGTGCTTGGAACTGTACTTGGCCTTTTGTTATGATGGAGGAATTCACCATCAACTAAGTAGCACTCGCTAGGCAAGGGTCATGGGTTCCAAAACTCTGTGAATTGAGAGAGGCTGGGGACAAGTATTAATGCCTGGTGGCATGTGCCCCTGGGTGAGGGCCTTATATGCTAATTGTACTGCCTCCTCTCTCCACTGTGGAATATTAGAGCTTATTTTGATTCCCTTAGGAGTCTAGTTACAGGCTGCTGAGCTCACTTTGGGCTAATGGTGCACCAGCCCTGAGACTCCCCTACTACAAGCTGAATTCACCTAAGAACTGAAATCACTGAGCGTTGTGTTAAGTAGTGGGGGGAGCCTGAAGATATATTGTGGAGCAGTTTGCGGGACGGCTGGAGTGCCTTGTGGACAGGCTGGTGGAGCAGTTTGTGGGACGGCGGGAGCTGCTTGTGGGACGTGGAGTGGAGCAGTTCGTGGACCGGCTGGTGGAGCAGTTTGTGGGATGGCAGGAGCTGCTTGTGGGCAGTGGAGCGGAGCGAAGCCAAGTGAAGCAGTTCGTGGGGTGGCTGGCGGAGCAGAGTGAAGGCCTATGGAGCTGTGGGGTGGTCAGCTTCAGATCATGTAAGGTGCCCCTTACCTCTCTTCCCCACCCCCCGCATCTCCACCCAGGTTGGGAGGTAAAGCTCTGCAGATAAACTTTCGAACTCTGGGGCTGCCCTGACCAGGGAAAGAGACTTTGGGTGATTTGGGGTTGTTGGACTCAAGAACCAAAGGGAAAGAGCATGCCCCAATTTGTTTGGGGTGGGTTTTTGCTCATGGGTTGTGTTACAAATCCCGTTGGTGGTGTTTCCCCAACATAATGCCACATTGTTTCTCTCTGTTATTAAAAGGCTTTTGCTACACTCAGACTCTGTGCTTGCGAGAGGGGAAGTATTGCCTCTTGGAGGCACCCAGTGGGAGTGGTATATATTTGTCCCAGGTCACTGGGTGGGGGCTCGAGCCGGTTTGCCTTGTGTTATTGGAATGAATCCCCTAGATATTGAACCCGGCCCTTGTTGCTGCCAACTCTGATGGGCAGAAGGGTTACATTTGTTAGGCCTGTCCTGTAGTAGGTGACTTCTATCAATCTGTTTCTTCACTTCCGCAGGTGGATATTGTAGTTGTAAGAATGCTTGATAGAGATCTTGTAGGTGTTTGTCTCTGTCTGAGGGGTTGGAGCAAATGCGGTTGTATCGCAGAGCTCGGCTGTAGACAATGGATCGTGGTCAGGGTGAAAGCTGGAGGCATGTAGGTAGGAAAAGCGGTCAGTAGGTTTCCGGTATAGGGTGGTGTTTATGTGACCATCGTTTATTAGCACTGTAGTGTCCAGGAAGTGGATCTCTTGTGTGGACTGGACCAGGCTGAGGTTGATGGTGGGATGGAAATTGTTGAAATCATGGTGGAATTCCTCAAGGGCTTCTTTTCCATGGGTCCAGATGATGAAGATGTCATCAATATAGCGCAAGTAGAGTAGGGGCGTTAGGGGACGAGAGCTGAGGAAGCGTTGTTCTAAGTCAGCCATAAAAATGTTGGCATACTGTGGGGCCATGCGGGTACCCATAGCAGGGCCGCTGATTTGAAGGTATACATTGTCCCCAAATGTAAAATAGTTATGGGTAAGGACAAAGTCACAAAGTTCAGCCACCTGGTTAGCCGTGACATTATCGGGGACAGCTGGGAAATGGCACCTGAGAGAAGAGTGTGACTGGGACCCCAGTCAATTTCTCTCAGACTGACCCCGGCTGGAGGATGAGTCTCTCTCTCTCTCTTTCTGTCTTCTACACCACCCCCTGCAATTGGGTTGGACCAGGCACACAGCGAGGACTCTGACCACTCTGCAGCCACCAATGGGATTGGAAGGACACAAGCACTGCAGCCAGAATGACAAATGTCATTCTCTCTTTCCCAGGCCTGACCGTCCATGAGGCCAAAGACCTAACCCTGCCAAAGAAGGAAATAGGATTGGTTTGGAATGATTTGTTCTTGACAAATCCATGCTCACTAGTCTTAAGAAGCAAATTATCCTGCAGGTGCTGACAAACTGATTGTTTAAGAATATATTCCAGTATCTTTCCAGCTATGGAAGTGAGGCTAGCTCGTCTGTAAGTCCCAGGGTTCTCTTTGTTCCCCTTTTAAAGATAGGTCCTGTCTTGGGAATGGATGGGAAGATGTTCTTTTTCAGGGATCTCAGACGAGAACTGGGGCACAGCACCTGGTTTGTTAAGGCCACAAAAATGGAGGCAGGAACCTCTTCTCTCCTGCTGGTAAAGAACCCCAGGTACCTAAAAGACAGGGACTCACATCCCTGAATGGGCTTTAAAAAAGGCAGTGGTTACAAAATTTGGCCCCGACCATTTCTTGTTTCCGCAGACTAGACGTTTTAGCAAACTTTAAAATTCCTTGGTGCTAAACACCGGGAAATTCCCCTGTCTCCTTCACAGAGGGCTTTAGCGCCCCTTCTCTCACTCAGGCTCACGACTGCCCAGAGTTCGAGAATTGTCCCTGTTCCCATTGGACAGATGGGGAGGAGCCTGAGGTACAGAGAAGGGAAGTGACCTACCCAAGGGCCTACACAGCAAGGTGGTGGCAGAGCCAGAAAGAGAAGCCACCAGTCCTGACTCCCGTTCTAACAGACCACAACCCCCACCCCGCCATGGCACAACTCCCCCGCTGAGGCAGGGATAGAGCCCAGGAATCGAGATGGTGGGGAAATTTCATTGAAACCCCTGTTTCTGTCAGAAAATCCCATTCAGACTACACCAGTTTGTTTCTTGAAATCATAACAAGTGGGATGAAAGTTCTTTGCACAAATATTTTGTTGCAAAACAAAAGCATCTCCTGTTTGTCACAGTGTGTTAAATTGTCTCGTCGTACACAAAGAGGAGACACTTAGATCTCGAAAATTAGATGAGATGCTTCAGTCTGAGCTAAGTAGTTGCTGCTCTTAACAATTTCAAAATAAAAAAATACCAATAAAATAGAATATTTCAGCTATTCTATGATGTCATAATCTGATCTGAGTACACGTGATAGGACACCTCCTATTATGCACTACTCCTAGTGACACTCTCCAATGGATCCCCATCCTCCACCCACCGAGAGGTAGGTAGGAGCGGATCATTATTATCTCTGCTTGAAAGAGGGAGAAGCTAAGGCTGAGAAAGGAGAATTGACTTGTCTTAGGTCACACAGCCAGTCAGCGGCAGAGTTGGGAATAGGACCCAAGAGCCCTGATTTTCAAACTTACCATCGGATCTTGAATTTCATACATTGAATGACCTGAATAAAGTGCTCTCAAATGAGCTCCAGACCAACAACAGTGCACAGGAATTATTCAGCAAGTAGTTTAGGAGAACTGGAATGTTAGAGAGAATCATGAACTGCTCAGAGACAATTAATGCAGAGAAGCAGCAAAATTCGTCAAACATATGACTGGTTATGACTTATTTACTTGATCTCAAAGGAGAACAACAAGGACCTGAGTCTCCTCCCTGTCAATAACCCCCTGCTCAGGCAATCAGGGTAGAGACTGAGGATGGGAGGCTGAGGGTTCTCACCAGAGAGCCCAAAGGATGTCCCAGGTCACTGGTGGGGATCACTGCCCGAGCACTATTTCAGCCCCACATTTTTGGGGGGACCTCCCACAATGGGAGCTGCAGAGCTCTCCCCTGTGACACACACACAGAAACACCTCCTGGTGTTGGGAGGGGAACAAGAGAAAGGACAAAAGAAGCAAGAGAAGAAGAGAAAGGAGGGAGGGATGGAAGAGAAGGTGAAACAAAAAGGACAAACCCTAATGTCCCCAGTGATTCAAAGAGACAAAATTCTAGGTGGAGAATAAAATTCTGCCTCCTTAAACTCGTGTCTTCCACGCCTAGAATTCAGCTGTCACCAGATGGATCAGGCTGAGCAGGTTTCAAACCTCGAGGAGGCTCTTACCTTCTAAACAGGAACGTCTGTTTTCTAGTCAAATCAGTAAAAGGAAAAGAGAAAACTCGAAAGAGGTTCCTCCTGGCGCTCACGTATGTGAACCCTAATACGCTCTCAGTCCTCAAAGAGAGACCTGGAGAAGGAGACTTGCTGAAGCAAAGACACATGGGTCTGTGAGGTTTCCCTGGCCCCTCACCCCTGTCCTCCCTGGCTGATGTCAGCATCTCTCTGTGAGGTCACCACCTCCCCATCACCTTGGACCAATAGTCTGAGTTCCTGCAAAAGGCCTTTGTGATGTCACTGCCACACCCCTCCCTTGCTGTGCTAATGTCCTGCCGCTGGCCAGGCACTTTGGAGGTTTGAGCTACTCCCTGTGGATCACCCCACTCAAGGAGTGTTCGTTCTCGGAAGCAAGCCGGCTAGACCGTAAAACATCAGACGCTGCTCCCAATGCTCCACTCAGTTTTTCAGAAATTGGTAGACTTTGTGGCCAGGAGAGACCATTAGAGCATCTAATCTGACCCCCTGCATATCACAGGCCCCCTGTATGACACAACAGCTACTTTTGGGGCAAACACATTCCAGAAAGGATCTAGTCTTCATTAAATGACATCAAGAGATGGAGAATCCACCACTTTCCTTGGTAGCTTGTTCCTGTGGTGAATCATCCTCGCTGTTGACTATTTGTGCCTTATTTGGCATATGAATTTGTCTCTTTTCATATGCCTTATTTGGCATATGAATTTGTTCCAGCCATTGGGTCTTGTTATGCCTTTCTCTGCTAGATTAAAGAGCCCTTTCATACCCAATAGCTTCTCTCCATTGAGACACTTCAACACTTCAATGAAGTCCCCTTTCAATCTCCTTTTGATAAGCTGACCAGGTCGAGCTCTTTCAGTCGCTCCCGAGAAGGCGTTTTTCTCCAGCCCGCAGAACATTTGGTGGCTCTTTGCTGCCCCAGCTCCAATTTCACAACAGCTTTTTCAAATGAGGACACCAAAGCTGGAGGCCGTATTCCAATATCAGTCCACTGATGCCGTGTCACCTCCCGTGACATTATTGACATAATCTGTAACTCTATAGATCACTGTTGCGACCACTGTTATATATTTTCAGGCAATATTGTATAAAGGTTGTCGTGTAAGGGGTCTAGGGAGCGGTTATGATGGGCTGATTATAATTATGCTATCTGTGTATATGTATCATTTTTGTAGTTGAAGTTATGACTATTGGCTCTATACTGTCTGTATTTCAAACTTGTGCTCTGCTTCTGGGGAACACCCTCAGACAATTTGGTGTCAGCTCTGCCTAGCCTGCTTGATGGCCCACTAAGGACCATCAGCTATACAATCGACCCATTGAGAGAAGGCAGATACACCTTGTGACTCAGCAAGGTATGCAGGGATCTGCCTCTGGACAGAACTCTAAGGTTTTTCTATGCCACGTGCTGGATAGAGTGTCCTTGGGACAAAGAAAGCAAAGACCACATGGCAAAAGACTAGAAAAGGCTGCTGCCTCGCCTCTATCTTTTCTTCAGTCCTGCTTCAGACCTCTGGAAGGACTTTGCTAGAAACTGAAGCTCTATACAAAGGACTGAGTGACCCATCCCAGCTGTGGATGTTCTCCAGAGACTTGATTTGAACCTGCAGTTTATTCTATCACTGCTACAAGCCTGAACCAAGAACTTTGCCTTTACTGTCTGTAATTGATTCCATTTAACCAATTCTAGCTCTCATCTATATCTTTTTCCCTTCATGAATAAACCTTTAGATTTTAGATTCTAAAGGATTGGCAACAGCGTGATTTGTGGGTAAGATCTGATTTGTCTATTTACCTGGGTCTGGGACTTGGTCTTTTGGGGTCCTGTGAGAGAACCTTTTTCCTTTTACTGGGGTATTGGTTTTCATAACCATTCATCCCCATAGCGAGTGGCACTGGTAGTGATACTGGGAAACGGGAGTGTCTAAGGGAATTGCTTGTGTGACTTGTGGTTAGTCAGTGGGTAAAATCAAAGTCCTCTCTGTTTGGCTGGTTTGGTTTGCCTTAGAGGTGGAAAAACCCCAGTCTTGGGCTCTAACTGCCCTCCTTGAAGCAATTTGTCCTGAATTGGCACTCTGAGTTGAGTCCTGCCAGAACCAGCATCGTTACAGTGATAGAATAAACTGCAGGTTCAAATCAAGTCTCTGGAGTGCATCCACAGCTGGGATGGGTCATTCAGTCCTTTGTGTAGAGCTTCCATTTGTAGCAAAGTCCCTCCAGAGGTAAGAAGCAGGACTGAAGACAAAATGGAGACGAGGCATCAGCGGGATCCGGAGCTCTGCCTCCCCTACCTCGATCTGGTGGATTAAGTCTGGTGTGGAACCTGAATAGTCTGTTTGGGGGGAATGAATCAGTTTTATTACTAAAGTTTTGGGGGTAGGGACTCATTTATATGTTGGTGCAGCCCAGCACAACAGGGCCCTGATCTCAGTCAGGGTGTGTCTGCGCAGCACTGGGCGCGATGAGGCCCCAGTCTCAGACACTGCTTCAGAGGAAAGCGCAAGAGATTCCCAAGCAGGAGAATAAAGAAATAAACCTTCCTTAGAGGAGATTTCTTCCCTTCTCCCACCAGGCAAGTTCAGTTCACACTCTGAAGCAGCAACGTCTGTGACCCTTCTCAATTTGGTTTGGGGGCTGAGTCACGGCACGTGTTACTGTTACACAGACCTATCAGTTCTTTTGCTTAGGATGCAGCATTGTTCAACTGTGCGCTTGTTCAATTTATGATGTTAATTCTTTCTGGGGAGCTGAGGAGGTGTTACAAGCAGAAGAGTTTTCTCTCTGCCTTATTTGCTCATGTGCTGTTTACAACCACCCCTGTGCCAGGACTGAGATATATAATCCAAGTAAACAAGTTACACTAAGATTCGCCTCAGGCTCTGTAGCCCTGACTTCTCCTTCAACAGGAAGCCAACCTGAAAGGGGCTGACATTTACCACCACTGGGCTGCTGGGTGACACATGGCAGCTGAGGCGTTGAGGGACCACATACATTTCACAGGTGTGAGTAAAAGATGGGAAGTTGGTATTTACCTAGGGAAACGAAGGCCCGGTAATTCTTCAGCATCTGGTCCCGGTACAGCTGCTTCTCTGGCTGGGATAAGAGCTCTCACTCCTCCCAGGTGAAATACAGAACGACATCCTCAAACGCCACCTGGAGCTGCTAGCCCAGCAGCTATGACCCAGGGGGACTCCCACTCCCAGCGCTCCCAGGGACCTTGGGGCCCTACTGGCAGGGAACAGGAGTCGCCTTTGGCTTTGGGGTCGGGCTCTGGGAAGGTCCTGAATCCCAGCGCAGGGAACAGGCTCCTTCCCCACCGCCTCCCCAGCCGGAGTCCCCACCTCTGCCCCAGGCCTCTGCTCAGCACAGCTCTCGCCCCTGGCTCAGGCGCCTCGGGGGTAAAGGGGTCGCACCTGGCTCCGCATGTCCGCCTCGGCCAGGGCCTTCCCCTCCCTAGCCCCAGGGATGCTCCCGGCTTTCTGGGCGGGTCCCAGGGCCCCAAAGCTGCTCCCCGGCCCCAGCGCTCCGGCAGCTGCAGCCTCTGAGCCCCCAGGCTGCGCTGGTGCAAAGCGGGACCTGGGCCCTGCCTGGCCATGCTGCGCTGAGCTGCTCCCAGCCCCGGGGTCATTGGCGCGGGAGCGACCTGGGTCCCGGCCCCCTTGGCCCCCAGCCGGGAGCAGCCAGTGCCTGGCCAGGGAGTCCCCGCCCTGCGTCCTACCTGCGCCGGCCCCGCTGCAGCCATTGCCAGGCACGGCTCCGGCCCAGGCAGCAACTTCCCGCCCTGCGGCTGGTGCCTCCCCGGGGCCGCCTCTCGCCTGCTCCCCACCCTGGGGCTGCAGCCAGGGCCTGCCCTGCGCATTATCCAGGCTGGCCCGGGAAGGCTCCTCCCTTGGCCCAGCTCGCTAGGTGCTCCAGCCCTGCTGCTTCCCGCCTGCCCCGGCTCAAGGGTCCCGCGCGTGCGCTGCCAGCTCCAGCAGCCAGGGAAGGCCCCAGCGCAGGGACCTTCCGGCCGAGCCCCTCCGGACGCCTGGGTCCCGAGTCTGACCGCTAGGGCGCTCGCTGCACGTGATGCCTGGGCTGCAGGAGCCCGTTACAGGCCAGCCCCCTGGGCTGGGAGTGGGGCCCCGCTGTGCCTTGGGGAGCTGGCTAAGGCTGGGGGTTGGGAGCCCAGACTCCTGGGTCCGCCCCCGGCTCTGGGATGGGAGGGGGACTAGTGGGTACCAGAGGGCCCAGGCCAGGCTGTGCAGCGTGTGTGTCACAGTAAGGGATGGGTCAGGTTGTGTTTGTTGCTCGGTTGTGTGATGTTGGTGTGTGTGTTACAGGAGATCACACCCCAGGCTGTGTATGGTGTGTAGGTATGAGTGTTGCAGGAAGGCTGTGTGATGTTGTCAAGGTTTCTTCCCCACTCTGAACTCTAGGGTACAGTTGTGGGGACTTGTATGAAAGACCCCCCTAAGCTTATTCTTACCAGCTTAGGTTAAAAACTTCCCCAAGATATAAACTTTGCCTTGTCCTCGAACCGTATGCTGCCACCACCAAGCGTTTTAAACAAAGAACAGGGAAAGAGCCCATTTGGAGACGTCTTCCCCCAAAATATCCCCCCAACCCCTACACCCCCTTTCCTGGGGAAGGCTTGATAAGAATCCTCACCAATTTGTACAGGTGAACACAGACCCAAACCCTTGGATCTTAAGAACAATGAAAAAGCAATCAGGTTCTTAAAAGAAGAATTTTAATTAAAGAAAAGGTAAAAGAATCACCTCTGTAAAATCAGGATGGTAAATACCTTACAGGGTAATCAGATTCAAAACCTAGAGAATCCCTCTAGGCAAAACCTTAAGTTACAAAAAGACACAAAAACAGGAATATACATTCCATCCAGCACAGCTTATTTTACCAGCCATTAAACAAAAGGAAATCTTACGCATTTCTAGCTAGATTACTTACTAACTTTACAGGAGTTAGGTTTCAGAGTAGCAGCCATGTTAGTCTGAATCCGCAAAAAGAAAAGGAGTACGTGTGGCACCTTAGAGACTAACAAATTTATTTGAGCATAAGCTTTCGTGAGCTACAGCAACATCCGATGAAGTGAGCTGTAGCTCACGAAAGCTTATGCTCAAATAAATTTGTTAGTCTCTAAGGTGCCACACGTCCTCCTTTTCTTTTTACAGGAGTTGTAAGTCTGCATTCCTGATCTGTTGCCAGCAAAAGCATCACACAGACAGAACAACCCTTTGTTCCCCCCTCCAGATTTGAAAGTATCTTGTCCTCTCATTGGTCATTTTGGGTCAGGTGCCACCTAGGTTACCATAGCTTCTTAATCCTTTACAGGTGAAAGGGTTTCGCCTCTGGCCAGGAGGGATTTTATAGCACTGTATACAGAAAGGTGGTTACCCTTCCCTTTATATTTATGACAGAGGTATTTTACAGATCACACTCTGGCTGTAAGTATCAGGGGATCGCCGTGTTCTTCTTGTTTTTGTGGATACAGACTGAGTCCAGTGGCACCTTAAAGACTAACAGATTTATTTGAGCATAAGCTTTCATGGGTAAAACCCCCACTTCTTCAGATGCAAGAGCCTTCTCTGGCTGTAGTGTGCATTTGTTACAGGACCCTGTTGCCCCTAACTCCAGCACCCCCTAACCTTTGTTAACCCAAGGCCAGCACCGTCCCTCGCTGATGAAGAGGATGCTGGTCTATGGGGTAGTGTCTCCCCTTCTCATCCTTCCTCTGCGGGACCTTTCCTCTGTCCCACAGCACCTCCCTTAAGGTGGCTGGGTCTCTGATCCCCCTCCCCCATCTAGCAGCTGCTTCGCATAAGAGGGGGGCAGTCCAGTCCCTGTGGTTCAGGCAGCCGGAGGTAACAGCAACGGTGGCTGAAGAGGGGAAGGGCCTTGGGACAGGTGGTGTGGGGCAGGGAGGGTCACCAGGAGCCTCAGAACACCTGGGTCCCATCCCCAGCTCTGTAAGCGGGATAGTGGGTTAGAGCAGGGGGGTCTCAGAGTCAGGACACCTGGGTTCTATCCCTGGCTCTGGGAGAGGAGTGGAGGCTGGTGGGTTAAAGTAGTGGGGGCTGGAAGCCAGGACTACCCTGAAATGGGATCTCAGCCATGTCTTCTTGTGATGCCTCCTGCAGAGATGGGACCCACCCAACCCTGATCTCAACACCAACCTGGCCGACAACATCAAGCACTGCTGGAGCAATAGCATGCCCAAAGCACCCATTGATATGGCCATCGAGGGAGGAGTACGTAGCCGCATCCGGGCAGCCCAGCTCACAAGGCAGAGGGGCTCATGAGCAGCAGCCTCGCTGCATTGTCTGGGCCATGCCGAGGGGCAGGGCCATCCTTACCCATACGCAAAGTACGCAGCTGCGTAGGGCAAATTTCCTGGTGTCCTGCACAGCTGCATGTTGCTCCAGCCCCTGCCCTGCCTCTTCCCCATGACCCCCCCTTCCCGCCCCTGCTCTGACCCAGCCCTGCCCCCACTCCACCCCTTCGCCAAAGCCCCTGCCCTGCTCCGCCCCACCCTGCCCCTTCCCCACCCCTGCTCTGCCCCCACTGCCCTGAGGACGGCAGCAGGGTAGGGCCTGCACTCACTGGCAGCGGGAAGTGCAGCGGCCTGGCCCCAGCCACACCGCCGGTGAGTGCTGGGGGGTGGGTCCTCCCTGCCCTGCCCCAGCTAGGCTTGGGGCCAGCCCCGCCCCCTCCCACAGAGGCCTGCCCCCCCTGGGGGGGCTGCATAGGGCCCCAGAATAGCTAGGGACAGCTCTGCCAAGGGGCACTGGGAGCCTTGAATGAGGGAGCGAGGCTGGGCTTGTGGCTACAGGGCTGGGCTACAGAACTCCCGGTGTCTACTCCCAGCTCTGCCACTTGCTGCCTCTGTGACCTTTGGTCACAGGGAATTGCCAGACGGGATCAGAGCACAGGTGTGTCCACTCCAGTGTCCTGTTTCCAGCACCAGAGGCTGCAGAGGTTGGTGTAAGAATCCTGCAGTAGCGGATGGGGGGGATAATCATCCTGTGCTCGTGTCACTCAGTGGGTCACACCGGGAAATACCAGATTCAGGACAAACTGCTGAGAAATAGGGCAGACACACGCCAAAATTGCTGGTTATTTTTCCAGAAGATATACCAAACCAGCAACAAAAGTAAACTCCTGTCTCACCACAGTGGCTAATAGTCAGAAATGCAGCCGCCTTAGGTATCCCAGGCCTTTGTTTCATCACCCACACACTAGACTTAATGATGAGTGGTTATTGAAAACCAACTTCATCAAACAAGGAGTTCTTCTGAGCCAAAGGCCCAGCCACAAACCCAGGTTAATATACAGCTCAGATCTTGCCCAATAATCGCTGTTGCCAATCCTTTGGTATCTAATATCTAAAGCAGGGGTCTCAATCTCAAATGACCACGAGGGCCACATGAGGATTAGTACCTTGGCCCGAGGGCTGCATCATTGACACCCCCCCCACCTGCAGCCCCGCCCCCACTCCACCCCTTCCATGAGGCTCTGCCCCTGCCCTGCCTCTTCCCTGCCCCCATTCCAACCCCTTCCCCAAAATCCCCACCCCAACTCCGCCCCCTCCCTGCCCCCAGGGGGTGCAGGTAGGGTGTGGCGGGGGCTCAGGGCAGGGAGTTGAGGTGCAGGAGGGGTGCGGGGTGTAGCAGGGGGCTCAGGGTGCAGGAGGGGTGTGGGGTGCAGCAGGGGGCTCAGGGCAGGGGGTCGGGGTGCAGGAGGGGGTTCAGGGCAGGGGGTTCGGCTGCAGGAGGGGTTTTGGGGGGCAGGCTCTGGCCTGGCACGCACCGGGGCAGGGCAGGCTCCCTTCCTGCCTGCCTGCCCTGCCCCCGCGCCGCTCCGGGAAGCGGACGGAACCTGGGGGAGGGGGGGTACAGGGATCTGTGTGTTGCCCTGGCTGCTCCTCCAGGTACCTCCCCCGAAGCTCCCATTGGCCGGGAACAGGGAACTGCGTGTTTGAGACCCCTGATTGAAAGCCATGTGTTTAAGACCCCTGAGCTAAAGGTTTATGTATAAGCGAAAGAAAGAGGTGAGGGTAAAAACTGTTAAAGGAATCAAATACATACACACATTGCAAAGTGCTTGTGTCCGGTTTGAAGCAGTGATGGAATAAACTGTTGGCTTGTTAAGTCTCTGATGGCATCCAAAAGAATGGAAGGTCCCGAGTCAATTGGTTAGAACGCTCCTTTTATTATAAGTCCATAGTCCAGAGATCAGTGCAGGGAAGAGGCAAAATGCAGATGTTTCTAGGGCTTTTTATAGCTTCTGCCAGGCCTAAGTGTTTCATGAGTTTCTTATTTCTTTTTTAGTATTTTGCTAAATGTGCCAAATAAATCAATAACCAGCTCTGCATTTTGTCTCATACGTGGGTGTATTGTCCAACTTTACATTGTTAGATTTACCTGACAGGCTCTGTGTGTTTTGTATAAAATACTGCTGAAAACAAGTATGATGGTCTGTGAGACTTAACTGTCAATAAAACTAACTTGAACGTATGCTTAAAGTAGTTTATCTATAAAATAATATGCAGTTTGGTTTGAGTGTATGCTTAATTGTTTTGAGAAAGAGGAGGGAAGGGTGGATGTTAAAGTGCTATGTGTCTGTATGTGTGTAGAGAGGTCAGAAAACAACATTTATAGCTCTGGTAAAAAGTGCAATCAACTCTAACATAAAATAGTGTAAACTAGCCCTACATTTTGTCTACATGGGGTGTATTGAACAATTGAACACTGTTAGATTTCCTTTAAGCTAGGCTGTGTGCGTATTCTGTATAAAATAATGCTGAAAAACAAGTATGAATGTGTATGTGAGTGGATGACATCTATAAAACTAATTTGAATGTATGCTTATGGTGGTTCATAAGTTGTCTTGAATGAATGCTTATTCGTTTTGGGAAGTAGGGCTGGGAGGGGTTTGTGACTGGGGCTGTGTGTGCAGGCTTTTGGGTTTTATTTTTTTCTTTTTAATTTCTCTATCCCTTCACCCACTGCCACAATATACATAGGAAAGAACAGGTCTACCTCATATAACTGAGCAGCATGAGCTCCAAAATGAACACTTACTACGGTTCTTCTCTCCCGTGTCTTGTGGGCCACAAACAGACCACTGAGACCGGCTAGACCCCTCCGGAGTGGAGAATTCCTGACTCGCTGTGCCACCGGATGACCCTACCACCGACTCCACAATGTTCTCCAGCTTGACCTTTGTCCAGGACTTCGTTCTTGGGCTTGAGCCCCCTGTCCACCTCCTGCAGCCCCGCCAAAGTATCCACAGGGCTCTTGGCGGTGGAAGTGAGGTCACCACCAAGGGTGGCATCCAGCTCCTGATAGAAGGGGTAGGTCTTCAGCGCGGGACCAGAGTGACGGTTTGCCTCCCTTGCCTTCTGGTACGCCTGCCTCAGCTCCTTTCTCTTCGCTCAGCACTGCTGCCTCCTCCCGCCCCGTAACCGGACTTTTGGTTCGGGCACCATTTAGGGTTGCCAGATCCCAAAAGCCAGACACCCAGAAACCCTAAATGGCACCCAGACACAAAAGCCAAAACCTGGACAGGTGGCAACCCTACCAGTCATACAATAAGTACACACTGTGGAACAGGCCCCTCCTTTCATCTCATTAAAAGCTGGGGCATTCCTGGGTGGTCAGATCACTCCTTGCCCAGTTTGGCAGTGTGAAGCCCAGTGTTTTCATTTAAAGGCACAGCAAGACATTACACACTGAAGAGCTGTTTTTAAAGGCAGTGTGGTTCAGTGGGCTGAGCTATGGGCTGGGATCCAGGAGACCAGAGTTCCATTCCCAGCTCTGCTGCTGGCCTGTTGACTGACCTTGGGTGAGGCTCTCTGTGCCTTGGTTTCCCCATTTGTATAATGGGGATTGAGGCACTAAGTGGCTTTGTGGCACTAAGTGGCTGTACATCGCAAAGCTGGCCCCCATCTTCAAGTATTTCAATAGAATAATATATTTCAAGTACAACCAAATTAAACAACCCTCCTACCCCAAGTGTTGTGAGGGATTTTTTCCTTCTCCAGCCCCAAAGCACAGGTCAGAGTGGGCTGTGTCAATCCAATCAAGGTGCTATTGTGTAAGCGGTGGGATGATCAAAGCATCAGACAGACTTTCATGGAGGGGAGAAAGCAGCCACTGCCCAAAGGAAATGAAGCCCACACTGTGCAGCCGGCTACTGCTGCCTTCAGCCCACCTTTGCACATCTGGTGCAATGGCTGCTGCCCTGCAAGAGGCATTGTGCTGTTTGACTCTCCTCTGAGAACATCCACAACCATTTCGCCGTGTGCATAAGCTGTTTTTACAACAGAGAATTCATCTCTTCACTGCAGTGTGAGCTGTCGGGGAGAGGGGAGGAGAGGGGAGGGGAGGGGAGGTGAGGTGAAGAGATGGCAACTTAAAGCTCTTCTTCACAGACACATGGTAAAATAAAAACAAACTTCCTTCCCTACTTTTAACCATGCATGCACAATTCATAACTTCTGAAGCATCCTGGTGGATTCTTCATCTCTGGCAATTTTAATATCAAGACTGGATTTAAAAAAAAAAAGGAAAGTTCTGCTGTAGTTCAAACAGGCATTAACTCAGGGAACTTCTTTGGCCTGTGTTATACAGGAGCTCAGGCTGAATGTGGTCTCCTGTATAGACCTGGGGAAATTGTGCGCCACTGCACAGGCGCAGAATTCATGTCCCCAGCAGACTTTTTTTTTCCCTTTGGCAGAAAATACATTTTGCCAGCGAGGCGCTGCAGTTACACCTTTCTCCCACCAGGAGCTGTTATGGCGCCAGAACAGAGGGCAGCCAGCTCAGAGCTGTAGCAGAAGTGGCATTCCTCACAGCAAACTGCCCAAAAGGGCCAGGTGAGGAAGCAGGCAATATGCGGGGGGGGGGCAGACAGAGCAGGGCACATAGGGCTGCTGCGGGGATCACATAGGCTGGGGTTCAGAAGGGCTGGTGGGGGGGAAGACTGGGGTGAGGGTCTAAGTGGGAGTGGACCCTCCCCCCAGGAGGACCACACAGGGACAGGGGCTACACAGGGGCAGGTGTGGCTGAGTGGGAGTGCAGGGTCACACAGGGATAGGGGAAGGAAGGTGCAGGGACACACAGGAGTGGGGCAGATGTGCCTAACTGAATGGGAGAGGCTAGGGAGTCAGCCAGGGAAGCATGGGGGAGGCTCCCCAACTCTCTAACAATCCCCGCCCCCCCAAATCTGTTACATACTTCTCTCACCCACACCCAACAACCCTCCTGCTTCACTCCCAGGCTACTTCCAGCAATTACTTCCCTCTCTCTCAGCTCCTCTGTTACTCCTGACGCCCCCAAGCCTTTGTACTACTGCTGAGGGGTGCAGGAAATAGGTTTCTGTATTATAGTTTACATGAATTCTTACTCAGAGTTCTGTGTTAATATGCCTCGTAAAGAATTTATTTGTCAAAAAACACTTTCTGAATCTTTTTTTTGTTCCCTCCATTGCTACAGACATACTTGCTGACAGGAATTTTGAAATTAATTACCAAAATAACTGAAACTAGTGTTCATGCATCTGATGAAGTGAGCTGTAGCTCACAAAAGCTTATGCTCAAATAAATGTGTTAGTCTCTAAGGTGCCACAAGTCCTCCTTTTCTTTTTGCAGATACAAACTAACACAGCTGCTACTCTGAAACCAGTGTGATTATATTGTGTTATTTTGACAAATTAAATATGCAAAATTTTAAAATATTGTTTGCAGAATTTTTAGGGGCAGAATTCCCCCAGGAGTAATGGGAAACTCTCTCTGTGCACCTGCCAGTCACACAGTTCATCAGGCCTCATGGTCAGTTAGGGCCTGGAACACTTTGATTGGTTGCACTTTACATTGGCTTTTCCACCTGCTGTGTGAATGCATCAGCTTTTTTAATAGCAAAGAAACACCTGGTTAGACAGACCTTTGTTACACATTAGGGGCGTAGTTCTTCTTCATCACATTCCTATTTAAAGTAGACAGCATGTGCAGTTCCTGAGTCTTCTTTCAATCACACACACTAGGCTGTCCTACCCTACCCCTCAGCCCGATTCATGCTGAAGGAGGACTGCAAATCCCACCTCTAGATGTCACCCAAGAGTCACCCGCTGGCTGGAACAGAGCTAGGTGTGGGGGGGAGGAAGTTCCTGGCTGGGTCCCATCTAGACGGGAGGAGAGAGAGAGAGAGAGAGAAGGGGTTATCCTGGCTACACCCCAGTGAAATGAGTGAGTGAGTGTAGGACAGAAAGAGAGACATGGCTGGATCCCACCTACATGAGGGGGAGGGCTCCCTAATGCAGTAGGCTGTGATCATCTGCTCTAAACTCCCTCCACCTGTCTGCTCTTCCCCACACTTGCTCAGCCAAATCCCCTCCCCTGCCCCCCAGTCTCTCTGCTGGGCATCATGGGGACAGGACCACTCCCTGGTCTGCATCTGCTGGCGCTGTGTCAGGCCCACGGGCTGCCAGAAGCCCCTCAGGCCCTGGCGGTGGCAGAGGGGCACCGGTGTGCGTGACCGGGTGCCGGGTGAGGTTGGCCAATCTAGCAAAGTGCTTGCGCCAGTCAGCACAGCTGTACTGCTGCTCTCGGCTGTGAAAGAACCAATGTGATTGCAAGGAGGAGGCCCGTGCAAAGCTCTTGCTGCAGCCAGTGTGTCGGAATGTCCTCCCCTCAGTGTGCGTGCACTGGTGCTGGGTGGGTGGATTGGTTTTTTTCACATTCTTACCAGAATCATAACAGTGGTTCGGCTGCTCCCCGATGTGTGCGCTGGTGTGTTCTCAGGGTTGAACTCTGTGCAAAATCCTTGCCGCAGTCAGAGCAGCGGTGCAGCCACTCCCTGGTGTGCGTGCACTGGTGCTGGTTCAGCGCGGACGGGTTGCTGAACCTCTTGGCGCAGTCGATGCAGTGGTGGGGACGCTGGCCCATGGGGAGTCTCTGGTGTGTAGCAAGGTCTGGTCTCTGGCTGAGTTTACCCCGGGGATGGACTGCGTCCTGTGCATGGATCCCTCTGTGGGATGTGGAATCCTGCTTCCCTACCGTGCTTTCTCCACATTCAGACTGTGTCCGCGTTCCCCCCAGGATCCCGAGCCCTGCTGGAGAGAGCTCACGGTTAAGGCTACAGGTTTGTCAAGGATGGAAAATGTCACAGATGGAGCGATTTCACCATTTGTCTGTGACTGTTTTTTGGATGGGTGCCTCACCCTGCAATGGCGGCTTCTGTCTCACAGAACGCCTCTCTCTGGGTACTGAGACCTGGTCTGCGGGGTTACAGCACCACTCAGATTTGCCCCCGCCCCCCAGTGATAATGGTAGGGGAGGCAAGCCAAACTACAGTGAATGGCCTTGCCACCCAGATCCTCTCTAGCCCGCACCAACCCCTCTGCACCAGGCTGCGGTCAGGTTTGCAGCACTGGGGGAGGTGCTGGGTGGGTGCCCCATGGCGAGGAAGAGGGCAGGTTTTGTTAAAAATCAAGGAGCAGTCACAGGAAGTTTAGTGACTTGTGACTTTTACTAAATTTTCTGTAATTTTTTATACAAAATGCCATGACAAATCTGCAGCCTGACTCAGGGTGGTTCTACCCTATGTTGTTTGCAGCGCCTAGCGCCTGCTCCCTCGTGCGCCATGCACCTCTTGGGTTTTCTTTGATGATTAAACTGTAGCTTTCCCAGGATACAGACAGTGCCTGGCACAACAGGGCCCTTATCCAGAACTAGGTGCTCTAAGTGCTAAAAAATAGGGTCCAGGGTTTGTTTCAAATTGATTTTGGTTATATTTCAATCAGAGGTTTCTATTTACATGTGGCTGGTTCTTCACATTCTCCTGTTTTATACCATGAGGCCTGTTCCACAGTGTTTGCGCTGTTTTAACCATATTGGTTCAAAACTAGCTCATGTTGATGCAGTGAGACCGGTCTAAAGCTGCTTAGAACTACGCAGTTTATTCCTGCGGGGGAGTGAGTCCTTTTCAAGGAATTCCTTCTAAAGCAGTCATTTACTCTCTGCCTGACGTTTCACTCTTTGTGCAAAACTAAAACTAAACTAAAACCCTCAAAAGGGTAGGGGGTTTTTTGGGGGTGGGAAGTGGGTTGAGGGGATGACAAGTCATTCAGGGTTTGTGTGATGCAATCAGAAAACCATGTCTTGTTTTACAACCCAATCAGTGACACTGCTGAGCTGGAAGGGGTGAATAGCTGCTACCTGGCAGGCCTTTGAGCTACAGACAGCCACAGACTGCATTCAAGCTGAGGGCTGGGCTAAGCATGGACACTGAAGCAATGTAAGTAAGAACGATTTCGTGCCACTAAGAGAGCAGGAAGAGAGGGGATGTAACAATGGCCATTCCACCCCCACTCCCTCACACCCAGCCTATACACCAGGGTACTCCAAGCTGTGGCCTGAAGGACGATTTCGTCTGGCTACCAAACATGCCCAGCAGCAGCTGCCTGGAACGTGGGGCAGTTTTAGAGCGTTACAGTGAAGCGCTGGAAGTGCCGGAGACCTGCTCTACAAAATGGCGTCCTCCGTGTGGTGTTACCTCACACTCATCACACGTGACTGATCCTGCCCTGCCCTGAGTCACGCCCATCTTTCTCCTTGTTCGCTGGGGCAGGTTTCTCCAGCCTGAGAGGTCATGTGTGAAGTGAAGCAGCAGAGAGGGGGTGAGGTGGAAACCTCGAGAGGACAGCGCCTTCTCTGCCAAGGGCCAGTGACTCTGGGATGCTCTCCCAGGCTGCAAGGAGGTTTTTGTCCCCATCTGAAGTATTTCTGGATCCAGGTGCCAAGGGCCTTAGGGCACCAGCACGTACAGCCTGAGTCAGGAGGGGCAGGCATGAAGCCCATTTGAAAAATCTCTTGGGCACCCCGGCTTGGTATGATTTTCTGAGATATGGGAAGCCTAGAAGGTGGTGTTGCGGTCTATGGACCGGCAGGCGTGTCTTTCTAGCCAGGTGCTTGTCTGACCCCCAGTGCCAGACCCACTGACACACACAGATGGATTTTATCCTCATAGCCCCAGTGCCCTTTCCATTACACAGCTGGGGAATCTGAGGCATGCTGGAGCTGTAGTGACTCGCTTCTAGAACTGAACCAAGATCTTCTGAATCCTACTGCAATGTCCTACCCACTAGGTAAATGCAGCTCCCATATGCTCCCCCACCACAGAGACCTCTCTCTTTCCCTCAGCATCCCTCAAATCTTCCCCCTCCACACATTGTCCCATATCACTATCCCACCCTCTTCCAACTCCCAACCTCCCCATCTCCGATCCACTTCTCTTTCACAGCTTTGAGGTCCCATCATTTTTAGGTCCCATCCTAGGTCACAGATATCCAATGAGTAGGAAAGAGAGGAAGTATGATAATAAGACTCCCTGGCTTAACCAGGAGATCTTCAATGACCTGAAACTCAAAAAAAAAGAGTTTCTACTTCTGTCATAAATATAAAGGGAGGGGTAAACACCTTTAAAATCCCTCCTGGCCAGAGGAAAAACCATTTCACCTGTAAAGGGTTAAGAAGCTAGGATAATCTCGCTGGCACCTGACCAAAATGACCAATGAGGAGACAAGATACTTTCAAAGCTGGAGGGGGGGAGAAACAAAGGTTCTCGCGGTCTGTGTGATGCTTTTGCCCGGAACAGAACAGGAATGGAGTCTTAGAACTTAGTAAGTAATCTAGCTAGATTTGCGTTAGATTCTCTTTTGTTTAAATGGCTGATAAAATAAGCTGTGCTGAATGGAATGGATATTCCTGTTTTTGTGTCTTTTTGTAACTTAAGGTTTTGCCTAGAGGGATTCTCTATGTTTGGAATCTGATTACCCTGTAAGGTATTTACTATCCTGATTTTACAGAGATGATTCTTTTATTTTTTCTTCTATTAAAATTCTTCTTTTAAGAATCTGATTGCTTTTTCATTGTTCTTAAGATCTAAGGGTTTGGGTCTGTGTTCACCTATGCAAATTGGTGAGGATTTTTATCAAGCCTTCCCCAGGAAACGGGATGTAGGGTTTTGGGGGGAAAGACGTTTCCAGGCGGGCTTTTTCCCTGTTATATATATTTGTTAGACGCTTGGTGGTGGCAGCAATAAAGTCCAAGGGCAAAAGGTAAAATAATTGGTACCTTGGGGAAGTTTTAACCTAAGCTGGTAAAAATAAGCTTAGGGGGTTTTCATGCAGGTCCCCACATCTGTACCCTAGAGTTCAGAGTGGGCAAGGAACTTTGACAACTTCTTGTATGACTAAGTCAAGTTACAAAGGATGAATATTTAAAAACAAACAAACAAACAAAAAAGCACCACAAGCATGTAGGGGCAAAATTAGAAAAGCCAAGGCAAAACAAAAAGCTAAACTAGCTAGGGATATAAAGAGGAACAAGAAAGCATTTTATAAATACAAGGGAAACAAGAGGAAGACGAAGGGCAGGCTAGGCCCATAACTAAATGAAGAGGGAGAGACAATAAGAGAAAAAGCAGCAATGGCCAAACTGTTAAATGCCTCTTTTGTTTCGTTTTCACCAAAAAAATTAGCAGTAATCAGTCAACTAAGATAGTGAACACCAGTGTCAATGGGGTAGGATCTGAGCCTAAAATAGGAAAGGAAAATAGTTATGAATTACTTGGGCCTGGTCCACAGTACATGATTATGTTGAATTTAAACGCGTTAGGTTGAATTAAAACGAAATCCATCCACACAACGAACCCCGTTTTGTCGACTTAAAGGGCTCTTAAAATCAAGTTCTGTACTCCTCCCTGGCAAGGGGAGTAGTGGTAAAATCAACATCACCGGTTCAAATTTGGGGTACTGTGGACACAATTCCACAGTATTGGCCTCCGGGAGCTATCCCAGAATGCTCCACTGTGACCGCTCTGGACAACAGTTTCAACTCAGATGCACTAGCCAGGTAGTCAGGAAAAGCCCCGGGAACTTTTGAATTTCATTTCCTGTTTGAGCAGCATGGTGAGCTCATCAGTGACCATGCACAGCTCACCAGCACAAACAGGTGACCATGCAGTCCCAGATGCGCAAATGAGCTCCAGCTCCGGGAGGTACTGGACTGGATCTCATCGCAGTATGGGGAGAAGAATCTGTGCAGGCAGAACTCTGTTCAAAAATCAGAACGCCAACATATATGAGAAAATCTCCCAGGGCATGACGGACAGAGGCTACTCCAGGGATACACAGCACTGCCCTGTGAAAATTACGGGGCTCAGGCAAGCCTACCAAAAGACAAAAGAGGCGAACGGTCACTTGAGGTCACAGCCCCATACATGCCGCAACTATGATGAGATGCACGCAAATCTGGGGAGGGGATGCTATCACTACCCCACCACTGTCCGTGGACACCTGCAAGGGGGGTCTCACAGAGCAGGGAGGATGATTTTGTGGAGGAGGAAGAGGGCAGTGCACAGGCAGCAAGCGGTGAATCCATTCCCCCCGGCAGCCAGGAACTGTTCATCACCCTGGAGCCAATACCCTCCACCCCCTCCCAAGGCGGGCTCTGGCACTATGATGCCAGAGAAGGCACTTCTGGTGTACCTTTGTAAATACGAGACAGGGTTTAAAAGAAAGTGTGTTTAATGATTCCTTTGCCCTGAAGAATTGGGATGCATTAATGCTACTGGAATGGCCAGTAATGCTACTGGAAAAGTCCGCTCACGCTAGGCTGTTCGCGTTTGGCTTAAAGGGCTCAGCCCTGATCAGAGCCACGTGGTGGTGGTGGTGGAGGGGGGTCGTGTTGCGCATCGGCACAGAAACCGCAGGCTCTCCTTTTAAATGTACCATGAATTGCATGTTTCACTGAGAAAGAGTCTCCCCTTTGGTATCTTTTAAAATTCTACTCTCCCTTTTTCTCCTCCCGCAGGTGCAAATGTTTCCATGCTCCCCCTATCATCTCCGTCCCAGAGGCTGTCCCAGATTAGAAGGCGAAAAAAGATGCATTCAGGACAACATGTGTTCAGAGCTTAGGCAGTCCTCCCGCACTGACAGAGCCCAGCTGAATGCACGGAAACATACAATGGCAGAGTCCCGGAAAGCGTTCAATGAATGCGATGAGAGGAGGGAGGCGCGCGATGAGAGCAGGCAGGACGCCATGCTCAAGCTAATGGGGGAGCAAACTGCTCCGCTGTCTGGGGGATCTGACGCGGGAAAGGCAGCAAGAGCACGCCCAGCTGTGCTCTTCTAATCGCCCTGGTGTCTGGCTGCGTGAAACTGGCCACCAGGCGATTTGCCTCGACCTCCCACCCCGCCATAAACGTCTCCCCCTTACTCTCACAGATAATGTGGAGCACACGGCAAGAAGCAATAACAATGGGAATACTGGTTTCGTCAAGGTCCAGTAAACTGCGCCAGCGAGCTTTTAAACGTCCAAATGCACATTCTACCACCATTCTGCACTTGCTCAGCCTATAGTTGAACGGCTCCTGACTACTGTCCGGGGTGCCTGTGTACGGCTTCATGAGCCATGGCATTAAGGGGTAGGCTGGGTCCCCGAGGATAACGATAGGCATTTCAACATCCCCAACAGTAATTTTCTGGGCTGGGAAGTAAGTTCCTTCCTGCAGCTGTTCAAACAGACCAGAGTTCCTGAAGACACAAACGTCATGCATCTTTCCCAGCCATCCCATGTCGATGTCGGTGAAACGTCCTTTGTGATCCACCAGTGCTTGCAGTACCATTGAGAAGTACCCCTTGCGATTTACGTAGTGGCTGCCCTGGTGGTCTGGTGCCAAGATAGTGATATGCGTTCTGTCTATTTCCCCACCATAGTTAGGGAACCCCATCGCAGCAAAGCCATCCACAATGACCTGCACGTTTCCCAGAGTCACTACCCTTGATAGCAGCAGGTCAGTGATTGCACTGGCTACTTGCATCACAGCAGCCCCCACAGTAGATTTGCCCACTCCAAATTGATTCCCGACTGACGGGTAGCTGTCAGGCGTTGCAAGCTTCCACAGGGCTATCGCCACTCGTTTCTCAACTGTGAGGGCTGCTCTCATTTTGGTATCTTTGCACTTCAGGACAGGGGATAGCAAGTCACAAAGTTCAAGGAAAGTGGCATTACACATGCAAAAGTTTCACAGCCACTGGGAATCATCCCATACCTGCAACACTATACAGTCCCACCAGTCTGCTTGTTTCCCAGGCCCAGAATCAGCGTTTCACGGCATGAACCTGGCCCAACAGCACCATGATCTCCCAACTGCCACATCCTGTGCTTCCAGGAACATCTGAGTCCATGTCCTCATCACTATCGTCATCGCACTGTCATTGCTTCCTCGCCCGGTTTTGCAGATTCTGCACATACTGCAGGATAATGTGCGAGGTGTTTACAATGGTCACAACTGCAGCGGTGAACTGAACAGGCTCCATGCTTGCCGTGCTATTGCGTCTGCCCAGGTAATCCAGGAAAAAAGGCACAAAAGAATTGTTTGCTGTTGCTTTCACGGAGGGAGGGGAGAATGACGACATGTACCCAAAACCACCTTGCTCAGCCTATAATTGAAATGCTCCTTACTACTGTCCAGGCTTCATGAGCCACGGGAGCAAGGGGTAGGCGCGACCGCGTTGTGCTGCCGTCTGGGAGAGCAGCCCGAGGCAGAAGCCTCCAGCTCACAGGAGAGCAGAGTTGCAGCAGAAGTGGTGGAGCCATACATCATTTACGAGGACAGCTATCAATCCTATTGCACCGTCTGCTGCAGAAAAAAGGCGCAAAACAATTGTCTGCCATTGCTTTCACGGAGGGAGGGGCGACTGACGACATGCACCCAAAACCACCCGCAACAATGTTTTTCCCCATCAGGCATTGGGAGCTTAACCCAGAATTCTAATGGGCGGCAGAGACTGCGGGAACTGTGGGATAGCTACCCAAAGTGCACCGTTCCAAGAGTCAATGCTAGCCATGGTACTGTGGATGCCCTCCACCAACTTAATGTGCTTAGTGGGGGCTGGCAGATGCGTGGAGTGAGCAGGCAGACACCGCTCAGCTCTGCTGCACTGCCGGGGCCCCGGGCCATTGTAAGTTGCCGGGGGCGGGGGACCACACCTGAGGGGTGGCAGGTGGGGCCAAGGGAGAGACCCGGCCCCAAAACTGCTGGAGCCCCACAGGCCACATAGTTTGAGACCTCCTGACCTAGAAGGAAATAAAGTAATAAGTAACAGTCTGCATGGATTTGTCAAGAACAAATTATGTCTAACCAACTTAATATTCTTATGAACAATTTAAAGTTGGGTGGGGTTGCAAGCGCATTAAAGGACAGGATTAGAATTTAAAGTGATCTTGACAAACTGGAGAAATGGTCAGAACTGAAATGACAGCTTAGGAAGGAGTACTGCAGAAAACCATCTGGGGTTACAGTGGATCACAAATTAAATATGAGTCAATGTAATACTGTTGAAAAGAAAAAAAGCAAATATTCTGGGATGTATTAGCAGGAGTGTTGCAAGCAAGATGTGAGAAGTAATTCTTCTACTCCTCTCAGCACGGGTAAGGTCTCAAATGGACTCCTGTGTCCAGTTCTGGGCCCCGCACTTCAGAAAGGATGTAGACAAACTGGACGGGGTCAGAGGAGAGCAATGAGAATGATTAAAGATCTAGAAAACATGACCTACGAGGAAAGATTGAAAAAATTGGATTTGTTTAGCCTGGCAAAGGAAAGACTGAGGGGGGCTTAACAAGATTCTTCAAGTACATAAAAGGTTGTTACAAAGTAGAAGGTGATAAATTGTTCTCCTTATTCACTGAGGCCAGGACAAGAAGTAATGGGCTTAAATTGCAGCAGGGTAGATTTAGGGTAGATATTAGGAAAAACTTCCAAACTCTAAGTGTAGTAAAGCACTGGAACAAATTACCTGGGATGGTTGTGGAATCTCCATCATGGGAGGCTTTTAAGAACAGGTTAGACAAACACCTGGACTAGATAATACGTAGTCCTGTCTCTAGTAGAGAGGACTGGACTAGATGACCTACTGAGGTCCCTTCTAGTCCTACATTTCTATAATTTCTAGGATTCATAGATATCAATCATTGTGCCCATCCAGCCTGGCTTCCTGCCTATCCCAGCCAGGGAAACTCCCCCAGTGATTCCTGCCTCCAGCCCAGTAACTCCTTCCCCTCCAAAATAAATACTGGCCCCTAATTCCTAGCCTCCATTTGTCCCCTTCAGTTCCCAGGCAGTGGATTTCACTCTGCCTTTGCCTTCTACATTAAGGAGCCGTCCACTAGCAGGTGCGTAAATCAGAAGGGATTGGATTATTACGACTCACCTCGGAATGGGCTCTCTGGCCCGGAGCTTTCCCTGGAGTCCTCAGCATCCCGAATCCAGAGCTCTGCCTCCCCAACCTCTATCTGGTGGATTAAGTCTGGTGTGGAACCTGAATAGCCTGTTTGGGGGGAATTAATCAGTTTTATTACTAAAGTTTTGCGGGTAGGGACTCATTTATATGTCGGTGCATCCCAGCACAGTAGGGCTCCGATCTCGGTCAGTGTTTGTCTCTGCAGCACTCGGTGCGATGAGGCCCCAATCTCAGACACTGCTTGAGAGGAAAGCACAAGAGATCTCAAGCAGGAGAATAAAGAAATTAAACTTCCTTAGAGGAGATTTCGTCCCGTCTCCCGCCAGGCAAGTTGAGTTCGTACTCTGAAGCAGCAATGTCTATGATCCTTCTCAATTTGCTTTGGGACTGAGTCCTGGCAGGTGTCACTGTTATACAGACCTACCATTTTTTTGCTTAGCGTGCAAGAATTGTTCAAATGTACAGTTAAGATTATGATGTTCATTCTTTCTGGGGAGGTGGGGAGCTGTTTTCTTCCTGCCTTATTAGTCTTATTTGCTCATATGCTGTTTGCAACCAGCCCTGTGCCAGGACTGAGGTAGGTAAACAAGTTACACTAAGACTAGCCCAAGGCTCTGTAGCCCTGAGTTCTTCAACAGGAAGCCGAACTGAAAGAGGCTGACATTTGCCACTACTCAGCCATCGGGTGGCACATGCCAGGGGTGGCATTAAGGGAACACAGACATTGGACAGCTATGAGTAGAGATAAATTGGTCCTTACCCAAGGAAACGAGGGCCCGGTAATTCCTCAGCATCTGGTCCCGGTACAGCTGCTTCTCTGGCCGGGACAAGAGCTCCCACTCCTCCCGGCTGAAATACAGAGCCACGTCCTCAAACGCCACCCGCAGCTGCTGGCACAAGCGTTACACACTCAGCACCCTCCGCTCCAGCCCCAGCCCGGGGTCTTGCCCGGAGGAAGGGGCCGCGGCCGGCTCCGCGTGTCCGCCCGGCCCGGGGCCCCCAGCGCCGCTCCCCGGCCCCAGCGCTCCAGCTGCGGCAGCCCCCAGCCCCGGGGTCACTAGCGCGGGAGGGACCCGGCCCCGGCCCTCCTCGGCCCCAGCCGGGACCAGCCAGTGCCCGGCCGGGGAGTCCCCGCCCCGCGTCCTACCTGCGCCGGCCCCGCTGCAGCCATTGCCGGGCTCGGCTCCGCCCCGGCCGCTTCCTCCGCCTGGGCAGCGACCTCCTGCCTCGGGGCTGGTGCCTCCCTCCCCGGGGCCGCCTCCCGCCCACTCCCTGCCCGGGCCCGCGCCTGCGCCGCCAGCTCCAGCAGCCGGGGGAGGCCCCAGCACAGCGACCTTCCTGCCCAGCGCCCGGACGCCTGGGTCCCGAGTCCGGCCGCTGGGGGCGCTCGCGGCACCTGGTCCCCGGGCGGCAGGAGCCTGTAAGGGGGCAGCCCGGTCCCCGCCCCTGACATGTGCGTGGGGCCCCCTTGTGCTGTGGGGAGCTGGGAGCCCGGACTCCCTCGGCTCTGGGAGGAGAGCGGGGACTAGTGGGTACAAGAGGGCCTTGGCCAGGCTGTGCAGCGTGGGAGTGTCACAGTAACACACGGTTCGGGCTGTGGTTGCTGCTTGGCTGCCTGAGGTTGGTGTGTGCATTTGAGGAGATCAATCCCCAAGCTGTGTGTGGGTCTGAGTGGTACAGGAAGGCTGTGTAACGTGAGTGTTTTACAGATCACAACGTGACTGTGGAGTGTGTGTGTGTCACAGTAAGACAAAAAGAAAAGGAGGACTTGTGGCACCTTAGAGACTAACCAATTTATTTGAGCATAAGCTTTCGTGAGCTACAGCTCACTTCATCGGATGTATACAGTGGAAAGTACAGTGATGAGATTTTATATATACACACAGACCATGAAAAAATGTACATTGTAAGGAGAGTGATCACTTAAGATGAGCTATTACCAGCAGGAGAGTGGGGTGGGGGGAGAGAAAACCTTTTGAAGTGATAATCAAGGTGGGCCATTTCCAGCACATTTCCAGGAGTTAACAAGAACGTCTGACAGGTTTCAAAGTAACAGCCGTGTTAGTCTGTATTCGCAAAAAGAAAAGGAGTACTTGTGGCACCTTAGAGACTAACCAATTTATTTGAGCATAAGCTTTCGTGAGCTACAGCTCACTTCATCGGATGCTGTAGCTCACGAAAGCTTATGCTCAAATAAATTGGTTAGTCTCTAAGGTGCCCCAAGCACTCCTTTTCTTTTTAAGAACGTCTGAGGAACAGTTGTGGGGCGGCGGGGCGGGGGGGGGGAGAATAAACAAGGGGAAATAGTTTCACTTAGTATAATGACTCAACCACTCCCAGTCTCTATTCAAACCTAAGTTAATTGTATCCAGTTTGCAAATTAATTCCAATTCAGCAGTCTCTGGTTGGAGTCAAAAAAATTTTTTTTTCCCAGGGTACCACAAGTCCTCCTTTTCTTTTTGCGAATACAGACTAACACGGCTGCTACTCTGAAACAATAAGACAAGGCTCTGGATGTGTGGTGTGTTTGTTGTTAGGCTGTGTGATGTTGGTGTGTGTGTTACTTACAGGGGATGAAAGCCTGGGGTGTGATCCCCTGTAATGTGTGTGTTAAACGACAACTGTGTGTGAGTTAGAGGAGGGCGGTGTGTTCATGAGCGTTACAGGAGCTCACAGGTGGCTGTAGTGTGTATGTGTGTTTCAGGAGTTCACACCCATATCACTGCCCAGTGCCATGGGGAGGGCAGGTGCCCCATACAGATGGCGTGTTCTGGCCTCGGTGCTGGCGCTGAAGCAGCTGCCCCTGCCCCCCGCTCATTGTGCTGGGCCCTGCACACCTCAGGTGCCACCCCCGCCGGTGACAACATCAAGGGCCCACGGGACGCCAAGCACAACCCGCTCTTCCAGAAGCTTGTCATGCTCCTGCACTTTGCCCACAAAGGTATGGGGAGGAAGGGATGGATCCTGTGTCTGTGTGACACAACCCCAGCCAGAGGGAGTGCTGCAGAGCCCTGCCAGCTTCCCAGATAACAGCTAACGATGGCTGAAGAGGGGAAGGGCCCTGGAATAGGTAGTTTGGGGCAGGGAGGATCACCAGGGGCCTCAAGACTCCGGGGTCCCATCTCCGCTCTGCAAGGGGATGGTGAGTTATAGCAGAGGGCTCAGTGTCAGGACACCTTGATTCTATCCCAGGCTCTGGGAGGGGAGTGGATTGTGGTGGGTTGAAGCAGAGGGGGCTCACAGTCAGGATTGCCCTCGAGTGGGGTCCCAGCTGTATCTTCCTTGTGACGCTCCATCTCTGTGCACTGCAGCAGGGGGACCCAACCTTGATTTCAACACCAACCTGGCAAACATCACTGAGCAGTGCCAGAGCATGGTCTTGACGCAAGCATCCACTGAGGTGGCCATCAAGGGAAGGTTCGTAGCTGCGTCCTGTCAGCCGGGCTCATGGGCTGCAGCCTTTTTGAATTCTCTGGGTCAGCCCCGACCTTGCCAAGGTGTTACAGGTGTCACCCTGGATGCGGCAGGTACGTGGATGGGATGGATGAGGATGAGCTGTCTTTCAGGATTTGCTGACTCGTGATCTGAGGACCGTGCTAACGCCACTGCGATCGGCTGCCTCTGTGACGGACAGCATTGTGGTGACGTCACGCAGTTCCTTTTAACGGTTCTGTGACGGGAAGACCTGAGGTAAACTGTCAGTTACAGAACCAGTTCAGAGTGGACTGTTAGCTGCCCTTTCCTGCCAAAGTTCAAAAAGGGTGCAAAACCACCACCCCCCAGCTGAAACAAGATGGAGTCTTGTTGCTTGTGGCAAAGAGATGCCATATTAAATGTCTGACTCCATACTGGATAATCACCATTTTAGTGATTATGAGGGGATAACATTATAAAACCTCATTAAAAACACTATAAAATTACAAGATACAAATATATGAAAACTCTTAACAGGGGGCGTTCGCAGCATTGAATGAAGGAGAGAGACTGGGTTTGTAGTTATGGTGCTGGGCTGGACTACAGGACTCGTGGTTTCTATTCCTAGTTCTGCCACTTGGTCCTTCTCTGACCTTGAGCAAATCACTGAGGTCAATGGTTCTCAACCAGGGGTACAGATACCCCTGGGGGTATGCTGAGGGGGTACACCAGGTAGTACACCATCTCATCTAGAGAGTGGCCTAGTTTTACAACAGGTTACAAAAAGCACTCGCAAAGTCAGTACAAACTAAACTTTCATACTGACAATGACTTGTTTATACCACTCTATATACTATACACTGAAATATAAGTACAATATTTATATTGCAGTTGATTCATAATTATATGATAAAAATGACGGAGTAAGCATTTTGTCAGTACTAGTGTGCTGGGAGACTTTTGTATTTTTATGTCTGATGTCGTAAGCAAGTGGTTTTTAAGTGAGGTGAAACTTTGGCATACGCAAAAGAAATCACACTGCTGAAAGGGGTACAGTAGTCCGGAAAGGTTGAGAGCCACTGGCTATACCCTGTGACTTAAGTCAGAGTGGATCAGAGCAGAGGCCTCATTTGTTTGGTCAGTAATCTAATCTAACATAGGTTTCAGAGTAAGAGCCGTGTTAGTCTGTATTCGCAAAAAGAAAAGGAGTACTTGTGGCACCTTAGAGACTAACCAATTTATTTGAGCGTAAGCTTTCGTGAGCTACAGCTCACTTCATTGGATGCATACTGTGGAAAGTGTAGAAGATCTTTTATACACACAAAGCATGAAAAAATACCTTCCCCCCACCCCACTCTCCTGCTGGTAATAGCTTATCTAAAGTGATCACTCTCCTTAAAATGTGTATGATAATCAAGGTGGGCCATTTCCAGCACAAATCCAGGGTTTAACAAGAACGTCTGGAGGGGGTGCGGGAGTAGGAAAAAACAAGGGGAAATAGGTTACCTTGCATAATGACTTAGCCACTCCCAGTCTCTATTCAAGCCTAAGTTAATTGTATCCAATTTGCAAATGAATTCCAATTCAGCAGTCTCTCGCTGGAGTCTGGTTTTGAAGTTTTTTTGTTGTAATATCGCAACTTTCATGTCTGTAATCGCGTGACCAGAGAGATTGAAGTGGTCTCCGACTGGTTTATGAATGTTATAATTCTTGACATCTGATTTGTGTCCATTTATTCTTTTACGTAGAGACTGTCCAGTTTGACCAATGTACATGGCAGAGGGGCATTGCTGGCACATGATGGCATATATCACATTGGTGGATGTTCAGGTGAACGAGCCCCTGATAGTGTGGCTGATGTGATTAGGCCCTGTGATGGTGTCCCCTGAATAGATATGTGGGCACAGTTGGCAACGGGTTTTGTTGCAAGGATAGGTTCCTGGGTTAGTGGTTCTGTTGTGTGGTATGTGGTTGCTGGTGAGTATTCGCTTCAGGTTGGGGGGCTGTCTGTAGGCAAGGACTAGCCTGTTTCCCAAGATTTGTGAGAGTGTTGGGTCATCCCTCAGGATAGGTTGTAGATCCTTAATAATGCGTTGGAGGGGTTTTAGCTGGGGGGTGAAGGTGACGGCTAGTGGCGTTCTGTTATTTTCTTTGTTAGGCCTGTCCTGTAGTAGGTGACTTCTGGGAACTCTTCTGGCTCTATCAATCTGTTTCTTCACTTCCGCAGGTGGGTATTGTAGTTGTAAGAATGCTTGATAGAGATCTTGTAGGTGTTTGTCTCTGTCTGAGAGGTTGGAGCAAATGCGGTTGTATCGCAGAGCTTGGCTGTAGACAATGGATCGTGTGGTGTGGTCAGGGTGAAAGCTGGAGGCATGTAGGTAGGAATAGCGGTCAGTAGGTTTCCGGTATAGGGTGGTGTTTATGTGACCATCGTTTATTAGCACTGTAGTGTCCAGGAAGTGGATCTCTTGTGTGGACTGGACCAGGCTGAGGTTGATGGTGGGATGGAAATTGTTGAAATCATGGTGGAATTCCTCAAGGGCTTCTTTTCCATGGGTCCAGATAGAGACTGGGAGTGGCTAAGTCATTATACAAGGTAACCTATTTCCCCTTGTTTTTTCCTACCCCCCCACCCCCCAGACGTTCTTGTTACACCCTGGATTTGTGCTGGAAATGGCCCACCTTGATTATCATACACATTGTAAGGAGAGTGGTCACTTTAGATAAGCTATTACCAGCAGGAGAGTGGGGTGGGGGGAGGTATTTTTTCATGCTTTGTGTGTATAAAAAGATCTTCTACACTTTCCGCAGTATGCATCCGATGAAGTGAGCTGTAGCTCATGAAAGCTTATGCTCAAATAAATTGGTTAGTCTCTAAGGTGCCACAAGTACTCCTTGTCTTTTTAATCTAACATAGTTCAAGTAGGCACTAGACAGCATTTTATTTTTATTATTCTTGTAACCATTTCTGACTGTTATGCCTCATTGCTGTACTCACTTAAAATCTCTCTTTGTCATTAATAAACTTCATTCATGGTTTCATCAATTCTGAAGCACTTAAAGAAGAGGAAAGTGATCAGGACCAGTCAGCATGGATTCACCAAGGGCAAGTTATGCCTGACTAACCTAATTGCCTTCTGTGACAAGATAACTGGCTCTGTGGATCGGGGAAAGCAGTGGACATGTTATTCCTTGACTTTAGCAAAGCTTTTGATACAGTCTCCCACAGTATTCTTGCCAGCAAGTTAAAGAAGTATGGGCTGGATGAATGGACTATAAGGTGGCTAGAAAGCTGACTAGATTGTCAGGCTCAACGGGTAGTGATCAATGGCTCCATGTCTAGTTGGCAGCCGATATCGAGCGGAGTGCCCCAAGGGTCGGTCCTGGGGCCGGTTTTGTTCAATATCTTCATTAATGATCTGGAGGAGGGCGTGGATTGCACCCTCAGCAAGTTTGCAGATGACACTAAACTGGGAGGGGTGGTGGATACCCTGGAGGGTAGGGATGGGATACAGAGGGCCCTAGACAAATTAGAGGATTGGGCCAAAAGAAATCTGATGAGGTTCAACAAGGATAAGTGCAGAGTCCTGCACTTAGGATGGAAGAATCCCATGTGCTGCTACAGACGAGGGACCGAATAGTTAGGCAGCAGTTCTGCAGAAAAGGACCTAGGGGTTACAATGGACGAGACGCTGGATACGAGTCAACAGTGTGCCCTTGTTGCTAAGAAGGCTAAAGGCATTTGGGGTTGTATAAATAGGGGCATTTCCAGCAGATCGAGGGACGTGATCATTCCCCTCTATTCGGCATTGGTGAGGTCTCATCTGGAGTACTTTGTCCAGTTTTGGGCCCCGCACCGCAAGAAGGATGTGGATAAATTGGAAAGAGTCCAGCGGAGGGCAACAAAAATGATTAGGGGGCTGGAGGAGAGGCTGAGGGAACTGGGATTGTTTAGTCTGCAGAAGAAAAGAATGAGTCGGGATTTGATAGCTGCTTTTAACTAGCTGAAAGGGGGTTCCAAAGAGGATGGATCTAGACTGTTCTCAGTGGTAGCAGATGAGAGTACAAGGAGTAACGGTCTCAAGTTGTAGAGCGGGAGGTTAGGTTGGATATTAGGAAAAACTTTTTCACTAGGAGGGTGATGAAGCACTAGAATGGGTTACCTAGGGAGGTGGTGGGATCTCCTTCCTTAGAGGTTTTTAAGGTCAGGCTTGACAAAGTCGTGGCTGGCATGAGTTAGTTGGGGATTGGTCCTGCTTTGAGCAGAAGGTTGGACTAGATGACCTCCTGAGGTCTCTTTCAACCCTGATATTCTATAATTCTATGGATGGACTCCTAGGAAAACCAATAGGTCTTTTAAGATTCTAATGTTCCCCCCCTGACTTCCAAGCCAGCTGTCCCCCCACATCATGGAGACCTGGGTCCCCACACACCCCGCCCTGTGAGCGGGCTGCATAGGGCCCCAGAATAGCTAGGGACGGCCCTGCCAGTCGCCTCTGCGCCTCATACATTTTAGTCGCCCAGAGGATGTTAACTCACATTCGAAGCAGTTAGCTTAACACAACCATGTTGTCAGTTTATTATCCAGTATGTAAATATGGTTCATTAACCAATATGTAAATATGCAAAATGATTTTTTTCTACATATCCATTGGAGCTGGCATGGAGGTGACTTCTCTAGCTCAGCTTCACCGTTGCAGTGACTGGTTCTAGAGACGGAGAGGGAGTTCATTCAAGTTTTTTACTCAAGGTGCTGTGACAGCCAGACACCTGTTCTCTGCATGGATTTCTCAGTGGTTGCCCAAGACCGGACTAGAACAGACAGAGTTAATAGGGTGCTTGTCAGCAACCAACTCAAGTTGTTACCCAGCAGGTGGTGTTCTCCCTGATGCTGGTCCACTCACATCTCCTTCATGCAGACATTTTGACTTGAGGAAGCGACGTACTGAACAACATGGGACATTTTATACCATTTCTGTTAAATGGCGCTGCCGCTTAAATGGTTAACCCTTTAAATGACATATTTTACTTGTTTAAACGGTTAACTTTTAAAACAGTATTTACATCCCTAGCAGAAATTTCCATCTAGAAGTTCGAACAATCTCTATGGAAAGTCTCTTTCCACTCCTGGATGGCTCCGTCCTTGGAATGTAGTTCATCCCAGAGACATATACAGGGATTTGACTCATTTGCGTAGTCTGTGGGCATGGCTAACAGGAGAGAACAGTTGAGGAAAGAACACAAACAGCTCTACGCACCTCTGTGCCAGGGCTTGATTTTGCCGTACCCGTCAATGATTACATGTGTGATGTCACTTCATATGTGATACTCACGGAGGAATTCTGCACCACTGCGCAAGCACAAAATTCATGTGCTCCACATATTATTTTTCACTCCAAAATATTTGATTTTATTCTGCAATTACACCTTTTTCCTACTAGGGACTGCTGTGGCACCAGAAGAGAGGGCAGCTGGCTTACAGCTGGAGCAGCCAGCCCCTGAGGGGGAGGGGGTGAGAGGATCCTTCACAGTGGGGTCAGGTGTGGAGGCAAGGAGTATGGGGGAGATGGACAGAATGGAGCATACAGGGCTCCTGGGGTCTCGCTGGAGCTAGTGAGGTAACAGTGATCCAGGGGTGGAATGCAAGTGGGGATGCAGGGACACATAGGAGTGGAGGGGGGGGCAGGGACATACAAGGATGGGGGGGATGTAGGGACACATGAGGAGAGAGGGCAGATGTGCCTTACTCAATGGGAGAGGCCAAGGGTGAGCCAGGGTTCCATACGGGAGGCTCTGCAACTCTCTGTCAATCACTCTTCCCCCTCCCCCCAAATCCCCCTCTTCCATACTTCTCCCATCCGCACCCAACAACTCTCAAAGTTCACTCCAGGCTCCTTCCCAGTAATTACTTCCCTCTCCCTCCGCTCCTTCATTACCCCTGGCTCTCCCAAGCCTTTGCACTGCTTCTGAGGGGTGCGGGAAATACATTTCTATATTGTAGTTTAAATGAATTATTACTCAAAGTTCTCTGTTAAAAGGTCTAGTAACGAATCTATTTGTGAAAAATCACTTTCTCAATCTTTTTTTGTTTGTATTGTTACGAACATAGATGCTGATAGGTGGCTTGAAATAAATTATCAAAATAATTGAAACTACTGTGATTATTGTGAGGGGTTGGTATCACAGAACCCCCTTTGGGGCTGCCACCTGATGTGCCAAGACTACTTCTGCCCCTGCTTTCTCCGCCAGCTTAGGATGTCAGCATCCTGTCTTACTGAGCCAGACGCGCCAGTCTGCGCCAGCACAGACCCAGGGCCTGAAACATGTGCCTCAATGGCTTAAATCATCCCAGCGAGGCTTAAATGAAAGCCAGTTGAGAAGTGTTCCTGCCTTTGACACTCAGATACCCAACTCCCAATGGGGTCCAAACCCCAAATGAATCCATTTTACCCTGTATAAAGCTTAAACAGGGTAAACTCATAGATTGTTCGCCCTCTATAACACTGATAGAGAGCTATGCACAGCTGTTTGCCCCCTCTTCCCCCAGGTACTAAGACGTACTGCAGGTTAATTAAGAAGTAAAAAGTGATTTTAATAAGTACAGAAAGTAGGATTTAAGTGGTTCCAAGTAGTAACCGACAGAACAAAGTGACTTACCAAATAAAATAAAACAAAACATGCAAATCCATCTCTAATACAGTGATAAAAACTGAATATAGATAAAAACCCTACCAGTAAGCTTCCTTGTACAGACTGGACTCCTTCTAGCCTGGGTCTAGCAGTCACTCACACCCCCTATAGTTATTGTCCCTTGTTCCAGTTTCTTTCAGGTATCCTTGGGGGTGGAGAGACTCTCTCTTTAGCCAGCTGAAGACAAAATGGAGGGGTCTCCCAGGGGTTTAAATAGACTTTCTCTTGTGGGTGGACACCCTCCCTCTCTCCCCCTGTGTAGAATCCAGCTCCAAGATGGAGTTTTGGAGTCACATGGGCAATGTTAGAGAGCTTATTTCTTCACTCTCCCACTTCCCTGGTTCTTCTTGCATGAACAGAGAGCAACAATACCCGAAGTCCGAAGGTGCAAACAATTAGATGTTTATTGGGGTGAACTTCCAGCAAGCTTAAATCTAAGTTCCTTTTTCCTTATTTTCGAATCCCAACTTACTTCCTGTTTGCCCCTAATTTATATAGTAATATTCTTAGCTATACCTTAACCAATCATTCTACTGAAATTTAACTAACCAATCCTAACACATTGTAACATGATTAGCTAACCAATTATATCCCACCACCTTAATTAGTTTACACCCAGCAAAATTAATTATACAGTAGACAGAAACAATCACAGAACCAGACAGAGACCATGCCAATAAACAATAGCAAAGTGGGAACTATAATGACAAAACAATACAGAAGTGAGGATTTCACAACTACATCTATAAAGACATAAGAGTTTCCCAGCTGTGTCTATTGGTAAGTGAGTTCTTACCAGACAGAAAACTAACCACCTAAATTTCCTTTTACATCTTCTAGGCACTTTCCTTTCTCTGATAGACACTATCAAGACAGGATTGTATTCCTAACAGCCCAATAGCACCTTATTTCAATGTGACCAGTCGCTTCCCAGCTTATGGCTGCCTCTGTCACTTAGCCAAAGGCCTTTGCCTAAGAACAGGGCCTCAGACTGTCACAGTAAGAGAAGGACCTTACACTGGCAGACAGTGATTTTGATTCTTTCTTTCTTTTATGCCTCTACAACTAGCCAAGTGATAAGAATACACCTTAATTCTTAAAGTACAGGCCTTTGCAGACAGGCCTGAATATCTATATCCTAACAGGCAAGTCACATGTCCCTGCAAGACTGAGTTCCTTAGCAGTCACACCACATTCCTGGGAAAGCTCAGAAGTGGATTGGCGTCTCCCAAATCACTGTTGGCTTAAGTGGTTCTTGATTGGGCACTTACTGGGATTAGACTTCTCTCAGAAAACTGACAAAATACTTTTACCAAGGCTACCCGGAAATCAAGCATGTACACAGCCAATATTCATAACTTCAACTACAAAAATGACACATGCATATAAATAGGAGGAATAGATTCAATAGATCATAACCTTTACAGAGATATGATACATGGCACATGTACCATAAAACACATTCCAGTTATGTCATATAGACATTTACAAGCATATCCCCATAAAGCCTTATGGGGTGCCCTGTCACAATTATATTATGTTATTTTGACAAATAAAATATGCAGAATTTTAAAATATGGGGTGCAGAATTTTTTTTTGACATAGAATTCCCCAAGGAGTAATGCAAAACTCTCTGTCTGCACCCGCCAGTCACACAGTTCATCAGGCCTCACGGTCAGTCAAGCCTTAGTACATTTGGGCTGGTTTATCTTAAAGATTTACACTTCACATTGGCTTCTGAATGCAGCAGCTTCTTTAATAGCAAAGAAACACCAGGTTAGACAGACTTTTGTTACACATTAGGTACATAGTTCTGCATCGCATTTCTATTTAAAGTAGACGGCATGAGCAGTTCCTGAGTCTTCTTTCAATCTCACGCACTGAGCTGTCCTGCCCCTCAGCTCAATCCATGCTGAGACAGGACTGCAAATCCCTCCCTGTAGATGTCACCCAAGAGTCACCTGCTGGCTGAAACGGAGGTAGCTGTGGGGGAAAGTCCCTGACTCAGTCCCATCTAGATGGAGGAGGGGTAGGGAAGGATTGTCCTGGCTGCTGCACAGCTATATGTGTTGGGGGGAGTTTGATAGAGATAGACCTGGCTGGATCCCTCCTAGACGGATCTCCTTTCCTAATGGAGAAGGCTGTGACCATCTACTCTAAAATCCCCCCACCTGGCTGCTCTTCCCCACACTGCTCAGTTAAGTCCCATTCCCTGCCCCACACAGTCTCTGCTGGGCATGATGGGGACAGAACCACTCCCTGGTCTGATTCTGCTGGCACTGTGACAGGCCTGCCAGCAGCCCGTCGGGCCCTGGTGGTGGCAGAGGGGTATTAGGGAGTCAACTGGGGACAGGTGAGCAAAGCATTTGCCACAGTCAGCACACCTGTAGAGCCGCTCCCCACTGTAAATGCACTGGTGTATTCTCAGGTATTAGCTCTGTGCAAAGCTCTTTCTGCAGACAGTGCACTGGAATGGCCATTCCCCGGTGTGTGCACTGATGTATTCAGAGATCTGAGCTGTGTGCAAAGCCCTTTCCGCAGTCAGTCCAGCACTACAGCTGCTCCCCGGTGCGTGTGGGTCAGCTTGTTGGCACTGCTGAACTTCTTACCTCAGTTGGCACAGCGGTAGAGCTGCTCCTCGGTGTGTGTGTGCGAAGATGTTTGGTCAGCGTACTGGCATTGCTGAAGCTTTTCTTGCAAACATCACAGTGGTAGGGCCGCTCCCCTGTGTGCGTGCGCTGGTGTGTTTTCAGGGTCGAGCTCTTTGCAAAACTCTTGCCGCAGTCGTTGCAGCAGTACGGCCGCTCCCTTGTGTGTGTGCGCTGGTGTGTTCTCAGGTTTGAGTTATGGGCAAAGCCCTTGCCGCAGTCAGTGCAGTGGAGCGGCCACTCCCCGGTGTGCGTGCGCTGGTGTCTTCTCAGGTTTGCGCTCTCTGCAAAGCTCTTGCCACAGTCAGCGCAGTGGTGTGGCCGCTCCCCGGTGTGCCTGCGCTGGTGTATTCTCAGGTGTGAGTTCTGTGCAAAACACTTACCGCAGTCGGTGCAGCGGTGCAGCCACTTCCGGGTATCTATGCCCTGGTGCCTTCTCAGGGTTGAGATCCGATGAAAGCCCTTGCCGCAGTCAGCACAGTGGTGCGGCCGCTCCCCAGTGTGCGTGCGCTGGTGTGCTCTCAGGTGTGAGCTCTCCGCAAAGCTCTTGCCGCAGTCGGTGCAGCGATATGGCCGCTCCCCAGTGTGCGTGCGCTGGTGTCTTCTCAGCTTTGAGCTTGTTGAAAAGCCCTTGCCACAGTCGGTGCAGCGATACAGCCGCTCCCCGGTGTGCGTGCGCTGGTGATTTCTCAAGCTTGAGCTCGCTGCAAAGCTCTTGCCGCAGTCAGTGCAGCAGTGCAGCCGCTCCCCGGTGTGTGTGAGCTGGTGCATTCTCAAGCTTGAGTTCTGGGCAAAACCCTTGCCGCAGTCAGTACAGCTGAATGGCAGTTCCCCAGTGTGCGTGCGCCGGTGTCTTTTCAGGTACGAAAATTGTGCAAAGCCCTTTCCGCAGTCAGCACAGTGGTGCGGCCGCTCTCGAGTGTGTGCGCGCTGGTGTGTTCTGAGGTGTGAGCTCTCTGCAAAGCTCTTGCCGCAGTCAGTGCAGCGATATGGCCGCTCCCCAGTGTGTGCGCGCTGGTGTGTTCTCAGGGCTGAGCTCTTTGCAAAACTCTTGCCACAGTCAGCACAACAATACGGCCGCTCTCCGGTGTGTGCGCGCTGGTGTATTTTCAGGATCGAGGACCATCTGAATCTTCTGCCGCAGTCAGCACAGCAATACGGCTGCTCCCCGGTGGGCACGCACCGGTGCTGCGTCAGTGCGGAGGGGTTGCTGAACCTCTTGCCGCAGTCGATACAGCGATGGGGACACCGGCCCATGGGGAGTCTCTGGTGTGTAGCCAGGTCCGGTCTCTGCCTGAGTCTGCCCCGGGGATGGACTGTGTCCTGTGCATGGATCCCTCTGTGGGCTGTGGGATTCTGCGTTCCTGCCGTGCTCTCTCCACATTCAGACTGTGTCCTCGTTCCTCCCAGGATCCTGAGCCCTGCTGGAGAGAGCAGAGGGAATCCCGGTGTTAGCTCACGGTTAGGGCTGCAGGTATGTCAAGGACAGGAAAATGTCACGGATGGAGCAATTTCCCCATTTCTGACTGTTTTTGGGACGGGCTCCTCACCCTGCAATGACCACTCCTGTCCCACAGGGATGCACCCAACACCTTGCTGCGGGCACTGAGACCTGGCCTGCGGGGTTACAGCGCTACTCAGATTTGCCCCCACCCCCTTGTCACGATGGTCGGGGAGGCAGGTCAAATTTCAGTGACTGGCCTTGGCATCTGTCATAAATATAAAGGGAAGGGTAAACCCCTTTAAAATCCCTCCTGGCCAGAGGAAATCTCCTCTCACCTGTAAAGGGTTAAGAAGCTAAAGGTAACCTCGCTGGCACCTGACCAAAATGACCAATGAGGAGACAAGATACTTTCAAAAGCTGGGAGGAGGGAGAGAAACAAAGGGGTATGTGTGTCTGTCTATATTTTGTCTTTGCCGGGGATAGACCAGGAATGAAGCCTTAGAACTTTTACTAAGTAATCTAGCTAGGTACGTGTTAGATTATGATTTCTTTAAATGGCTGAGAAAAGAATTGTGCTGAATAGAATAACTATTTCTGTCTGTGTATCTTTTTTGTAACTTAAGGTTTTTTGCCTAGAGGGGTTCTCTATGTTTTGAATCTAATTACCCTGTAAGGTATTTACCATCCTGATTTTACAGGGGGGATTTTTTTTTTATTTCTATTTACTTCTATTTCTATTAAAAGTCTTTTTGTAAGAAAACTGAATGCTTTTTCATTGTTCTCAGATCCAAGGGTTTGGGTCTGTGGTCACCTATGCAAATTGGTGAGGCTTTTTATCCAACATTTCCCTGGAAAGGGGGGGGGTGCAAGTGTTGGGAGGATTGTTCATTGTTCTTAAGATCCAAGGGTCTGGGTCTGTAGTCACCTAGGCAAATTGGTGAGGCTTTTTACCAAACCTTGTCCAGGAAGTGGGGTGCAAGGTTTTGGGAAGTATTTTGGGGGGAAAGACGTTTCCAAACAGCTCTTCCCCAGTAACCAGTATTTGTTTGGTGGTAGCGGCCAATCCAAGGACAAAAAGGGTGGAATATTTTGTACCTTGGGGAAGTTTTGACCTAAGCTGGTAAAGATAAGCTTAGGAGGTTTTTCATGCAGGTCCCCACATCTGTACCCTAGAGTTCAGAGTGGGGGAGGGACCTTGACACGGCGGCATAGTGGTGGGATTAACCTGAAATCATTTTGAGATCCAGTTGAGATTTTTTTGAACTAGAAATACAGATTTTAAAAAAGGAGATTTTTTTTTTCTTTCCTTTGGAAAGGAAGTCCAGAAGCAGCTGAAACTGAAAGCAGCTTGTTTTTTTCTCTGCTTTGTGGCCAAGCAGAGACAAAAGGGGATTATCTTTGTGAATTGCAGGTTTTCTTTGCCTGGAGGCAGGGTACTTAACTCCTGCAGGGAAATTCACAGTCTTCCAACCCAGAGTTTTTTTTTTTTCCCTAAAAGTAAATAGAAGGGGGGGTGTTCTACCCATTTGCCTGGAGACAAAAGTGGCGGGGTTTTTTTTTTGGATTTTGAGTTTTTACAAGGAGCACAAGTTTAAAAAGAAAAAAGAAAAGGAGTACTTGTGGCACCTTAGAGACTAACCAGTTTATTTGAGCATGAGCTTTCGTGAGCTACAGCTCACTTCATCGGATGCATAGCATATCGTGGAAACTGCAGAAGACATTATATACACACAGAGACCATGAAACAAAACTTCCTCCCACCCCACCCCACTCTCCTGCTGGTCTCTGTGTGTATATAATGTCTTCTGCAGTTTCCACGATATGCTATGCATCCGATGAAGTGAGCTGTAGCTCACGAAAGCTCATGCTCAAATAAACTGGTTAGTCTCTAAGGTGCCACAAGTACTCCTTTTCTTTTTACGAATACAGACTAACACGGCTGTTATTCTGAAGTTTAAAAAGGAAACTTGTTTTTTCTTTGGGCTGGGTAAACAGGTTTCCAAGTAGTTGGAAGTTTTTTGCTTTGATTTGGGCCCAGAGCAGAGACAAGGGAATTGTCTTTTTCTGTAGGCTGACAATCACTATCAGAGAATAGGTATTCTATTCCAGCACAGCAAAATTTTACAGCCAAGTTTTGTTTGTTTATTTCTAAACTTTGGGTGTAAAGTTAGTTAAAAACAGAGAGGTTAGAATGACCAAATCCGCGGCTCGACTACAGCTGGAATTAGCCAGATTTCAGGCTGAGGAAAGACAAAGGGAACATGAAAGACAGATAGAACTCATGCGGCTGAAGAAGGAGGAGAAGGAACAAGAAAGGGAGGCAGCGAAAGAGGCAGCAAAAGAGGCAGAACACCACCAAGCGGCTGCTCACAGGAGAGCTATGGAAGCAAGGGACAAAGAACTGGAGGAGAAGGAAAAAGAGAGGAAGTATGTGGAGGAGATAGAGAAGATAAAGGCTCAGCAGAATATCCCAACAAACCCTAGCAATCCTTCTCCAAGTACCACTTCCCATCCCAGAAAGTTCCCCACCTACAAGGCAGGCGATGATACTGAGGCCTTCCTAGAAAACTTCGAAAGGGCCTGCCTTGGGTACAACATCTCTACTGACCAATACATGGTAGAGCTGAGGCCACAGCTCAGTGGACCCTTAGCTGAGGTGGCAGCTGAAATGCCTAAAGAACACATGAACAAGTATGAACTGTTTAAATCCAAGGCAAGAGTCAGAATGGGGATAACACCCGAGCAGTCTCGTCGGAGGTTCAGAGCCCTAAGGTGGAAACCAGACGTGTCATTTACCCGACATGCCTACCACATTGTGAAACATTGGGATGCCTGGATATCCGGAGCAAGTGTTGAATCTCCAGTAAATTTGCCCTTCCTAATGCAAATGGAACAATTCTTAGAGGGTGTTCCTGAAGAAATAGAAAGGTACATCCTAGATGGGAAGCCCAAAACTGTAATCGAGGCAGGAGAGATTGGAGCCAGATGGGTGGAGGTGGCAGAGAAGAAAAAAACTGGTCGCAGTTGGAGCGGAGACCAGAAGGGACAACCCCAGGCCACACCCTATTTCCGGGGGCCGCCCAAAGCCCCACCTATCTCCCAAAGAACCCTCCAGACCCCTTATCGTCCCACCACCCCGTTCTCCAGCAACCCTCCTCGCCCCAGTGACCCGTCAGCTGGACGATGTTTTAAATGTAACGAGCTGGGGCATGTAAAGGCCAACTGCCCCAAGAACCCCAACAGATTACAGTTCATTGCACCAGAACCACACCAGAGGTCCGCAGGCCCAGATACCTCCCAGATACCCTTGGAGCGGAGGGAAACTGTGAGTGTGGGCGGGAAGAAGGTCACCGCGTGGAGGGACACCGGAGCACAAGTGTCAGCTATCCATGCTTCCTTAGTGGACCCCAAGTTAATCAACCCAGAGATCCAAGTGACAATTCAACCCTTCAAGTCCAACTCTTTCGATTTGCCTACAGCCAAGTTGCCTGTCCAGTACAAGGGCTGGTCAGGAACGTGGACTTTTGCAGTCTATGATGATTATCCCATCCCCATGCTGTTGGGGGAAGACTTGGCCAATCATGTGAAGCAGGCCAAGAGGGTGGGAACGGTCACCCGCAGCCAGGCTAAACAAGCCGTGAGGCCTAGCTCTGTTCCGGAAACTTCTATCAGGACCCGGTCAGAGGTGATGGACCCGGACCCCAGACCAATGTCTGCAACAGCAGTAGTGGATCCAGTCCCAGAGACCCAGACGGAACCAGTCCCAGAACCGGAACCAGCCGAACAACCAACACCAGACCCATTGCCAGCACTGAATCCAGATCTTGCAACCTCAACACCAGAGGGCCCCACCGACCCTGAACTGGCAGCAGCCGATAACCCGACACAAGAGGCTCAGCCGGAGCCTGAATCCCAACATAGTGCACCAGCGGAGAGCGGTTCACAGTCAACAGAAACAGCTCCATCCCCTATATCGCTTCCAGAGGGACCAAGCCTAGGTCCACAATCCAATGAGGAACTGATGTCTCCAGCATCAAGGGAACAGTTCCAGACCGAACAGGAAGCAGATGAAAGCCTCCAGAGAGCTTGGACGGCGGCACGGAGCAACCCACCGCCTCTCAGCTCTTCTAATCGATCCAGGTTTGTTGTAGAAAGAGGACTTTTATACAAGGAAACTCTTTCTGGTGGACACCAGGAAGACTGGCATCCTCAGAGACAGTTGGTAGTTCCAACTAAATACCGGGCCAAGCTCTTGAGCTTAGCCCATGATCACCCTAGTGGCCATGCTGGGGTGAACAGGACCAAAGACCGTTTGGGGGGGTCATTCCACTGGGAGGGAATGGGCAAGGATGTTTCTACCTATGTCCAGTCTTGTGAGGTGTGCCAAAGAGTGGGAAAGCCCCAAGACCAGGTCAAAGCCCCTCTCCAGCCACTCCCCATCATTGAAGTTCCATTTCAGCGAGTAGCTGTGGATATTCTGGGTCCTTTTCCGAAAAAGACACCCAGAGGAAAGCAGTACATACTGACTTTCATGGATTTTGCCACCCGATGGCCGGAAGCAGTAGCTCTAAGCAACACCAGGGCTAAAAGTGTGTGCCAGGCACTAGCAGACATTTTTGCCAGGGTAGGTTGGCCCTCCAACATCCTCACAGATGCAGGGACTAATTTCCTGGCAGGAACTATGGAAAACCTTTGGGAAGCTCATGGGGTAAATCACTTGGTTGCCACTCCTTACCACCATCAAACAAATGGCATGGTGGAGAAGTTTAATGGAACTTTGGGGGCCATGATACGTAAATTCGTAAATGAGCACTCCAATGATTGGGACGTAGTGTTGTAGCAGTTGCTCTTTGCCTACAGAGCTGTACCACACCCCAGTTTAGGGTTTTCCCCATTTGAACTTGTATATGGCCGTGAGGTTAAGGGGCCATTGCAGTTGGTGAAGCAGCAATGGGAGGGATTTACACCTTCTCCAGGAACTAACATTCTGGACTTTGTAACCAACCTACAAAACACCCTCCGAACCTCTTTAGCCCTTGCTAAAGAAAACTTACAGGATGCTCAAAAAGAGCAAAAAGCCTGGTATGATAAACATGCCAGAGAGCGTTCCTTCAAAGTAGGAGACCAGGTCATGGTCTTAAAGGCGCTCCAGGCCCATAAAATGGAAGCATCGTGGGAAGGGCCATTCACGGTCCAGGAGCGCCTGGGAGCTGTTAATTATCTCATAGCATTCCCCACCTCCAACCGAAAGCCTACGGTGTACCATATTAATTCTCTAAAGCCCTTTTATTCCAGAGAATTAAAGGTTTGTCAGTTTACAGCCCAGGGAGGAGACGACGCTGAGTGGCCTGAAGGTGTCTACTACGAAGGGAAAAGTGCTGGTGGTGTGGAAGAGGTGAACCTCTCCATGACCCTTGGGCGTGTGCAGCGACAGCAGATCCAGGAGCTGTGCACTAGCTACGCGCCAACGTTCTCAGCCACCCCAGGACTGACTGAACGGGCATACCACTCCATTGACACAGGTAATGCTCGCCCAATTAGAGTTCAACCTTACCGAGTGTCTCCTCAAGCTAAAACTGCTATAGAACGGGAGATCCGGGATATGTTACAGATAGGGGTAATCCGCCCCTCTGAAAGTGCATGGGCATCTCCAGTGGTTCTAGTTCCCAAACCAGATGGGGAAATACGTTTTTGCGTGGACTACCGTAAGCTAAATGCTGTAACTCGCCCAGACAACTATCCAATGCCACGCACAGATGAACTATTAGAGAAACTGGGACGGGCCCAGTTCATCTCTACCTTGGACTTAACCAAGGGGTACTGGCAGGTACCGCTAGATGAGTCTGCCAAGGAAAGGTCAGCCTTCACCACACATCTCGGGCTGTATGTATTTAATGTACTCCCTTTCGGGCTGCGAAATGCACCCGCCACCTTCCAAAGACTTGTAGATGGTCTCCTAGCGGGATTAGGAGAATATGCAGTCGCCTACCTCGACGGTGTGGCCATATTTTCGGATTCCTGGGCAGACCACCTGGAACATCTACAAAAAGTCCTTGAGCGCATAAGGGAGGCAGGACTAACTGTTAAGGCTAAGAAGTGTCAAATAGGCCTAAACAGAGTGACTTACCTTGGACACCAGGTGGGTCAAGGAACTATCAGCCCCCTACAGGCCAAAGTGGATGCTATCCAAAAGTGGCCTGTCCCAAAGTCAAAGAAACAGGTTCAATCCTTCTTAGGCTTGGCCGGTTATTACAGACGATTTGTACCGCACTACAGCCAAATCGCCGCCCCACTGACAGACCTAACCAAAAAGAAACAGCCAAATGCTGTTCAGTGGACCGAAAAGTGTCAGAAGGCCTTTAACAAGCTTAAAGCGACACTCATGTCTGACCCTGTACTAAGGGCCCCAGACTTTGACAAACTGTTCCTAGTAACCACAGATGCATCCGAGCGTGGTGTGGGAGCAGTTTTAATGCAGAAAGGACCTGATCAAGAATTCCACCCTGTAGTGTTTCTCAGCAAAAAACTGTCTGAGAGGGAAAGCAACTGGTCAATCACTGAAAAAGAATGTTACGCCATTGTCTACGCTCTGGAAAAGCTACGCCCATATGTTTGGGGACGGCGTTTCCACCTGCAAACCGACCATGCTGCACTGAAGTGGCTTCACACCGTCAAAGAAACTAACAAAAAACTTCTTCGGTGGAGTTTAGCTCTCCAAGATTTTGATTTCGACATCCAACACATCTCAGGAGCTTCTAACAAAGTGGCTGATGCACTCTCACGTGAAAGTTTCCCAGAATCAACTGGTTAAAATCGTCCTTGAGATGTGGAAAATATTGTTAGTCTTTATGTACTTGGTAGTATATTTAGAGATGCATGTGTCTTATTAACTCTGTTTTTCCTAGAGCTCCAGGAAGAAATCCCAGCCAGTGTTTCACCCTAGCTGAGATTTGGGGGGCGTGTCATAAATATAAAGGGAAGGGTAAACCCCTTTAAAATCCCTCCTGGCCAGAGGAAATCTCCTCTCACCTGTAAAGGGTTAAGAAGCTAAAGGTAACCTCGCTGGCACCTGACCAAAATGACCAATGAGGAGACAAGATACTTTCAAAAGCTGGGAGGAGGGAGAGAAACAAAGGGGTATGTGTGTCTGTCTATATTTTGTCTTTGCCGGGGATAGACCAGGAATGAAGCCTTAGAACTTTTACTAAGTAATCTAGCTAGGTACGTGTTAGATTATGATTTCTTTAAATGGCTGAGAAAAGAATTGTGCTGAATAGAATAACTATTTCTGTCTGTGTATCTTTTTTGTAACTTAAGGTTTTTTGCCTAGAGGGGTTCTCTATGTTTTGAATCTAATTACCCTGTAAGGTATTTACCATCCTGATTTTACAGGGGGGATTTTTTTTTTTTATTTCTATTTACTTCTATTTCTATTAAAAGTCTTTTTGTAAGAAAACTGAATGCTTTTTCATTGTTCTCAGATCCAAGGGTTTGGGTCTGTGGTCACCTATGCAAATTGGTGAGGCTTTTTATCCAACATTTCCCTGGAAAGGGGGGGGGGTGCAAGTGTTGGGAGGATTGTTCATTGTTCTTAAGATCCAAGGGTCTGGGTCTGTAGTCACCTAGGCAAATTGGTGAGGCTTTTTACCAAACCTTGTCCAGGAAGTGGGGTGCAAGGTTTTGGGAAGAATTTTGGGGGGAAAGACGTTTCCAAACAGCTCTTCCCCAGTAACCAGTATTTGTTTGGTGGTAGCGGCCAATCCAAGGACAAAAAGGGTGGAATATTTTGTACCTTGGGGAAGTTTTGACCTAAGCTGGTAAAGATAAGCTTAGGAGGTTTTTCATGCAGGTCCCCACATCTGTACCCTAGAGTTCAGAGTGGGGGAGGAACCTTGACAGCATCCATATATTCTCTACCCCACACCAACCCCTCTGCACCAGGCTGGGGTTAAGGTTGCAGTGCTGGAAGAAGGGTGCTTCTTTGGGCAGCAAGTTCCCCCTGGGCAGGGCGAGGAGGAGGGTAGGTGTTGTAAATTGGAGGGGGAGGGGGTAGTACACCCAGCCAGTCAGTTACCTATAAAAATCCTTAGTAGCTGTTCTCTTTGCTTTACCTGTAAAGGGTTAAGAAGTCTCACTGCCATGCTTAGGTAAGAGGAAAGGAGAGTGGACCTGGCCAAAAGAGCCAAAGGGAAGGCTAGAACTTTTTAAAATAGAGAAAAAACTTCCCCTTTGTCTCTCTGTTGTTCTCTTGGCTGGAGAGACAGGGCAGCAGCTATGCTGTAAGAAGCTTGGGACCCATAGGCGCCAACTTCTGCTGGCCCCGGTGGGTCCTTGACCCACTTTTGGCCCTGCCCTGACTCCACCCCTGCCCTGCCCACCCCCATTCCAACCCCTTCCCACAAAGTCCCCGCCCCGGCCCCACCTCTTCCCCTGAGTGCGACATATTCCCGCTCCTCCCCACTCCATCCCAGAGCTCGTTACCCACCAAAACAGCTGTTTTGCAGTGGCAAACACTGGGAGGAGAAGCGGGGACACGGTGAGCTCAGGGGAGGGGAGCTTGGCTGCCGGTGGGTGCAGAGCACCCCCCAATTTTTCCCCGCAGGTGCTCCAGCCCCAGAGCACACACAGAATCAACGCCTATGTTGGGGCCAGGTATGAAAATCATCAATAGCCATACCGAAACCGTCTCATTTGGAACTACAGCTACGTAAGTAGAACAGGAATGTTTAGACAGACGCGATCAGGTTTCTCTCTTTACTTTGGGCTTGTGGATTTGACTGTGCTAACACAGGTGCTTTCGTTTTGTTTTTGTAACCGCTAAGCTGGATCCCAAGAAAGCCATTCCTGATGTTTAACCCTTGCAGTAGCTTTTTTTCATATCTATATCTAACAGCAGCCTAAGTTTCCAAATGTTGTCTTGCCTTTTTTTTTCCCCAATAAAATGTACCTTTTTTTTTAAAGAACAGGATGGGATTTCTGTGTCTTAAGAGGTCCGTGCACACGTTTCTCTATTAGCTGGTGGCAACAGATGATTTCTTTTTCTGTTCCTTTTCTCAGTTCTTCCCCATAGCGAGGCTGAAACAGTCTGGGGGTGCCCCACAGGAAGGAATTCCCAAGTGCGCCGTCCTGGGCTCTCAGAGGGGTTCTGCACTTGGGGGGGTGACAGCATTTACCAAGCCAAGACCAGGAGAATCTCTAACCTTGGGAGTTTAATACAAGCCTGGAGTGGCAAGTATTAAGGTTTAAAGTCCTTCCAGGCCCCCACCTTCTGCACTCAAAGTGCCAGAGCAGGGAATGAGCCTTGACAGCAAGGTTTATTAAAAATCTGGAGCAGTCACAGTAAATTTACAGACCTGTGATTTTACTAAATTTACTGTAACTGCTCCATAATTTCTGATACAAAACGCTCTAACAAATCTGCAGCCTGACTCAGGGTGGTTCTACCCTATAGTGTTTGTGCAGCATCTAGCGCCTGCTCCCACAGGGGCTATGCATGTCTTGGGTCTTGGCTTAAGCTTCAGTTGTAGCCTGCCCAGGATACAGGCAGCGCCTGGCACAACAGGACCCTGGTTTTGTTTTCAAACTGATTTTGTCTTTATTGCAATCAGAGGGGTTTATTTATGTGGTATTGGTTCTTCACTTTCTCCTGTTTTGTAGGATGAGGCCTGTTCCTCAGTATTTTTGCTGTTATAATTATATTGGTTTGAAACTAGTTTAGTTGAGGGGCTACAATCCCTTCATGTGGGTGCAGTGAGACCAGTTTAAAGCTGCTTAGAACAATGTAGCTCCCCCACAGGAATAAGCGAGTCCTTTTCTAGGAATTCCTTTTGAAGAAATCATTTACTCTCGGCCTGAGGTTTCAGTCTTTGTACAAAACTAAAACTAAACTAAAATCCTCAAGAAGATGAGGGTTTTGGGGGTGTCTGTGTGTGAAGGATTTGAGGGGATGACCAGTCACTCAGGGTTTGTGTGATGTAACCTGGAAAACATGTCCGTATTGTGTCACAACCCGCTCCCTGGCACTGCTGAGCTGGAAGGGGTGAATGGCTGCCACCCAGCCTTTGGTCTACAGACAGTCACAGACACGATAGGGCTGAGGGCTGTGCTAAGCATTGACACTGAAGCAATGTAAGTGACAAAGGTTTCATGCCACAAAGAGCAAGAGGAGAGGGGATGGGCCAAAGGTCATACCACCACCCTCTCTCTCACAGCCAGCCCATACACCAGGGTACTCCAAGTCATGGCCCGCAGGACAATTTAATCTGGCCCCTAAATGTGTCCACTCCCCCCACAGCAGCCGCCTGGCCCGCGGGGCAGTTTTAGAGCATTACAGCGAAGTGCTGCAGGTGCTAGAGATCTGTTCTACACAATGGCGCCTCTGCATGGCGTCACCTTACACTAGTCGTATGTGACTGACCCTGCCCGGCGTCATTCCCAGCTTTCTCCTTGCTCGCTGGGGCAGGTTTCTCCAGTCTGAGAGGTCACATGCGAAGTGAAGTGGCAGAGAAGGGGTGGGGTGGGAACCTGGAGAGGACAGCGTTTTCTCTGCCAAGGGCCAGTGACTCTGGGATGCTCTTGCAGGGGGCAGAGCCATGAAAAGCCATTTGAAAAATCTCTAGGGCGCCCCTTACCTTGGTATGATTTTCTGAGGTGTGGGAAGCCTAGAAGGTGTTGTGGTCTATGGCTGGACAGGTTTGTCTTTCTACCCAGGTGCTTGTTTCCTCCCCAGCAGCCTGCTCACACAGTCTCTATTCTTCTTTCCCCTCCTCCTCCCCACCAGTCTACGTACCCCATCTCCTCAGAGTGAGGGCAGGGAGACAGGGCTCAGGAGAGCTTTCAATGAATGTCTGACTATAGACTGATTACACACACACACACACTCACTCACTGGCTCTTTCACACTCACCTCCGAACACATAGTTGCAATATTGTTGTTACTTCTTGCTACTTCCTATAATGCACATATATTCTCTGAAATTTTATTCTTCCTAAATGTGTTACTTTAGTGTTTTGACTGGTCTATGCATTTCATGATTTTTATTTCTCTTGCACTTAAATTTAATTAAATTTAATTAGTAAGTTCCAAAATACCTAAGGTCTCCTGGCTGGGGTAAATATCCCTATGGTAACTTTTAAAAAAAGTATATGTAGATTTTTTTGTGTCTACTGGTGGTACACATAACTCGATGTACATAACAAAATGTATTCTGCAGATGGATGGAAAAAATGAGAGGGACCATTGCTCACAGCCCCAGTGCCCTTTCCATTAAACAGCTGGGGTAGCCGAGACATGGTGGAGCTGCAGCGACTCTTCAAAAAAGAGTCATACAAGAAATGAAAAGCAGGTTAAATTTCAAAAATGAGTATTAAAAAACACCACAAGCATCTAGGGAGAAAATGAGAAAGGCCAAGGCAAAAAACAAAACTAAACTAGCAATATAAAGGAAAAAAACAAAGCGTTTTATAAATACACGGAGAGGGAGAATCCATCGCGGGAGCTCTCCCAATGGTTTATTCCCCCTCCCAGATAAACACTGGCCCCTAATTCCCAGCTTCAATTTCTCTCTCTTCAGCTCCCAGCCAGTGAATCTCGCTCTGCCTTTGCCTTCTACATCAAGGAGACCTTCGCTAGCAGGTGTGTAAATCAGAAGGCACTGGATTATTATGACTCACCTGAGGAGGGGCTCTCAGGCCCAGAGTTTACCCTGGAGCCCTCAGCATCCCGGATCCAGAGCTCTGCCTCCCCTACCTCGATCCGGTGGATTAAGTCCGGTTTGGAACCTGAAGAGCCTGTTTTGGGGGAAAGTTTTATTACTAAAGTTTTGGGGACAGGGTCTCGTTTATGTTTGTGTGGCACCTGGCATGACATCTTGCATGCTGCTTCATGGGAAAGCACAAGAGTTTCCAAGCAGGAGAATAAAGAAATAAACCTTCCTTAGAGGAGATTCCTTCCCGTCTTCCGCCAGGCAAGTTCAGTTCATACTCTGAATCAGCAACGCCTACAACCCTTCTCACTTGGCAGTGGGGGCCGAGTTTAAATCCTTGCTGAAGTAACTCTAGATGTTCCACAGAAATATCCCTTTCTGCTAATACCTTGGCCTCTACGCGATCTTGTGGCCACTACGTTCCACAGGACAACTGTGTGACATGGATTTTCTTTTAACCCACACTTTGGAATAAGGCAACTTTGCTCATTGCCGACTTATAGCTGTTGAAACCTTTCAGGCATGTCATTAAGGCAAATCGGCCACAACGTGTCGTGGAAGGTGTGACCCGGTGTCACCGTTACACAGACATTCCAGTTCTTTTGCATTGTTCAGTTGTACAGTTGTTAAATTTACTATGTTCATTCTTTTGGGGAAGGTGGGGAGCTGTTGCAGCAGCAGTGTTTTCCCCCTGCCTTATTTGTCTGACTAGAGTCAGCTCCTGAGGCAGAGTTGCTGCCCTCAACCTCTGGCTGGGATTCCGGGAAGAGATGGTTGCTCATGGGCTCTTTGCTACCATCAGGGATGTGCCACGACTGAGGCAGGTAATTCAAATAAACCAGTTACACCAAGATTAGCCCCAGGCTCTGTAGCCCTGAGTTCTCCTCCAACAGCGAGCTGACCTGAAAGGGGCTGGCATTTGCCACCACTCAGTGACAGGGTGCCACATGGCAGCCAAAGGCTCGAGGGAACCCAAATGTTTTACAGATGTGAATAAATGAAGGGAAATTGGTCCTTACCCAAGGAAACGAGGGCCTGGTAATTCCTCAGCATCTGGTTCCGGTACAGATGCTTCTCTGGCTGGGACAAGAGCTCCCACTCCTCCCGGCTGAAATACAGAGCCACGTCCTCAAACGCCACCCGCAGCTGCTGGCACAAGCGTTACACACTCAGCACCCTCCGCTCCAGCCCCAGCCCGGGCTCTCAGCAGGGGACGCGGGTTCGAGGGCAGCGGCCCCCGGGGAACCCCCAGCCCAGCAGCTGTGACCCAGGGAGACCCCCCCGCACAGCCCCCCGGGGACTCGGGCCCTGCTGGCCGGGGACAGGAGTCGCCCTCGGCTCCCCACGGGGCTCTGGGGCGGGGCGCTGGGAAGGGCCCGAATCCCAGGGCAGGGACCAGGCTCCTCCCCCGGCCGGAGTCCCCGCCTCCGCCCCAGGCCTGTGCTCGGCCCCGCTCCCGGCCCCGGCTCGGCCGCCTCGGGGCTCCTCGGCCCGGCTCCGCGTGTCCGCCCGGCCCGGGGCCCCCAGCGCCGCTCCCCGGCCCCAGCGCTCCGGCTGCGGCAGCCCCCAGCCCCGGGGTCACTAGCGCGGGAGGGACCCGGCCCCAGCCCCCCTCGCCCCAGCCGGGACCAGCCAGTGCCCGGCCGGGGAGTCCCCGCCCCGCGTCCTACCTGCGCCGGCCCCGCTGCAGCCATCGCCGGGCTCGGCGCCGGGCTCGGCCCCGGCCCCGGCCCCGGCCCCGGCCGCTTCCTCCGCCCGGGCAGCGACTTCCCGCCCCGCGGCTGGTGCCTCCCCGGGGCCGCCTCCCGCCCGCTCCCCGCCCGGCCCCAGCGCCTGCGCCGCCAGCTCCAGCAGCCGGGGGAGGCCCCAGCGCAGCGACCCTCCGGCCCAGCCCCCCGCCGGACGCCTGGGTCCCGAGTCCGGCCGCTGGGGGCGCTCGCGACACGTGTTCCCCGGGCGGCAGGAGCCCGTAACGGGGCAGCCCGGTCCCCGCCCCTGGGCTGTGCGCGGGGCCCCGCTGTGCCGTGCGGAGCTGGGAGCCCGGAGCCCGGACTCCTGGGTTCTCTCCCGGCTCTGGGAGGGGAGCGGGGACTAGTGGGTACAAGAGGGCCTCGGCCAGGCTGTGCAGCGTGGGAGTGTCACAGTAACACACGGGTCGGGCTGTGGTTGCTGCTTGGCTGCGTGAGGTTGGTGTGTGCATTTGAAGAGATCAACCCCCAGGCTGTGTGTGGGTCTGAGGGGTACAGGAAGGCTGTGTAACGTGAGTTTTTTATAGATCACAATGTGACTGTGGAGTGTGTGTATGTCACAGTAAGACAAGGCTCTGGATGTGTGCTGTGTTTGTTGCTAGGCTGTGTGATGTTGGTGTGTGTGTTACTTATAGGGGATCACAGCCTGTGGTGTGATCCCCTGTAATGTGTGTGTTAAACGACAACTGTGTGTGAGTTAGAGGAGGGTGGTGTGTTTATGAGCGTTACAGGAGCTCACACGTGGCTGTAGTGTGTATGTGTGTTTCAGGAGTTCACACCCATATCACTGCCCAGTGCCATGGGGAGGGCAGGTGCCCCATACAGATGGCGTGTTCTGGCCTCGGTGTTGGCGCTGAAGCAGCTGCCCCTGCCCCCCGCTCATTGTGCCGGGCCCTGCACACCTCAGGTGCCACCCCCGCCGGTGACAACATCAAGGGCCCACGGGACGCCAAGCACAACCCGCTCTTCCAGAAGCTTGTCATGCTCCTGCACTTTGCCCACAAAGGTATGGGGAGGAAGGGATGGATCCTGTGTCTGTGTGACACAACCCCAGCCAGAGGGAGTGCTGCAGAGCCCTGCCAGCTTCCCAGATAACAGCTAACGATGGCTGAAGAGGTGAAGGGCCCTGGAACAGGTAGTTTGGGGCAGGGAGGATCACCAGGGGCCTCAAGACTCCGGGGTCCCATCTCCGCTCTGCAAGGGGATGGTGGGTTATAGCAGAGGGCTCAGTGTCAGGACACCTTGATTCTATCCCAGGCTCTGGGAGGGGAGTGGATCGTGGTGGGTTGAAGCAGAGGGGGCTCACAGTCAGGATTGCCCTCGAGTGGGGTCCCAGCTGTATCTCCCTTGTGACACTCCATCTCTGCATTGCAGCAGGGGGACCCAACCCTGATTTCAACACCAACCTGCAAATATCACTGAGCAATGCCAGAGCATGGTCTTGACGAAAGCATCCGCTGAGGTGGCCATCAAGGGAAGGTTCGTAGCTGCGTCCTGTCAGCCGGGCTCATGGGCTGCAGCCTTTTTGAATTCTCTGGGTCAGCCCCGACCTTGCCAAGGTGTTACAGGTGTCACCCTGGATGCGGCAGGTACGTGGATGGGATGGATGAGGATGAGCTGTCTTTCAGGATTTGCTGACTCGTGATCTGAGGACCGTGCTAACGCCACTGCGATCGGCTGCCTCTGTGACGGACAGCATTGTGGTGACGTCACGCAGTTCCTTTTAACGGTTCTGTGACGGGAAGACCTGAGGTAAACTGTCAGTTACAGAACCAGTTCAGAGTGGACTGTTAGCTGCCCTTTCCTGCCAAAGTTCAAAAAGGGTGCAAAACCACCACCCCCCAGCTGAAACAAGATGGAGTCTTGTTGCTTGTGGCAAAGAGATGCCGTATTAAATGTCTGACTCCATACTGGATAATCACCATTTTAGTGATTATGAGGGGATAACATTATAAAACCTCATTAAAAACACTATAAAATTACAAGATACAAATATATTCAAACTCTTAACAGGGGGCGTTCGCAGCCTTGAATGAAGGAGAGAGGCTGGGTTTGTAGTTATGGTGCTGGGCTGGACTACAGGACTCGTGGTTTCTATTCCTAGTTCTGCCACTTGGTCCCTCTCTGACCTTGAGCAAATCACTGAGGTCAATGGTTCTCAACCAGGGGTACAGATACCCCTGGGGGTATGCTGAGGGGGTACACCAGGCAGTACACCATCTCATCTAGAGAGTGGCCTAGTTTTACAACAGGATACAAAAAGCACTCGCAAAGTCAGTACAAACTAAACTTTCATACTGACAATGACTTGTTTATACCACTCTATATACTATACACTGAAATATAAGTACAATATTTATATTGCAGTTGATTCATAATTATATGATAAAAATGACGAAGTAAGCATTTTGTCAGTACTAGTGTGCTGGGAGACTTTTGTATTTTTATGTCTGATGTCGTAAGCAAGTGGTTTTTAAGTGAGGTGAAACTTTGGCATACGCAAAAGAAATCACACTGCTGAAAGGGGTACAGTAGTCCGGAAAGGTTGAGAGCCACTGGCTATTCCCTGTGACTTAAGTCAGACTGGATCAGAGCAGAGGCCTCATTTGTTTGGTCAGTAATCTAATCTAACATAGGTTTCAGAGTAAGAGCCGTGTTAGTCTGTATTCGCAAAAAGAAAAGGAGTACTTGTGGCACCTTAGAGACTAACCAATTTATTTGAGCGTAAGCTTTCGTGAGCTACAGCTCACTTCATTGGATGCATACTGTGGAAAGTGTAGAAGATCTTTTTATACACACAAAGCATGAAAAAATACCTTCCCCCCACCCCACTCTCCTGCTGGTAATAGCTTATCTAAAGTGATCACTCTCCTTACAATGTGTATGATAATCAAGGTGGGCCATTTCCAGCACAAATCCAGGGTTTAACAAGAACGTCTGGAGGGGGTGCGGGAGTAGGAAAAAACAAGGGGAAATAGGTTACCTTGCATAATGACTTAGCCACTCCCAGTCTCTATTCAAGCCTAAGTTAATTGTATCCAATTTGCAAATGAATTCCAAATCAGCAGTACCGGAAACCTACTGACCGCTATTCCTACCTACATGCCTCCAGCATGATAATCAAGGTGGGCCATTTCCAGCACAAATCCAGGGTTTAACAAGAACGTCTGAGGGGGGGGGGGGGGGTAGGAAAAAACAAGGGGAAATAGGCTTGAATAGAGACTCGGAGTGGCTAAGTCATTATGCAAGGTAACCTAAGTTAATTGTATCCAATTTGTAAATGAATTCCAATTCAGCAGTCTCTCGCTGGAGTCTGGTTTTGAAGTTTTTCTGTTGTAATATCGCAACTTTCATGTCTGTAATCGCGTGACCAGAGAGATTGAAGTGGTCTCCGACTGGTTTATGAATGTTATAATTCTTGACATCTGATTTGTGTCCATTTATTCTTTTACGTAGAGACTGTCCAGTTTGACCAATGTACATGGCAGAGGGGCGTTGCTGGCACATGATGGCATATATCACATTGGTGGATGTTCAGGTGAACGAGCCTCTGATAGTGTGGCTGATGTGATTAGGCCCTGTGATGGTGTCCCCTGAATAGATATGTGGGCACAGTTGGCAACGGGCTTTGTTGCAAGGATAGGTTCCTGGGTTAGTGGTTCTGTTGTGTGGTATGTGGTTGCTGGTGAGTATTCGCTTCAGGTTGGGGGGCTGTCTGTAGGCAAGGACTGGCCTGTCTCCCAAGATTTGTGAGAGTGTTGGGTCATCCTTCAGGATAGGTTGTAGATCCTTGATAATGCGTTGAAGGGGTTTTAGTTGGGGGCTGAAGGTGACGGCTAGTAGCGTTCTGTTATTTTCTTTGTTAGGCCTGTCCTGTAGTAGGTGACTTCTGGGAACTCTTCTGGCTCTATCAATCTGTTTCTTCACTTCCGCAGGTGGGTATTGTAGTTGTAAGAATGCTTGATAGAGATCTTGTAGGTGTTTGTCTCTGTCTGAGAGGTTGGAGCAAATGCGGTTGTATCGCAGAGCTTGGCTGTAGACAATGGATCGTGTGGTGTGGTCAGGGTGAAAGCTGGAGGCATGTAGGTAGGAATAGCGGTCAGTAGGTTTCCGGTATAGGGTGGTGTTTATGTGACCATCGTTTATTAGCACTGTAGTGTCCAGGAAGTGGATCTCTTGTGTGGACTGGACCAGGCTGAGGTTGATGGTGGGATGGAAATTGTTGAAATCATGGTGGAATTCCTCAAGGGCTTCTTTTCCATGGGTCCAGATAGAGACTGGGAGTGGCTAAGTCATTATACAAGGTAACCTATTTCCCCTTGTTTTTTCCTACCCCCCTGCCCCCCAGACGTTCTTGTTACACCCTGGATTTGTGCTGGAAATGGCCCACCTTGATTATCATACACATTGTAAGGAGAGTGGTCACTTTAGATAAGCTATTACCAGCAGGAGAGTGGGGTGGGGGGAGTATTTTTTCATGCTTTGTGTGTATAAAAAGATCTTCTACACTTTCCGCAGTATGCATCCGATGAAGTGAGCTGTAGCTCATGAAAGCTTATGCTCAAATAAATTGGTTAGTCTCTAAGGTGCCACAAGTACTCCTTGTCTTTTTAATCTAACATAGTTCAAGTAGGCACTAGACAGCATTTTATTTTTATTATTCTTGTAACCATTTCTGACTGTTATGCCTCATTGCTGTACTCACTTAAAATCTCTCTTTGTCATTAATAAACTTCATTCATGGTTTCATCAATTCTGAAGCACTTAAAGAAGAGGAAAGTGATCAGGACCAGTCAGCATGGATTCACCAAGGGCAAGTTATGCCTGACTAACCTAATTGCCTTCTGTGACAAGATAACTGGCTCTGTGGATCGGGGAAAGCAGTGGACATGTTATTCCTTGACTTTAGCAAAGCTTTTGATACAGTCTCCCACAGTATTCTTGCCAGCAAGTTAAAGAAGTATGGGCTGGATGAATGGACTATAAGGTGGCTAGAAAGCTGACTAGATTGTCAGGCTCAACGGATAGTGATCAATGGCTCCATGTCTAGTTGGCAGCCGATATCGAGCGGCGTGCCCCAAGGGTCGGTCCTGGGGCCGGTTTTGTTCAATATCTTCATTAATGATCTGGAGGAGGGCGTGGATTGCACCCTCAGCAAGTTTGCAGATGACACTAAACTGGGAGGGGTGGTGGATACCCTGGAGGGTAGGGATGGGATACAGAGGGCCCTAGACAAATTAGAGGATTGGGCCAAAAGAAATCTGATGAGGTTCAACAAGGATAAGTGCAGAGTCCTGCACTTAGGATGGAAGAATCCCATGTGCTGCTACAGACGAGGGACCGAATAGTTAGGCAGCAGTTCTGCAGAAAAGGACCTAGGGGTTACAATGGACGAGACGCTGGATACGAGTCAACAGTGTGCCCTTGTTGCTAAGAAGGCTAACGGCATTTGGGGTTGTATAAATAGGGGCATTTCCAGCAGATCGAGGGACGTGATCATTCCCCTCTATTCGGCATTGGTGAGGTCTCATCTGGAGTACTTTGTCCAGTTTTGGGCCCCGCACCGCAAGAAGGATGTGGATAAATTGGAAAGAGTCCAGCGGAGGGCAACAAAAATGATTAGGGGGCTGGAGGAGAGGCTGAGGGAACTGGGATTGTTTAGTCTACAGAAGAGAAGAATGAGTCGGGATTTGATAGCTGCTTTTAACTAGCTGAAAGGGGGTTCCAAAGAGGATGGATCTAGACTATTCTCAGTGGTAGCAGATGAGAGTACAAGGAGTAACGGTCTCAAGTTGTAGAGCGGGAGGTTAGGTTGGATATTAGGAAAAACTTTTTCACTAGGAGGGTGATGAAGCACTAGAATGGGTTACCTAGGGAGGTGGTGGGATCTCCTTCCTTAGAGGTTTTTAAGGTCAGGCTTGACAAAGTCGTGGCTGGCATGAGTTAGTTGGGGATTGGTCCTGCTTTGAGCAGAAGGTTGGACTAGATGACCTCCTGAGGTCTCTTCCAACCCTGATATTCTATAATTCTATGGATGGACTCCTAGGAAAACCAATAGGTCTTTTAAGATTCTAATGTTCCCCCCCTGACTTCCAAGCCAGCTGTCCCCCCACATCATGGAGACCTGGGTCCCCACACACCCCGCCCTGTGAGCGGGCTGCATAGGGCCCCAGAATAGCTAGGGACGGCCCTGCCAGTCGCCTCTGCGCCTCACACATTTTAGTCGCCCAGAGGATGTTAACTCACATACGAAGCAGTTAGCTTAACACAACCATGTTGTCAGTTTATTATCCAGTATGTAAATATGGTTCATTAACCAATATGTAAATATGCAAAATGATTTTTTTCTACATATCCATTGGAGCTGGCATGGAGGTGACTTCTCTAGCTCAGCTTCACCGTTGCAGTGACTGGTTCTAGAGACGGAGAGGGAGTTCATTCAAGTTTTTTACTCAAGGTGCTGTGACAGCCAGACACCTGTTCTCTGCATGGATTTCTCAGTGGTTGCCCAAGACCGGACTAGAACAGACAGAGTTAATAGGGTGCTTGTCAGCAACCAACTCAAGTTATTACCGAGCAGGTGGTGTTCTCCCTGATGCTGGTCCACTCACATCTCCTTCATGCAGACATTTTGACTTGAGGAAGCGACGTACTGAACAACATGGGACATTTTATACCATTTCTGTTAAATGGCGCTGCCGCTTAAATGGTTAACCCTTTAAATGACATATTTTACTTGTTTAAACGGTTAACTTTTAAAACAGTATTTACATCCCTAGCAGAAATTTCCATCTAGAAGTTCGAACAATCTCTATGGAAAGTCTCTTTCCACTCCTGGATGGCTCCGTCCTTGGAGAGTAGTTCATCCCAGAGACATATACAGGGATTTGACTCATTTGCGTAGTCTGTGGGCATGGCTAACAGGAGAGAACAGTTGAGGAAAGAACACAAACAGCTCTACGCACCTCTGTGCCAGGGCTTGATTTTGCCATACCCGTCAATGATTACATGTGTTATGTCACTTCACATGTGATACTCACGGAGGAATTCTGCACCACTGCGCAAGCACAAAATTCATGTGCTCCACATATTATTTTTCACTCCAAAATAATTGATTTTATTCTGCAATTACACCTTTTTCCTACTAGGGACTCCTGTGGCACCAGAAGAGAGGGCAGCTGGCTTACAGCTGGAGCAGCCAGCCCCTGAGGGGGAGGGGGTGAGAGGATCCTTCACAGTGGGGTCAGGTGTGGAGGCAAGGAGTATGGGGGAGATGGACAGAATGGAGCATACAGGGCTCCTGGGGTCTCGCTGGAGCTAGTGAGGTAACAGTGATCCAGGGGTGGAATGCAAGTGGGGATGCAGGGACACATAGGAGTGGAAGGGGGGGCAGGGACACACAAGGATGGGGGGATGCAGGGACACATGGGGAGAGAGGGCAGATGTGCCTTACTCAATGGGAGAGGCCAAGGGTGAGCCAGGGTTCCATACGGGAGGCTTCGCAACTCTCTATCAATCACTCTTCCCCCTCCCCCCAAATCCCCCTCTTCCATACTTCTCCCACCCACACCCAACAACTCTCAAAGTTCACTCCAGGCTCCTTCCCAGTAATTACTTCCCTCTCCCTCCGCTCCTTCATTACCCCTGGCTCTCCCAAGTCTTTGCACTGCTTCTGAGGGGTGCGGGAAATACATTTCTATATTGTAGTTTTCATGAATTATTACTCAAAGTTCTCTGTTAAAAGGTCTAGTAACAAATCTCTTTGTGAAAAATCACTTTCTCAATCTTTTTTTGTTTGTATTGTTTCGAACATAGATGCTGATAGGTGGCTTGAAATAAATTATCAAAATAATTGAAACTACTGTGATTATTGTGAGGGGTTGGTATCACAGAACCCCCTTTGGGGCTGCCACCTGATGTGCCAAGACTACTTCTGCCCCTGCTTTCTCCGCCAGCTTAGGATGTCAGCATCCTGTCTTACTGAGCCAGACACGCCAGTCTGCGCCAGCACAGACCCAGGGCCTGAAATACGTGCCTCAAAGCTGCAGGCTTAAATGAAAGCCAGTTGAGAAGTGTTCCTGCCTTTGACACTCAGATACCCAACTCCCAATGGGGTCCAAACCCTAAATAAATCCGTTTTACCTTGTATAAAGCTTAAACAGGGAAAACTCATAGATTGTTCGCCCTCTATAACACTGATAGAGAGATATGCACAGCTGTTTGCCTCCCGGTACTAAGATGACTCCAGGTTAATTAAGAAGTAAAAAGTGATTTTAATAAGTACAGAAAGTAGGATTTAAGTGGTTCCAAGTAGTAACCAACAGAACAAAGTGAATTACCAAATAAAATAAAACAAAACATGCAAATCTATTTCTAATACAGTGATAAAAACTGAATACAGATAAAAACCTTGCCAGTAAGCTTCCTTGTACAGACTAGACTCCTTCTAGCATGCGTCTAGCAGTCACTCACACCCCCTATAGTTATTGTCCCTTGTTCCAGTTTCTTTCAGGTATCCTTGGGGGTGGAGAGGCTATCCCTTAAGCCAGCTGAAGACAAAATGGAGGGGTCTCCCAGAGGTTTAAATAGACTTTCTCCTGTGGGTGGACACCTCTCCTTCCCCCATCATAGAATCATAGAATATCAGGGTTGGAAGGGACCTCAGGAGGTCATCTAGTCCAACCCTCTGCTCAAAGCAGGACCGATGTAGAATCCAGTTGCAAAATGGAGTTTTGGAGTCACATGTCCCTGCAAGATTGAGTTCCTTACCAGCCAAGCCACATTCCTGGGAAAGCTCAGATGTGGATTGGTGTCTCCAAGTTCATTGTTGGCTTAATTGGTTCTTGATTGAGCACTTACTGAGAATAGTCTTTGCTTAGGCAGCTGACCAACTGCTTCACTGAGGCTATTTAAAATTAACCAAGTACATAGCCAGTATTCATAACTTTGAACACAAAAATGACACATGCATACAAATAGGATGAATATATTCAGTAGATCAAAACCTTTACAGAGATATGTTACATGGCATATGTAGCATAAAACATATTCCACTTATGTCATAAATCATTTATAATCATATCCCCTTAAAGCCTCATGGGGTGCACCCATCACAACCACATAGTTGCTGCAGTCCAAATTGATCCCACAGCTGCCGCTAGGTTTTTACCATTCTGCTTTTCATACTCGGTTTATAGGTGCAACGAATCCTGCCAAGAATGCACACTTCTCTGAAGCTCCATCATGGAACCCCAGGGATTGTATCCCACCTTGGTGAGAGCCCTCTCCAGCCGAGAGAGGTCCTCACCTCCCCTTGGAAAGAGGCAGAAGGGTCCCGTCCCTCTTTGCTGCCTCCCCCATGGCTCTGGTATTGGGGTTACTAGCCTCCCGTGATGCCAGCTGACCAGGCAGCTGGACTACCGTGTCCGTGCTTCCTAATGCCCGTACGTCTGGTCTAGAACCCACCACGGATGCCAGCGCCCATGACTGCGGGACTCCCAAGTCTGCAGCTGCACCCTTCTGTTTCCTGAATATGTTGTTACACTCCTGCACAGTCTATTAGTACAGTATGCTGAGGGGGTACACCAGGGGTACACCATCTCCTCTAGATAGTGGTCTAGTTTTACAACAGGCTACATAAAAAGCACTTGCAAAGTCAGTACAAACTAAACTTTCATACTGACAATGACTAGTTTATACCGCTCTATAATACACTGAAATATAAGTACAATATATATACTGAAGTTGATTTATTTTATCATTATGTGGTAAAAATGAGAAAATAAGCATTGTTAGGATAAAGATATTCAGGCCTGTCTGCAAAGGCCTGTACTTTAAGAATTTAGGTGTATTCTTATCACTTGGCTAGTTCTAGAGGTATAAAAGAAAGAATCAAAATCACTGTCTGCTGGTGTAAGGGCCTTCTCTTACTGTGACAGTCTGAGGCCCTGTGCTTAGGCTAAGGCCTTTGGCTAAGCAGCAGAGGCAGCCATAAGCTGGGAAGTGAACAGTCACATCCTCACATTCCAAACCAGTCACATTGAAAGAAGGTGCTATTGGGCTGTTAGGCACTATCAGGACAGGATTGTATTCCTATCACCTCCAGAGAAAGGGAAGTGCCTAGAAAATGTAAAAGGAAACTTAGTTTGATAGCATCCTGTCCGGCAAGAACTCACTTATCAATAGCTGGGATGTGAAATCCTCACTTCTGTATTGTTTTGTCATTATAGTTCCTACTTTGCTATTGTTTGTCTGTATAATCTCTGTCTGGTTCTGTGATTGTTCCTGTCTGCTGTATAATTAATTTTGCTGGGTGTAAACTAATTAAGGTGGTGGGATATAATTGGTTACATAATCATGTTACAATATGTTAGGATTGGTGAGTTAAATTTCAGGAAAATGATTGGTTAAGGTATAGCTAAGCAGAACTCAAGTTTTACTATATAATCTGTAGTCAGTGAGGAAGTGAGTGAGTGGGTGGGTGTGGGTGATGGGAACAGGGAATGGGGGTAAGGAAATTGGAATCATGTTTGGCTAAGGGCAGGAATGGGAACAAGGACACAGGTGTAAGGCTCTGTGGTGTCAGAGCTGGGAAGGAGGATACTAAGGAAGGAAACTGGAATCATGCTTGCTGGAAGTTCACCCCAATAAACATCGAATTGTTTGCACCTTTGGACTTCGGGTATTGTTGCTCTCTGTTCATGCGAGAAGGACCAGGGAAGTAAGTGGGTGAAGGAATAAGCCCCCTAACAAGCATTTTTTCAGTACTAGTGTGATGGGACACTTTTGTATTTTTATGTCTGATTTTCTAAGCGTATCGTTTTAAAGTGAGGTAAAACTTGGGCATATTAACGTTTTTAAGTGAGGTGAAACTTGTGCTATTAACGTTACACAGTTTAAGAGGGTCACTTTCTAGTGACAAATCAGACTGCTGAAAGGGGTACAGTAGTCTGGAAAGGTTGAGAACCACTGATGGGTCATTACCTGTCAAGCAGCCATTCTTTGGCAAGAAAAGGAGGGCAGGGACAAATAGATCTTCATTTTAGCAAAGAAATACCATGAAGTCTCCTTCCTTAACCAGTCCACCTGTCTCTTGGTCTTACCTGCAAATGCTTTCCAAAGAGGAACAGAAAGTATAAAAAGGAGGGGCAAACACCCCAAGACACCACTCTTCCCTCCCCCTGCCCATCTCATTCTCTGCATCTGAGAAGACAAAGGAAACAGCGATTGGACTCTAGAGGAGGGGTCCTGACCTAAATTGATTGGTCAGTAATCTAATCTAATATAGCTCAAGTAGGCACAAGACAGTGTTTTATTTTTATTATTCTTGTAACCATTTCTGACTGTTATGCCTCATTGCTTGTACTCACTTAAAATCTCTCTTTGTCGTTAATAAACTTGATTCATGGTTTCATCTAACCCAGTGTGTTTAAATAAAGTGTCAGAGTAACTTTGTTTATGGAAATAAGCTGGTGTATGTTATTCCCTTTAAAGGAATAACAAGTTTAGCGTTTCTCGACTGCCTGGGAAAGGGTTGGACATGACAGAACATACATTTCTGAGGGAAAATCTGGGATTGGGGGTGTGTTGGGGTCACATTGTGATAATCCAGGCTGGTGAGAACAGTGGTGGTGTGGCTGGCTGACTGCAGAAGGAAGCTTGAGCAAATCTGGGGGTGGGGGGAGCCCGCAGGAAGCTGGACGGGCCAGGGGTAATGTGGGGATGGCTGGGGAGCCTGGGGGAGGCATCGTGGGCCAGAATGGATAGCTGGGGAGATGGGAGGACGCAGCAGGGAACCAGGATGATGGGGATGTGCATGGGGAAGACAGAAGGGGTAAGAGGGGATTGCCAGAGCCTGGGGGCGGGGGAGGAGTGGGACCAAGGCAATGGGGAGGTGGGTGAGGAGGCAGTGGGGGCCAGAGCAATGGGAAGATGAGGGGAATACAAGTGTAGTTCCCCTGAAACTGACAATATTTTATTTCATTTTTTCTTAAGACCCTCACCCGGCAGAGTACATGAATGAACTTAAATCCAAGCACTTGAGCAGTTCCATTGATTTCAGTGGGACTGCTCACATGCTTATAATTGACCATATGCTTAAGAGCTTGCTGGATTAGGCCTTAATGCTAGAATATATTATAAGGAGTAATAATTAAGAACTGGAAAGTCACACAATTCAACTTTGTAACATTAATAGCACAAGTGGGTCAGTTGTGAAGCTTTGATCCAAATTCAAGCTCCTAATCTTCAGATCCAAACCCAAGTCACTTCACAAGAGTGTTGGGATTTGAGTTCTGAAATGGGCCACCATAAAAAGAAACCTGAGCTGTGAAGTTGAAATCTGCCCCTAGATCTGACTTTCCTCATGTTTCTGAGTGGCCTGGATTCTGTGTCCTAGTTTGGGGTCCATCTCTAGTTAAAAGTGAACTGTAAAGAGAAAACGGAATTGTAGGCAACCTCAGATAGGTGACTGGAACGTCCCTGCTCACTGGGCTGGGCACAGGAGATTGAGCACAGAAATCTGTTTTAATTTATGTTCCAAAAATTCTTTCAAACCCCTCCCCTGCTGCCATGATACCTGTGTTTCCAGCTTTGCTACTGACGCCCCATGTTCAGCATTCTGTGAACCTATAGATACCAGGAGAGAGACGTCATAGTCCCCAGAAGGGTTAACATGAGATTTCTGATACTTGTGATGCCCAGGAGAGCCAAGCTTTCCTTGTAAATCCAGCAGAGAGGGTGGATTCAAATGCAGAGGGGAAATAATTGTATATGGTTAAATTAGAACTGATTCCTGACATAATGATTGGGTGCTGATATTATCACAAGAGCCCCAAAAGACCATATCAAAGGTTTAGTTTGCAAATATCTCTGTCCTTCAAATTGATACAGTACATCAGTGCAACCCAGAGCTGCTTCATGTGTAGCTCTGTTTTCGAACAGTCTCTGTCTGCTATTACATAGTTTCGTAAAACATGATGGTGACGCTATGCCCCATATTCTTCATAGCAATATTGTTATTACATGATTATAGCATAACTGAGATGTATTTTATGCAAGATGGGTTATGTGAGGTCTCACTGGAAAGGTTATGATTACTGGATATGATTATCCTATTTGTAACCATGTCTCATTTTGGTATCTGAAGTTAGGAATACTGATTATGAATCAATTACAAGTGGGTTTTCACCTGGGGAACGCCCACCAGACAATGCAATCAGTCTGGATGGGCTACGAGGAAAAACAATAGGTCTTTTAAGATTCCAATATCCCACCTTCTTGGAAAGCCTTCCAGTGGACCCAGCAAACAGACTTTGAGTTGTGGCTGCAGGGTCATGTGATCACGTCGCCAGATACTGAACTCCATGTTAAAATTAGTACTTTTCCACTGACTGGGGATGGACTCACACTGGAAATCAAGGGATTCCGGCCATATGTGAAACCTATTTAAGGCAGGGGAGCAACCTAATCAGTGTTTGTTTTTCACTGAATCCCTGCCCAAGATGCTGTGAGAAATTGATGCTGATAACTAGTTTCTTTAGCGTATTGAGTTTATTTTGCATGTTTGTTTTAGTTGATAGGTAATCTGTTTTGATCTGTTTGCTCTCTCTTATAATCACTAAAATCGATCTTTTGTCGTTAATAAACTTGGTTTTGTTTTTGCTAAAACCAGTTTCTGAAATTTATAACTGATGGGCAAAAGCTGTACGTATCTTCCTCCACACTGAGGAAGGAGGCGAATTTCATGAGCTTATGCCGTATAGTTCTCTATGCAGTGCACAACTATGTAAGTTTGGGTTTACACTCCAGAGGGGTTGTGCTCTTGAGTGCTGAGCAATTCCTTAGTTGAAGCCTTCCCATGCAGTGCTGATTTCAGTGTTGGTGTCTCTCTGCAGTTGGGTGTGGCCGTACCTGTGTGTGCTGAAGGAGGCTGGAGGGCCTGGCTCAGCAGGACAGGGTAAGGGAGCCCAGGCTGATGGAATAGGTGGGCTCATTGGTACCCCAATATATCAGGGGGCCTCCCGGGCGGTGGGGGGCAACCCGACCCAATGACATCAAAAGTAGGTCTAGAAATCAAAACTCCTTTGTCGCTTGAGTACCTGCCCTGAACCTGCAGCACACCACCAGAGCCTTTACATTGTGCCCCTCACCACTGCCAGCAGTTACCAGTCGCCTCTGCACATCAGACATTTTAGGCGCCCAGAGGGTGTTAACTCAGGTATGAAGCAGTTCGCTTAACACAACCACGCTGTCAATTCATTAACCAGTGTGTAAATATGGTTCATTAACCAATATACAGCAAAATGACTTTTTTTTTTTTTTTTAACATATCTGTTGGAGCTGGCATGGAGGTGACTTCTCTAGCTCAGCTTCACCGTTGCAGTGGCTGGTTCTAGAGACGGAGAGGGAGTTCATTCAGGCGATTCACTCAAGGTGCTGTGACATCCATACGCCTGTTCTCTGGGTGGATTTCTCAGTGGTTGCCCAAGATCAGACTTTACAGGAGGGAGTTAGTAGGGTGCTTGTCAGCAACCAGACTAAAGTTGTTACCCAGCAGACGGTGTCCTCTATGGCCAGGCGTTGCTGGTCCCACTCACGTCTCCTTCGTACAGACATTTTGACTTGAGGAAGCGACGTGCTGAACAACATGGGACATTTTATACCATTTCTGTTGGATGGTGCAGCCTGGTCACGCTGCTGGGCAAAGCTGGCCTGGGCCAATCAGGAAATGACCCATACTCATGGCAGAATCTTGGAACATCGAACTAGGATATGAGTTGTGTCCATTCTCACTATCCAAGGAGACAATGAGGCTATCACAATCCAGGGTGTAACCCAAACTAGTGAGGAGAGGTGGGGGGGCATGTCACCGCCTGCCCTGTAACCTGGGGTGCCCAGTAATGATTTGCTGCTGTAGCTCCCAACCTGGACCACTCACAAACAGCCTCCAGCATCCGGTCTTACCCCAGGTGTCTGTGTGTAGCTGCTGCCTGCCAGCCATGTTCAGCTCACACTCTGGCTTTCACAGCCTTGGTTATTACTGCAGGGTGATCCCAATACACATGCAGTCCCAGATTTCCCCCAGAAATGTGTGGCCTGTATTGTCCAGCCTTCTCCTGGACAGTCCTGATAGAATAGGTCCATTGCCCCTCTAAGGGGGATCAATATACAGTCATTTTTCCCACCCCAAATGGAGCTGCCCACACAGTTCACTTCATTTCAATTAAAGAAGAAAACAAATTTATTTAATCACAAAGGTAGATTTCAAGTGAGTACAAGTGATGAGGCATCAAAGTCAGAAATGGTCTCAAGAAAAATAAAAATAAAAACACTTCCTAGTACTAAACTGAACAAACTAGACGTGGTGCAAAGTGAAGTCCCTTGCCACAGGTTTCCAGTAGCACTGCTGACCAAGTTTCCAGTTCAGGATCAGTTCCTGAGGTCCAAGGGCTGCTTTTTTTTTTTTTTTCCTTTTTGTCCTTTTAGGTGATAAGGAGAGATGAACAGGGAGAAATAACAAGAGGTGTTTCTGCCCCTCTCTTTTATAGTTCAATCACCCTTTGAAATGCAGACTTTTCTCAAAGCAACCCCTAAATAAAGTTCTCAGCTGAGCGGGAAGACGTGAACATGGTGGGAAAGAGGTTTCATGCTCGGCTAGAGGTGTTAACTTCTCCTTTGTTTTTGAGAAACACTTTTACCCACTCCCGAGACATGTCTGGTCAACACACTTCAGTTGCAATTTCAGCTTCTGTTCCTAATTTTTTAATACAAAGTTGCTGCATACATTTCACTATGATAATACTGGCCAGTAAGTTATAAGTTTTCAAATGATACCTATCATGTAAGGCATATTTTGTACAAAGATTATTATAGCAGTGTGTAGGGTTTGAATACAGGGGTATATTCCATCCCAGAGGCCTCTTGAGACTTTGGAAAACTCCAGTATCCCCATGTAAAACACTTTGTGCCGTCCCAGTTGGTGTCAGACCTGTGGGGTCGTGGAGTGAACCTCAGCTCCAGTCAGTAACCTACCTCCACAAGCTACTTTCCATGGGCTCCCTGCCCTGTGCTCCTTTGGCCAGCTTTGCGTGACTCCATGCTCCTTCCATCAGCACTCTGAGCTGTGTGCAGAAATTAGGGATGTAAAAGGTAAAGTGGTTAACCGGTAAGCATAGTCTTACCAGTTAGCCGCCTTAACCGTTAACCTCCGCGCCAGCTGGAGCGAGCCCAGCCGGAACAGCACCAGCCAGCCAGAGCAGGCCCATAAATGCCATATTTTACTTGTTTAAACCAGCAGTGTCCAATACGTTCACCACTAGCCGCATGTGGCAAATTAGCCACAATTCAATAGGCTATGCATGAGCAATGCGTTGGTGTATAGAAGACAGCAGCACTGGAAGACAGGTTGCGGGCTTCGATATACAGCTTAACGTGGCTAGGCTACAGTAATTTTGTGTTAGCAGTACCTGTTAATGATTTGAAAGGTCGTCTGTAATATGTTTTTAAATCCTTTTTTATAATGTGGTGAGTAAGAAACATTCAAAACCAAAAGTGTGGCTAGCATCGAATTTCAAACCACAAGTGCGGCTAGCATCAAATTGCTATTGGACACTGCTGGTTTAAACAGTTAACTTTTAAAATTGTATTTACATCCCTAGCAGAAATTTCCATCTAGAAGTTCGAACAATCTCTATGGAAAGTCTCTTTCCACTCCTGGGTGGCTCCGTCCTTGGAGAGTAGTTCATCCCAGAGACATATACAGGGATTTGACTCATTTGCGTAGTCTGTGGGCATGGCTAACAGGAGAGAACAGTTGAGGAAAGAACACGAACAGCTCTACGCACCTCTGTGCCAGGGCTTGATTTTTCTGTACCCATCAATGATTACATGTGTGATGTCACTTCATATGCGAGACTCACGGAGGAATTCTGCACCACTGCGCAAGCACAAACTTCATGTGCCCCACAAGTTATTTGTCACCCCAGAATAATTGATTTGGATGGAGCAGCGCTGCAATTACACCTTTCCCCCCTGGGGACTGTTATGGCACCAGAAGAGAGGGCAGCTGGCTTACGGCGGGAGCAGCCAGCCACAGAGAGGGAGGGGGTCAGAGGATGCATCACAGTGCTCTGCCCGTGGGGGTCAGGTGTGGAGACAAGGAGTATGGGGGAGATGGACAGAATGGGACACACAGGGTTCCTGGGAAAGGCTGTGACCACCTACTCTAAGATCGCCCCACCTGGCTGCTCTTCCCCACACTGCTCAGTTAAGTCCCATTCCCAAACTCCACACAGTCTCTGCTGGGCATCCTGGGGACAGGACCACCCGCTGGTCTGATTCTGCTGGCACTGTGCCAGGCCCGCCAGCAGCCCCTCAGGATCTGGTGGTGGCAGAGTGGTGTTAGTGAGTCAACTGGGGCCAGGTGAGGTTGCCCAAGTGAGCAAAGCATTTGCCACAGTCAGCACACCTGTACAGCCGCTCCCCGCCGTGAATGCGCTGGTGTATTCCCAGGTATTAGCTTGTTGCCACGACTGAACTTCTTACCCCAGTCAGCACAGCGGTACGGCTGCTCCCCTGTGTGTGTGCACGAAGATGTCTGGTCAGCGTACTGGCATTGCCGAAGCTTTTCTTGCAATCGTCACAGTGGTAGGGCCACTCCCCTGTGTGCGTGCGCTCGTGTGTTTTCAGGGTTGAGCTCTGGAAAAAGCCCTTGCCGCAGTCAGTGCAGCGGTGAGGCCGTTCCCCGGTGTGTGCGCGCTGGTGGGTTCTCAGCTTTGAGCTCTCCGCAAAGCTCTTGCCACAGTCAGAGCAGTGGTGCAGCTCCTGCCCGGTGTGCGCGCGCTGGTGTGTTGTCAGGGTTGAGCTCTTTGCAAAGCCCTTTCCGCAGTTGGTGCAGCGATACGGCCACTCCCCGGTGTGCATGCGCCAGTGTATTCTCAGCTTCAAGCTCGCTGCAAAGCTCTTTCCACAGTCAGTGCAGCGGTACGGCTGCTTCCCGGTGTGCGTGCGCTGGTGTATTCTCAGCTTCGAGCTCGCTGCAAAGCTCTTTCCACAGTCAGAGCAGCGGTACGGCCGCTCCCCGGTGTGTGTGTGCTGGTGTGGTCTCAGATTTGAGCTCTGGGCAAAGCTCCTGCCGCACTCAGTACAATTGTAAGGCAGTTCCCCAGTGTGAGTGCGCTGGTGTCTTTTCAGGTGGGCAAACTGTGCAAAGCCCTTTCCGCAATCAGCACAGTGGTGCGGCCGCTCCCCAGTGTGTGTGCGCTGGTGTGTTCTCAGCTTTGAGGACCATCTGAATCTTCTGCCGCAGTCAGCACAGCAATACGGCTGCTCCCCGGTGGGCACGCACTGGTGCTGGGTCAGTGCAGAGGGGTTGCTGAACCTCTTGCCGCAGTCGATACAGTGATGGGGACACCAGCCCATGGGGAGTCTCTGGTGCGTAGCCAGGTCCGGTCTCTGCCTGAGTCTACCCAGGGGATGGACTGCGTCCTGTGCATGCATCCATCTGTGGGCTGTGGGATTCTGCGTTCCTGCCGTGCTCTCTCCACATTCAGACTGTGTCCTCGTTCCTCCCAGGATCCTGAGCCCTGCTGGAGAGAGCAGAGGGAATCCCGGTGTTAGCTCACGGTTAGGGCTGCAGATATGTCAAGGACAGGAAAATGTCACGAATGGAGCAATTTCCCCTCACCCTGCAATGGCCGCTCCTTTCCCACAGGGGTGCACCCAACACCTTGCTGTGGGCATTGAGACCTGGCCTGTGGGGTTACAGTGCCACTCAGATTTGCCCCTGCATCCAGTCACGATGGTCGGGGAGGCAGGTCAAATTTCAGTGACTGGCCTTGCCACCCATATGTTCTCTACCCCACACCAACCCCTCTGCACCAGGCTGGAGTTAGGGATGCAGTGCTGGGAGAAGGGTGCTTCTCTGGGCAGCAAGTTCCCCCTGGTCAGGGCAAGGAGAAGGGCAGGTGTTGTAAATTGGGGGGGGGGGGGAGTACACCCAGCCAGTCAGTTAGCTATAAAAATCCTTAGTAGCTGTTCTCTTTGCTTTACCTATAAAGGGTTAAGGACTCTCACTGCGATGCTTAGGTAAGAGGAAGCGAGTGTGGACCTGGCCAAAAGAGCCAATGGGAAGGCTAGAACTTTTTAAAATTGAGAAAAAAATTCCCCTTTGTCTCTCTGTTGTTTTCTCAGCTGGAGAGAGAGGGCACCAGCTATGCTGTAAGAAGCTTGGGGCCCATAGTCGCCAACTTCTGCTGGCACCGGTGGGTGCTTTACCTGCTCTGGCCCCGCCCTGACTCCACCCCTGCCCCATCCTAACCCCTTTCATAGATACTAAGGTCAGAAGGGCCCATTATGATCATCTAGTCCGACCTCCTGCACAACGCAGGCCACAGAATCTCACCCACCCACTCCTGCGAAAAACCTCTCACCTATGTCTGAACTATTGAAATCATGGTTTAAAGACTTCAAGGAGCAGAGAATCCTCCAGCAAGTGACCCGTGCCCCATGCTACAGAGGAAGGCGAAAAGCCTCTAGGGCCTCTTCCAATCTGCCCTGGAGGAAAATTCCTTCCCGACCCCAAATATGGTGATCAGCTGAACCCTGAGCATATGGGCAAGATTCACCGTTCCCTGCCCTAACTCCACCCCCTCCCTACACCTATTCCAACCCCTTCCCCAAATCCCAGCCCTGACCCCGCCTCCTCCTCTGAGCACACTGCGTTCCTGCTCCTCCCCGCATTTGAAGCGACAGATATGTAGGTAGAACAGGAATGTTTAGACCAAGGGTGGGCAAACTTTTTGGCCTGAGGGCCACATTGGATTTCCGAAATTGTATGGAGGGCCGGTTGGGGAGGCTGTGCCTCCCCAAACAGCCAGGCGTGGCACTGCCCTCCCTAACCGGCCCTCCATACAATTTCGGAAACCCCATCCAAACCCCCCTCTCCTTCCTGACGGCCCCCCTGGAACCACAGCCCCATCCACTCCCTCTGCTCTCTGACCACCTCTGGACCCCCCGCCACCCCATCCAACTCCTCTCCTTCCTGACAGGCCCCCCCCCCCGGACACCTGCCCCATCCAACCACCCCTTCTCCCTGTCCCCTGACCACCCCCGGAACCCCCACCCCTGACTGCCCCCTGCCGCCCCATCCAACCCCTCCTCTCATTCCTGACTGCCCCCCCGGGGATCCCTGCCCCCATTCAACCCCCCTGTTCCCCGCCCTCTGACTGCCCCAACCCCTATCCACACCCCCGCCCCCTGACTACCTCCCGAACTCCCCTGCCCTCGATCCAAACCTCCGACCCACCCGCTCCCTGCCCTCTTACCGCGCTGCCTGGAGCACGGGTGGCTGGCGGCCCGGCTGCACCAGGACAGGCAGCCATGCGCTGCGCAGCAGAGAGCACCGGGTCGAGCCGCAGCTCTGCAGCCCCCCCCCCCCCCGCCCAGAGCATTGCGCCGGCAGCGCGGTGCGCTGAGGCTGCGGGGGAGGGAGAACAGCAGGGAAGGGGCTGGGGGGAGCTTCCCCGGCCGGGAGCTCAGGGGCCAGGCAGGAGGGTCCTGCAGGCCGTAGTTTGCCCACCCCTGGTTTAGACAGACGCGATCAGGTTTCTCTCTTTACTTTGGGCTTGTGGATTCGTCTGTGCTAACACAGGTGCTTTTGTTTTGTTTTTGTAACCTTTAAGCTGGACCCCAAGAAAGCCATTCCTGGTGTTTAATCCTTGCAGTTGCATTTCTGTACTATATATATCTAACAGCAGCCTAATTTTGCAGATGTGTTTTCTTGCTTTTTTGTTTGTTCAATAAAACTTACTTTTTTTTTTTTTTTTTTTTTAGAGGATTGGATTTCTCTGTCTTAAGAGGTCCGTGCACATGTTTTTCTATTAGCTGGTGGCAACAGCTGATTTCTTTTTCTTTTCCTTTTCTCAGCTCTTCCCCATAGGGGGAGCTGAAAGAGTTTGGCGGTGCCCCACAGGAAGGAATTCCCAAGTGCACCTTCCTGGGCTCTCAGAGGGGTTCTGCACTTGGGGGGGGGGCAGCATTTACCAACCCAAGACCAGGCGGATCTCTAACCTTGGGAGTTTAATACAAGCCTGGAGTGGCCAGTATTAAGTTTTAAAGTCCTTGCGGGCCCCCACTGTTGGGATATATAAGGGTTAAGTAAAGACATGGAAAACCGCTGGTGTGCTGGCATGGTATCAGGGAGTAGACACAGGCACGCACTATTCCTTCGCCTAACAGATAAAGTGTTACCCCTTTCCCCTCCCTTCTCCTTGTGAAGAATTAAGAAGTGTTGCAGCTGCATAAGAATTGTGGGGATCTAAAGAATACCTTTTGGGTAAAGAAGCGTTATCTCCTCCTCCCTTCCTTTCCCAGCTACATAAGCAAGCCCTGGGTCATGGTCGCTTTCTCCCTCCCCTGCAAACTGCTGATCCAAGGAGTTCATTACTGCAATTATAGCAAAAAAGTGTATCTTCAAAGTAAAACTTATAGGCAAATATGCTAATGAGGTAAATAGTAATCAGGGGCGGGAATAATTATATTCAGTATAGGCAAAAAGAAAAGGAGGACTTGTGGCACCTTAGAGACTAAAAAATTTATTTGAGCATAAGCTTTCGTGAGCTACAGCTCACTTCACCACTGAATGCATCCGATGAAGTGAGCTGTAGCTCACGAAAGCTTATGCTCAAATAAATTTGTTAGTCTCTTAGGTGCCACAAGTCCTCCTTTTCTTTTTAGCAGATACAGACTAACACGGCTGCTACTCTGACATCTGTCACTCAGTATAGGGTTATCAATACTCATTGTATTTCAACTACCTGAAAGGCGGTTCCAAAGAGGATGGCTCTAGACTGTTCTCAGTGGTAGCAGATGACAGAACAAGGAGTAATGGGCTCAAGTTGCAGTGGGGGAGGTTTAGGTTGGATATTAGGAAAAACTTTTTCACTAGGAGGGTGGTGAAACACTGGAATGCGTTACCTAGGGAGGTGGTGGACTCTCCTTCCTTAGAAGTTTTTAAGGTCAGGCTTGACAAAGCCCTGGCTGGGATGATTTAATTGGGGATCGGTCCTGCTTTGAGCAGGGGGTTGGACTAGATGACCTCCTGAGGTCCCTTCCAACCCTGATATTCTATGATTCTAGGATTGTGTGGGCGTTCATATTACTCCATAAGGCTTTTGGGGGTGTTGTAATAAATGTAGGAATTTACATACTAATGTAAATAAAAAGAGTATGATGTAACTAATCCAGTGCTTACTGGACAATTGGGTCCAGGGGAACAAGTACCGCAATAAAGAAGCCCATCTACTCAAATCCGCCCCTGGGTCAGCCTGTTCTTCTTCCAACACCCACCTTGTGCAGTCGAAGTGCCAGAGCAGGGAATCAACCTTGACAGCAGGGTTTATTAAAAATCCTGGAGCAGTCACAGTAAATTTACAGACCTGTGATTTTACTAAAGTTACTGTAACCGCTCCATAATTTTTGATAAAAAAAAGTGTGTGACAAATCTGCAGCCTGACTCAGGGTGGTTCTACCCTATGGTGTTTCCGCAGCACCTAGCGCCTGCTCCCACAGGGGCTATGCATGTCTTGGGTCTTGGCTTAAGCTTCAGTTGTAGCCTGCCCAGGATACAGGCAGCGCCTGGCACAACAGGACCCTGGTTTTGTTTTCAAACTGATTTTGTCTTTATTGCAATCAGAGGGGTTTATTTATGTGGTATTAGTTCTTCACTTTCTCCTGTTTTGTAGGATGAGGCCTGTTCCCCAGTTTTTTTGCTGTTATAATTATATTGGTTTGAAACTAGTTTAGTTGAGGGGCTACAATCCCTTCATGTGGACGCAGTGAGACCAGTTTAAAGCTGTTTAGAACAATCTAGCTTATTCCTGTGGGGGTGTGAGTCCTTTTCTAGGAATTCCTTTGAAGAAATCATTTACTCTCGGCCTGAGGTTTCAGTCTTTATGTGAAACGAAAACTAAACTAAAATCCTCAAGAAGATGAGGGTTTTGGGGGTGTCTGTGTGTGAAGGATTTGAGGGGATGACCAGTCACTCAGAGTTTGTGTGATGTAACCTGGAAAACATGTCTGTATTGTGTCACAACCCGCTCCCTGGCACTGCTGAGCTGGAAGGGGTGAATGGCTGCCACCCAACCTTTGGTCTACAGACAGTCACAGACACGATAGGGCTGAGGGCTGTGCTAAGCATTGACACTGAAGCAATGTAAGTGACAAAGGTTTCATGCCACAAAGAGCAGGAGGAGAGGGGATGGGACAAAGGCCATACCACCACCCTCTCTCTCACAGCCAGCCCATACACCAGGGTACTCCAAGTCATGGCCCGCAGGACAATTTAATCTGGCCCCTAAATGTGTCCACTCCCCCCACAGCAGCCGCCTGGCCCGCGGGGCAGTTTTAGAGCATTACAGCGAAGTGCTGCAGGTGCTAGAGATCTGTTCTACACAATGGCGCCTCTGCATGGCGTCACCTTACACTAGTCGTATGTGACTGACCCTGCCCGGCGTCATTCCCAGCTTTCTCCTTGCTCGCTGGGGACAGGTTTCTTCAGTCTGAGAGGTCACATGCGAAGTGAAGCAGCAGAGAGGGGGTGGGGTGGGAACCTGGGGAGAACAGCACCTTCTCTGCCAAGGGCCAGCGACTCTGGGATGCTCTTGCAGGGGGCAGAGCCATGAAAAGCCATTTGAAAAAATCTCTAGGGCGCCCCTTACCTTGGTATGATTTTCTGAGGTGTGGGAAGCCTAGCAGGTGTTGTGTTCTATGACTGGACAGGCCTGTCTTTCTACCCAGGTGCTTGTTTGGCCCCCATCAGCCAGTTCACACAGTCTCTATCTTTCTCTCCCCTCCTCCCCCACACCAGTCCATTTACCCCATCTCCTCAGAGCGAGGGCAGGGGAGACAGGGCTCAGGAGAGCTTTCAGTGAATGTCTTAGAGAGAGCACCCAGCGTCTCTCAGAAACTTCGCCAGCAGCCAGCACACAGACTGATTCTGTGTTACACACACACACAGTCTCTGGCTCTTTCACACTCACCTCTGAACACATACTTGTAATATTGTCATTACTTCTTGGTACTTTCTGTAATGCATATATATTTTGACTGGTCTAAACACTGGCCCCTAATTCCCAGCTTCAATTTGTCTCTCTTCAGCTCCCAGCCAGTGAATCTCGCTCTGCCTTTGCCTTCTACATGAAGGAGCGCTCCGCTAGCAGGTGTGTAAATCAGAAGGGACTGGATTATTAGGACTCACCTGAGGAGGGGCTCTCAGGCCCAGAGTGTACCCTGGAGCCCTCGGCATCCCAGATCCAGAGCTCTGCCTCCCCTACCTCGATCCGGTGGATTAAGTCTGGTTTGGAACCTGAAGAGCCTGTTTTGGGGGAAAGTTTTATTCCTAAAGTTTTGGGGGCAGGGACTCGTTTGTGTGTCGGTGCAGCCCAGCACAACAGGGCCCACATCTCGGTCAGGGTGTGTCTGCACAGCACCTGGCACGATGAGGCTCCAATCTCGGACGCTGCTTCAGAGGAAAGCGCAAGAGATCCCAAGCAGGAGAATAATGAAATAAACCAGGGATCTCAAACTCCAATCACCAGGAGAGCCACACGAGTACTAGTACATTGGCCCAAGGGCCGCATCACTGACACCCCCCCACTGCCCCTGCCCCCCATTCCAACCCCTTCCCCAAATCCGCGCCTCTGCCCCACCTCCTCCCCTAAGCACGCGGCTCCGGGCTCCTCCCCCCTCCCTCCTGGAAAGCGGTAAGCACCTGGAGGTAAGCAGAGGAGCAGGGATGCGGCGCATTGGGGAGAGGGGGAGTGGGGAACCCCTGAAATAAACCTTTCTTAGAGGAGATTTCTTTCTGTCTCTCACTTGTACTCTGAATTGGCAACATCTACAACCCTTCTCACTTTGCAGTGGGAGCCAAGTTTAAAGCCTTGCTGGGGTAACTCTAAATCAGAGGTGGGCAAACTTTTTGGCCCAAAGGCTACATCGGGGTTGTAAAATTGTATGGAGGGCCGGCTAGGGAAGGCTGTGCCTCCCCAAAGAGCCTGGCCCCGCCCACTATCCGTCCCCTCCCACTTCCCACCCCCTAACTGCCCCCTCACAATCTCCGACCTATCCAAACCCCCCTGCTCCTTGTTCCCTGACCGCCCCTCCAGAGACCCCCCCATCCCTAACCACCCCTTATCTAAGCCCCCCTGCTCCTTGTCCCCTGACTGCCCCCCCAGGACCTCTCCACCCTAACTGCCCCCCCAGGACCCCAACCCCCCGTTCCCTGTCCCCTGACTGTCCCGACCCCTATCCACACCCCAGCCCCCTGACAAGCCCCCAGGACTCCCACACCCTATCCACACACCCTGTTCTCCATCCCCTGACCACTCCCCCAGAATCTCTGCCCCATCCAACCGCTCCCTGCCCCTTATCCAACCCCCTGGCCCCGGCCCCCTTACCAAGCTGCTCAGAGCAGCGTGCCAGGCGACCACGCGGAGCCAGACATGCTGCCCTGCAGGAGTGCACAGCCCTGCCCCCCAGAGCGCTGCCCACGCGGTGGCGTGGCTCCGGGGGAGGGGGAGAAGGCAGGGGAGGGGCCGGGGACTAGCTCCTTGTCCGGGAGCTCAGGGGCTGGGCAGGATGTGGCCAGCCGTAGTTTGCCCACCCCGCTCTAGATGTTCCATAGAAATATCCCATTCTGCTAACACCTTGGCCTCTACGCTATCTTGTGGCAGTACGTTCCATAGGACAACTGTGTGACATGGATTTCCTTGTCTTCCTTCCTTCCTACAGAAACACCAGTGAACACCCATTAGTTTCAGATTAAGAGACAGGGTGAATAGAAAATCCTCCACCACCTTCTTTCTGGTCATTATTTCACTTACCCAACTGTCTCCTGCAACATGGATCATGGGGAAGACTTTGGAAGAAGGGAACTTTGCTCCTTTGCCACCTTATAGCTGTTGAAAATTTTCGGGCATGTCATTAAGGCAAATCGGCCACAACGTGTCATGGCAGGTGTCACTGTTACACAGACATTCCAGTTCTTTTGCATTGTTCAACTGGACAGTTGTTAAATTTACTATGTTCATTCTTTTGGGGAAGGTGGGGAGCTGTTGCAGCAGCAGTGTTTTCCCCCTGCCTTATTTGTCTGACTAGAGTCAGCTCCTGAGGCAGAGTTGCTGCCCTCAACCTCTGGCTGGGATTCCGGGAAGAGATGGTTGCTCATGGGCTCTTTGCTACCATCAGGGATGTGCCACGACTGAGGCAGGTAATTCAAATAAACCAGTTACACCAAGATTAGCCCCAGGCTCTGTAGCCCTGAGTTCTCCTCCAACAGCGAGCTGACCTGAAAGGGGCTGGCATTTGCCACCACTCAGTGACAGGGTGCCACATAGGAAACCCAAATGTTTTACAGATGTGAATAAATGAAGGGAAATTGGTCCTTACCCAAGGAAACGAGGGCCCGGTAATTCCTCAGCATCTGGTTCCGGTACAGATGCTTCTCTGGCCGGGACAAGAGCTCCCACTCCTCCCGGCTGAAATACAGAGCCACGTCCTCAAACGCCACCCGCAGCTGCTGGCACAAGCGTTACACACTCAGCACCCTCCGCTCCAGCCCCAGCCCGGGCTCTCAGCAGGGAACGCGGGCTCTAGGGCAGCGGCCCCCGGGGAACCCCCAGCCCAGCAGCTGTGACCCAGGGAGACCCCCCCGCACAGCCCCCCGGGGACTCGGGCCCTGCTGGCCGGGGACAGGAGCCGCCCTCGGCTCCCCAGGGGGCTCTGGGGCGGGGCGCTGGGAAGGGCCCGAATCCCAGGGCAGGGACCAGGCTCCTCCCCCGGCCCGAGTCCCCGCCTCCGCCCCAGGCCTGTGCTCGGCCCCGCTCCCGCCCCCGGCTCGGCCGCCTCGGGGCTCCTCGGCCCGGCTCCGCGTGTCCGCCCGGCCCGGGGCCCCCAGCGCCGCTCCCCGGCCCCAGCGCTCCGGCTGCGGCAGCCCCCAGCCCCGGGGTCACTAGCGCGGGAGGGACCCGGCCCCGGCCCCCCTCGGCCCCAGCCGGGACCAGCCAGTGCCCGGCCGGGGAGTCCCCGCCCCGCGTCCTACCTGCGCCGGCCCCGCTGCAGCCATCGCCGGGCTCGGCCCCGGCCCCGGCCCCGGCCGCTTCCTCCGCCCGGGCAGCGACTTCCCGCCCCGCGGCTGGTGCCTCCCCGGGGCCGCCTCCCTGCGCACGAGGCGGGCTGGGATCCAGGGGGCCGGGAAGGCCCCGCCCCGCTCCAGTCCCGCTGCCCTCCCCGGCCGCCCCACCGGCTCTGTCGGGGAGCCGGGGGAGGCTCCAGCGCAGGGACCTTCTGGCCCAGCCCCCCGGACTCCCACTTCACCGCGAGGATCCCGGAGCCCTGCGGTGGGGCTCTGTCCCCAAGAGCAGCATGTGCTGGAACTCGTGTCTCTGGGGGCTCCCTCTGCCCCCCCTCCCATCCTGAGCGAACCCCTCTGGGTGTCAAGCTGAAGGCCAGCCTGGGGTGCAGATGGAGCTGCGACAAGCCAGAGAGAGAAGGTCCCCCACATGAGGCTGGGGAAGCAGGGGCATGAAATCCATGGGTGGCATAACGGGGGTGGGGGGCTGTAATACAAGGGGATGGACAGAGGGTGGGGATCGGGGCCAGGTAAGGTGACCAGACATCAAATGTGAAAAATCAGACAGGGGGTGGGAGGTAATAGGGGCCTATGTAAGAAAAAGACCCCGAAATCAGGACTGTCCCTGTAAAATTGGGACATCTGGTCGCCCTAAGGCAAGGACACATGGGACTGATGCGGTGCGATTTGAAACACACTGGGAGAGAAAAGGGGTTGCCAGTAGATTTCTTTTTCTGACACTCTTTAATTAAAGATTAATTTTTAATTCTTGGAAACTCCAGGCCCAAGGGTTGTCAGCCCTAGTGAGAAATGGGATGGGGGGACTGGGACCCAGTGGGCAGAGGGGAGGGGCTAGAAAAACGGTAGGGAAGGAGCAGATGGTGGGTGGGAATAGAACATGGGGGCAGATCGGGCAGAATGCTAGAGAAGGGGGCCCATGGGATGGGGGTCAGGACCTGGGGACAGATGAGAGCAGGCCACTGTGGGGCAGATTGCCACAGTAGGGGGCTGGACCTGGGGGCACACGGAAGGGGCAGGATGCAGATGCACTAGAATACGGGAGGCCGGGGAGATGTGGACAGGAAGGCTAGGGCAGTGGTGTTAGGATATAGGGGGCAGGAGCCATGGGGTTGGGGCAGGTAGGCTTGGGTAGGACACAAGGAGTGGAGAGGGGCAGGAGGACTAGAGCAGGTGGCAGATGAGAGGGAGGAGGAACCACTTACCTGGTTGCATACCCCTGAGCTTACCCAGGGAGAGGCTGCCAGGGGCCAGGCTGGGCTCTGGATGTCAGTTCAGAGTGACTGCACTTGTATTAGCCCTCAGTGGCCCAACCAGGGCACCCGCTGTCAGGCTTCCAGCTCCCCAGTTGTTCCCTCTCTTGGCTGAAGACACTTGCCCCTCTCCCTTCTGATAGGGGTATTTCCAGGTTGCACCGTTCTCCCTTCCCTGTGTTATCCCAGCACAGACAGGCTGCCCAAGGACTTTCTTTTCAGAAATTGTTAATAGATGCAGTGCGACAGGTATAAAGTACCACCCAGCATTTCCTAGCAAGTCTGCTTTCTTCTTAAGGCACAAAGAACTACAGAGAAAACACACAAAATAAATCAAATAAAAATAAGAAACCTACACTCATGCTAACAAGACCAGGATTCCCCAACCTGCCATGGATTCTGGCAGAAGCAGTCCTTCAAACCCCTGCCCAATTGTGTTCCTTGTGGTTACCAACTCTTCCCAGTTTCAGCTCAAAACTAGCACCCAGTCCTTCCAGCCCTCCCCTAAGGCCCGAAGTTCTGCGTGGGTCAGGAGTCCTGTCCATTTGATGGATCAGGAAGAAGGCCCTGAGCCTGTTTGAAACCAGGCTAGTTATTCACAAAACCCTTCTTTGTGGTTTGGTCCCTAGAGAATCCAGTCTGAACTAGTACATGCAGATCTCTCTGGGGTGGGATAACAGAGGAAGGATATTAGCCTCCCTACTAGAGAAGGTACGAGCAAGGTAACAATAATGCATACACAGCTGCATTTTTAGTATAATGTACCCCAAAGATATTAACCCTAATTCAATACAGTTTAACTTAATTCACTAAAGTGTATCATAATTCCATACGGTTTGTTCAGGATATTATAGGTCAGGCTGTGTTTTAGTCACAGGTATTTTTAGTAACCATGACCTGTCCATGATTTTTGTTCCAGCCCCTAACTAAAACTTGGGCCAGGGGGCCACCCCCAGGACCCCTCTTGCGCTGGGAGTGGGGGAGGGAGGCGGGCAGGCGGCAGAATGTACTATTGCCACCCTTTCTTTAGGAGAAAATACAGTGGGTGACTCTTGTCAGCATACATTTCAATAAAATCTCTTGAGAAGTTCAGAGTTTCCAAAAGGGCTCTTAAGGATGCCACATCAGTAGGGGTGGGAAGTTTTCTAATCAACTCCACCCATTGTGCAGCTGAGGCTCATCCTTCCTTTCCCAATATGACCCCTAAATATTTTACCTCTTGGTGTCCCGATTGGGCCTTGGCTCTGCTAGCCTTGAATACGGTATCTTGGATGATCTGTAACACCTCCTCAGTGATCCTACCAACCTATTGTCCCCATGCACCAATAGATCATCAACTTAAGAAATTACTCTCTTTTGCTCATCAGGTGTCAATTTTTCCCACATCTTAACCACATGGGAGTGACAAATTGTGGGTGCGTTATGAAAACCCTGAGGGAATCTTGTGCAACCGAAGTGTCGTCCCCTGTAGCAGGGCGAGCACTCACCGCTGCAGCGCCTCCTGCTGGTCAGTCCAGGAATTAGCTCATCCCGCTCAGGATCGCCCTCCTCTGTCCAGTTTCTCCCCTGCCCTTACCTGCCCCTCCACAGTCCCTTTATCTCCACCAGTTCAGGCCCTGCATCCCTCCCGGACCACAGTTCCCATGGTTTAGGGTCCTCCCCTCCCAGGGGATCCCAATCCCATAAGCCAACCTCGCCTCAGTGACCCATTGCCAGTGTTCATTCATTCGGGCAGCTAGGCCTTGCATTTCTGTTGCACTGTTTGCATTTTGCACGCATGCCTGTCCTACCCACAGGTAGAGGAACTTCATTAAAATATTCCCAAACTGGGTCTCTTTTATGGCCTGCTGCCATTATAGGTTTTCCCTTCTAGTGAGGGAATGGTATGGTAGAGCTCGAATCAATGAAGGCTACACTCAGAAAGAGCTCAAGACTTCTGGAATATGCTGCTCAAACAGTTTCACTTTTGTTTCTACTTCCTGTCCCTCCCTTCTCACATTTATCTCCAGACTTCTTCTCCTTGTCCAGATCTATTCCGCCCCCAACAATCTTCTATTCGTTGAACTTTTTGAAACTTTGCACTTTTAGAGAGAGGTAAGGGATTGACTCTGTGTACACAAACCTACAGAGGGACAATAGGGTTGAGGTCTGTTATTTCTCACCTCTATATATCATTTATTTATTTAAAACATTTTTGCTGTTAATAAGCATGTTATTTCTAGAGACACAAATCCACAGTTTGAGAACTGCAAAACTAAGCATCTCTGATGGTATCTTCTAGACTGAGCACTAAGTCCCATTGGGTAGATAGAAAGATTAACCTAAATAATCTATACAGAAGCCTCTGGAACCCAATAAGATTGGGTCCCTAATCCATGGAACTCATTTACAAAACTCATTTACAAAACTTTTCTTAAACATTACATGAATATATTTTCTCATACTATATTGTCTCATACTATAAAATTCTTAAACATTACATAAATATATTGTCTCATATTATAGAATTAGAATTTATAATCCCTATTCCATTATGAAATATCTTTGAGCTATAATGTATCTTAATTAAAACTTTTTTTCCTCAAAAAGCATTTTTTCAAAAAAAATCTGATTTACATCAAAAAAATCTGATTTAAATTAAAAAAAATCTGAATTTTTTTATTTTAAAAAAATCATTGATTTTTATCCACCTTGAGTAGCACTGATCCTGTTGCCCCTAACCCCAGCACCTCCTAACCTCTATTAGCCCAAGGCCCGCACCGTCCCTGGCTGCTGGAACAGAGGATGCTGGTCTGTGGGGTAGTGTCTCCCATTCTCATCCTTCTTCCACTGTACCTTTCCTCTGTCTCACAACACCTCCCCTAACGTGACTGGGTCTCTGTCCCGCTCTTGCAGCTACTTCACATAAGTGGGGGGAAGCCCAGTCCCTGTGGTTCAGGCGGCCTAAGATAACATCTAACCGTGGCTGAAGAGGGGAAGGGTTTGGGACAGGTGGTTTAGGGCAGGGAGAGTCACCAGGGGCCTCAGGACTCCTCGGTTCTATCCCTGGCTCTGGGAGGGGGATAGTTAGAGTCAAGATGCCTGGGTCCTACCCCTGGCTCTTGGAGAGGAGAGGAGTGGAGGCTGGTGGTTTAAAGTAATAGGGGCTGGGAGCCAGGACTGGCCTGGAATGGGATCCCAGCCATGTCTCCCTTGTGACACTTCCTGCAGACCCAACCCTGATCTCGACACCAACCTGGCCAACATCATCAAGCAGTGCTGGAGAAAGAGCATGCCCAAAGCATCCAATGAGGACGCCATCAAAGGAGGGGTAAGTAGCTGGGTCCTGCCAGCTCATCTCAGGGGGCAGAGGGGCCCTTGCTGCATTCTATGGGCCAGGCCAGATCCTGCCAAGGGGCATTGGGAGCCTTGAGGGAGGGAGCGAGGCTGGGGTTGTGGCTACGGTGCTGGGCTGGGCTACAGGACTCCTGGTGTCTATTCCTAGCTCTGCCACTTGCTGCCTCTGTGACCATGGGCAAATCACTTGGGTCATAGGGAATTGCCAGACGGGATCAGTGCAGAGGTGTGTCCACTCCAGTGTCCTGTTTCCAGCACCAGAGGCTGCAGAGGTTGGTGTAAGAATCCCGGAGTAGCAGATGTGGGGATAATCATCCTGTGCTCGTGTCACTGTGCTTCAGTGGGTCACACCTGAGAATACCAGAATCAGGACAAACTGCTGAGAAATAGGGCAGACACATGTCAGAACTGGTGGTTGTTCTTCCATAAGTTATGCCACACCAGCAACAGAAGTAAAACTTCTGTCTCACTACACTGGCTAACAAGAAGTCAGAATTGCAGCCTCGTTAGGTATCCCAGTCCTTGTTTCACCACCCAGACACTAGACTTAATGATGAGTGGTTATTTAAAACCAAAAAGAAAAGGAGTACTTGTGGCACCTTAGAGACTAACCAATTTATCTGAGCATAAGCTTTCGTGAGCTACAGCTCACTTCATCGGATGCATACTGTGGAAAATACAGGAGATGTTCTTATACATACAAACCATGAAAAAATGGGTGTATACCACTACAAAAGGTTTTCTCTCCCCCCACCCCACTCTCCTGCTGGTAATAGCTTATCTAAAGTGATCACTCTCCTTACAATGTGTATGATAATCAAGTTGGGCCATTTCCAGCACAAATCCAGGTTTTCTCCCCACCTCCCCCACAAACCCACTCTCCTGTTGGTAGTAGCTTATCTAAAGTGATCACTCTCCTTACAATGTGTATGATAATCAAGGTGGGCCATTTCCAGCACAAATCCAGGGTTTAACAAGAACGTCTGAGGAAGGGGGGGGTAGGAAAAAACAAGGGGAAATAGGTCACCTTGCATAATGACTTAGCCACTCCCAGTCTCTATTCAAGCCTAAGTTAATTGTATCCAATTTGCAAATGAATTCCAATTCAACAGTCTCTCGCTGGAGTCTGGTTTTGAAGTTTTTCTGTTGTAATATCGCAACTTTCATGTCTGTAATCGCGTGACCAGAGAGATTGAAGTGTTCTCCGACTGGTTTATGAATGTTATAATTCTTGACGTCTGATTTGTGTTCATTTATTCTTTTACGTAGAGACTGTCCAGTTTGACCAATGTACATGGCAGAGGGGCATTGCTGGCACATGATGGCATATATCACATTGGTAGATGTGCAGGTGAACGAGCCTCTGATAGTGTGGCTGATGTGATTAGGCCCTGTGATGGTGTCCCCTGAATAGATATGTGGGCACAGTTGGCAACGGGCTTTGTTGCAAGGATAGGTTCCTGGGTTAGTGGTTCTGTTGTGTGGTATGTGGTTGCTGGTGAGTATTCGCTTCAGGTTGGGGGGCTGTCTGTAGGCAAGGACTGGCCTGTCTCCCAAGATTTGTGAGAGTGTTGGGTCATCCTTCAGGATAGGTTGTAGATCCTTGATAATGCGTTGGAGGGGTTTTAGTTGGGGGCTGAAGGTGACGGCTAGTTGCGTTCTGTTATTTTCTTTGTTGGGCCTGTCCTGTAGTAGGTGACTTCTGGGAACTCTTCTGGCTCTATCAATCTGTTTCTTCACTTCCGCAGGTGGATATTGTAGTTGTAAGACTGCTTGATAGAGATCTTGTAGGTGTTTGTCTCTGTCTGAGGGGTTGGAGCAAATGTGGTTGTATCACAGAGCTTGGCTGTAGACAATGGATCGTGTGGTGTGGGCAGGGTGTAAGCTGGAGGCATGTAGGTAGGAATAGCGGTCAGTAGGTTTCCAGTATAGGGTGGTGTTTATGTGACCATCGTTTATTAGCACTGTAGTGTCCAGGAAGTGGATCTCTTGTGTGGACTGGACCAGGCTGAGGTTGATGGTGGGATGGAAATTGTTGAAATCATGGTGGAATTCCTCAAGGGCTTCTTTTCCATGGGTCCAGATGATGAAGATGTCATCAATATAGAGCAAGTAGAGTAGGGGCGTTAGGGGATGAGAGCTGAGGAAGCGTTGTTCTAAGTCAGCCATAAAAATGTTGGCATACTGTGGGGCCATGCGGGTACTCATAGCAGTGCCGCTGATTTGAAGGCATACATTGTCCCCAAATGTAAAATAGTTATGGGTAAGGACAGCTAGTCTTGTACATTTCTATCTCTTCACCCACTTCCACAATACACATAGGAAAGAACAGCTCTACCTCGTATAACCGAGCATCATGAACTTCAAAATGAACTCCATGGTTCTCTTTTCCTGTGTCACGTGGGCCACAAACAGACTTCTGAGACTGGCTAGACCCCTCTGCAGTGGAGAAGAATTCCTGACTTGCCGTGCCACCGGACAAGCCGGCCATGGGCTCCCCAACATCCTCCAACTCGACCTCCTTGTCCATGACTTTGTCCTCAGGCTCGAGCCCCCATCCACCACCTCCAGCCCCGCCAAAGTATCCATGGGGCTCTTGGTAGTGCAGGTGCGGTGGCCAAGGATGGCGTCCAACTCCTTACAGAAGCGTCAGGTCTTAGTTGCAACACCAGACCACATGTTTGCTTCCCTTGCCTTCTGATACTCAGCTCCTTTACGTTTGCTAAGCACTGCTGCCTTCTCCTGTCCTGTAACCAAAAGGTTCGGGCACCATTTAGGGTTACCAGGTCCCAAAAACAAGAAACCCGGCAACCCTAAATGGCACCCGGACACAGAAGCCAAAACCTGGACCGGTGGCAACCCTACCAGTCATACAATAAGCACATACTGTGGAACTGCCCCCTCCTTTCATCTCATTAAAAGCTGGGGGGTTCTGGATGGTCAGATCTCTCCTTGCCCAGTGTGGCAGTGACATTGGGGAGGTTGTGGGGGGGCTGTTACTCTTTCATGCTGTACAAAGGGGTGTGTGAAGCTTAGTGTTTTCATTTAAAAGCACAGCAAGACATTACACACTGAAGAGCTGTTTTTAAAGACAGTGTGGTTCAGTGGGCTGAGCTATGGGCTGGGAGCCAGGAGACCAGAGTTCCATTCCCAGCTCGCCACTGGCCTGTTGACTGACCTTGGGTGAGGCTCTCTGTGCCTTGGTTTCCCCATCTGTAAAATGGGGATTGAGACACTAAGCTGCTTTGTAATGCACTTTAAGATGTACAGAGGCCCCCCATCTTTAAATTATCTCAAAAGAATAATATATTTCAACTAAAACCAAGGCAAACAACTCTCCCTCCTCTAAACTCCATATGTTGTGAGGCATTTTTTTCCTTCTCCAGCCCCAAAGCACAGGTCAGAGTGGGCTGTGTCAATCCAATCAAGGAGCTACTGTGTAAGCGGTGGGGCAATCAAAGCATCAGACAGACTTTCATGGAAGGGAAAAAGCAGCTGGTGCCCTAGGGGGATGAAGCCCACACTGTGCAGCCGGCTACTGCTGCCTTCAGCCCACCTTTGCACATCTGGTGCAATGGCTGCTCCCCTGCAAGAGGCATTGTGCTGTTTGACTCTCCCTCGGAGAACATCCACAACCATTTCCCTCCCTCGTGTGCATAAGTTGTTTTTACAAAAGAGAATTCATTTGCAGTGTGAGCTGTCGGAGGGGGAAGTGGCAACTTCAGGCTCTTCTAAACAGGCAGATGGTAAAATAAAACCAAACCTCTTTCCCTACTTTTAACCATGCATGTACAATTTATCATTTCCGAAGCATCCTGGTGGATTCTCCATCTCTGGCAATTTTTAAGTCAAGTTTAGATTTTAAAAAAATCAAAGCTCTGCTCTAGTTCAAACCGGTATTAACTCAGGGAAGTTCTTTGGCCTGTGTTATACAGGCGCTCAGGCTAAATGATCACAATGGTCTCCTGTATAGGCCTGGGGAAATTGTGCACCATTGCACAGGCGCAGAATTCATGTCCCCCGTAGATTTTTTTTTCCTCTGCAGAAAATACATTTTGTCAGAGAGGCGCTGCAGTTACACCTTTTGCCCACCAGGAGCTATTGTGGTGCCAGAATAGAGGATAGCCAACTCACAGCCATAGCAGAAGTGGCATTCCTCACAGCAACCTGTGAGGAAATATGCAAGATGAGGGGGGGACACAGACAGAGCAGGGCACACAGGACTTCTGTAAGGTCACATAGACTGGGGTTCATAGAATCATAGAATATCAGGGTTGGAAGGGACCCCAGAAGGTCATCTAGTCCAACCCCCTGCTCGAAGCAGGACCAATTCCCAGTTAAATCATCCCAGCCAGGGCTTTGTCAAGCCTGACCTTAAAAACCTCTAAGGAAGGAGATTCTACCACCTCCCTAGGTAACACATTCCAGTGTTTCACCACCCTCTTAGTGAAAAAGTTTTTCCTAATATCCAATCTAAACCTCCCCCATTGCAACTTGAGACCATTACTCCTCGTTCTGTCATCTGCTACCATTGAGAACAGTCTAGAGCCATCCTCTTTGGAACCCCCTTTCAGGTAGTTGAAAGCAGCTATCAAATCCCCCCTCATTCTTCTCTTCTGCAGACTAAACAATCCCAGCTCCCTCAGCCTCTTCTCATAAGTCATGTGCTCTAGACCCCTAATCATTTTTGTTGCCCTTCGCTGGACTCTCTCCAATTTATCCACATCCTTCTTGTAGTGTGGGGCCCAAAACTGGACACAGTACTCCAGATGAGGCCTCACCAGTGTCGAATAGAGGGGAACGATCACGTCCCTCGATCTGCTTGCTATGCCCCTACTTATACATCCCAATATGCCATTGGCCTTCTTGGCAACAAGGGCACACTGCTGACTCATATCCAGCTTCTCGTCCACTGTCACCCCTAGGTCCTTTTCCGCAGAACTGCTGCCTAGCCATTCGGTCCCTAGTCTGTAGCGGTGCATTGGATTCTTCCATCCTAAGTGCAGGACCCTGCACTTATCCTTATTGAACCTCATCAGATTTCTTTTGGCCCAATCCTCCAATTTGTCTAGGTCCTTCTGTATCCTATCCCTCCCCTCCAGCGTATCTACCACTCCTCCCAGTTTAGTATCATCCGCAAATTTGCTGAGAGTGCAATCCACACCATCCTCCAGATCATTTATGAAGATATTGAACAAAACCGGCCCCAGGACCGACCCCTGGGGCACTCCACTTGACACCGGCTGCCAACTCGACATGGAGCCATTGATCACTACCCGTTGAGCCCGACAATCTAGCCAGCTTTCTACCCACCTTATAGTGCATTCATCCAGCCCATACTTCCTTAACTTGCTGACAAGAATACTGTGGGAGACCGTGTCAAAAGCTTTGCTAAAGTCAAGAAACAATACATCCACTGCTTTCCCTTCATCCACAGAACCAGTAATCTCATCATAAAAGGCGATTAGATTAGTCAGGCATGACCTTCCCTTGGTGAATCCATGCTGACTGTTCCTGATCACTTTCCTCTCATGTAAGTGCTTCAGGATTGATTCTTTGAGGACCTGCTCCATGATTTTTCCAGGGACTGAGGTGAGGCTGACTGGCCTGTAGTTCCCAGGATACTCCTCCTTCCCTTTTTTAAAGATTGGCACTACATTAGCCTTTTTCCAGTCATCCGGGACTTCCCCCGTTCGCCACGAGTTTTCAAAGATAATGGCCAAGGGCTCTGCAATCACAGCCGCCAATTCCTTCAGCACTCTCGGATGCAACTTGTCCGGCCCCATGGACTTGTGCACGTCCAGCTTTTCTAAATAGTCCCTAACCACCTCTATCTCCACAGAGGGCTGGCCATCTCTTCCCCATTCTGTGATGCCCAGCGCAGCAGTCTGGGAGCTGACCTTGTTAGTGAAAACAGAGGCAAAAAAAGCATTGAGTACATTAGCTTTTTCCACATCCTCTGTCACTAGGTTGCCTCCCTCATTCAGTAAGGGGCCCACACTTTCCTTGGCTTTCTTCTTGTTGCCAACATACCTGAAGAAACCCTTCTTGTTACTCCTGACATCTCTTGCTAGCTGCAGCTCCAGGTGCGATTCAGAAGGGCTGGGGGGGGGGGGGAAAGACACCCAATAACCCTCCTGCTTCACTCCCAGGCTCCTTCCTGGCAATTACTTCCCTTTCCCTGAGCTTCTCCATTACCCCCGAGTCCCTCAAGCCTTTGCACTGCTTCTGAGGGGCATGGTTCTGTATGGTAGTTTACACGACTTCTTACTCAAAGTTCTGTGTTAATATGCCTAGTAAAGAATCTATTTGTCAAAAAACACTAACGGAATCTTTTTTCAGAGTAGCAGCCGTGTTAGTCTGCAGCCGCAAAAAGAAAAGGAGGACTTGTGGCACCGTAGAGACTAACAAATTTATGAGAGCATAAGCTTTCGTGGGCTACAGCTCACTTTATGCTTATGCTCAAATAAATTTGTGGGTCTCTAAGGTGCCACAAGTACTGAATCTTTTTTGTATTGTTACAGACATACTTGCCGACATTTGAAATAAATTACCAAAATAATTGAAACCAGTGTGATTATATTGTGTTATTTGGACAAACAGAATATGCAGAATTTTAAAATTTTGTTTGGAGAATTTTTAGGCGTTGAATTCCCCCAGGAGTAATGGGAAACTCTCTCTGTGCGCCTGCCAGTCACACAGTTCATCAGGCATCATGGGCAGTTGGGCCCGAGAACATTTTGATTGGTTACACTGTTTACACTGGCTTCTCCACATGCTGTGTGAATGCATCAGCTTCTTTAATAGGAAAGAAACACTGGGTTAGACAGCCCTCTGTTACACATTAGGTACATAATTCTTCTTTGTTACATTTCTATTTAGAATAGACGGCATGAGCAGTTCCTCAGTCTTTTTTCAATCACACACACTCGGTCAGAGGTGGGCAGACTACAGCCTGTGAGCCACATCTGGCCAGCGGGACCGTCCTGCCCGGCCCTTGAGCCCCCGGCCCCTCCCCCGCTGTCCCCCTTCCCCCGCAGCTGCATGGGCAGCATGGCTGGCTCCGGCCGGGCGGTGCGGCTGCTAGTCCTGCAGCTCTGAGCGGCATGGTAAGGGGGCAGGGAGCAGGGGGGTTGGATGGGGCGGAGGTTCGGGGGGGGCGGGAGGAACGGGGTGGGGGGGTTGGACAGGCATGGGAGTCCTGGGGAGCCTGTGAGGGGCTGGGGGTGTGGATGGGGTCAGTGCAGTCAGGGGACAGGGAGCAGCAGGGGTTGGATAGGGGGTGGAGTCCGGGGAGGGCGGTTGGGGCGGGGGGTCCCGGGAGGAGGCGGTCAGGGGACAAGGAGCAGGGGGCATTGGATGGGTCGGGGGTTCTGAGAGGGGCCCTCAGGGGTGGGGGCCCGGCTGTTTAGGGAGGCACAGCCTTCCCTACCCAGCCCTCCATACAGCTTTGCACCCCGATGTGGCCCTCGGGCCAAAAAGTTTGCCCACCCCTGCACTAGGTTGTCCTGCCCTTCAGCCCAATCCATGCTGAGACAGGACTGCAAATCCCACCTCTAGATGTCATCCAAGAGTAATCCTCTGGCTGGAACCAAGGTAGGTGTGTGGGGGAAGTTCCTAGCTTGGTCCCATTGAGACGGGTGGAGGGGGAGAGGGGGAGTGAGTGTGGGACAGAAAGAGAGAGACCGGGTTGGATCCCATCTAATGCAGTAGGCTGTGACCATCTGCTCTAAATACACTCCACCTGTCTGCTCTTCCACACACTGCTAAGCCAAGTCCCCTTCCCTGTCCCCCTCCCCCCCATCTCTCTGCTGGGCATCCTGGGGACAGGACTATGTCCTGACCTGCATCTGCTGGAGCTGTGTCAGGCCCACTGACTGCCAGAAGCCCTTGAGGCCCTGCAGGTGGCAGAAGGGCATTGGGGTGCATGACCGGGTGCTGAGAGGTTGGCCAATCTAGCAAAGTGCTTGCCCCAGACAGCACAGCTGTTTGGCCACTCTCGGCTGTGAATGAACCGATGTGATAGCAAGGAGGAGGCCCGAGCAAAGTTCCTGCTTCAGCCAATGCATCGGAATGTCCTCCCCGGCAGTGTGCGTGCACTGGTGCTTGATCAGTGCACTGGTTCTGTTGAAGTTCTTACTAGAATCGTTACAATGATGCGGCTGCGCCCTGATGTGTGCGCTGGTGTCTTCTCAGGCTTGAGCTCCGTGCAAAGCCCTTCCCACAGTCAGCACAGCGGTGTGGTCGCTCCCCGGTGTGCGTGCTCTGGTGTCTTCTCAGGTGTGAGCTCCGTGAAAACCTCTTCCCGCAGTCAGCACAGCGGTGCGGTCGCTCCCCGGTGTGCGTGCTCTGGTGTCTTCTCAGGAGTGAGCTCCGTGAAAACCTCTTCCCGCAGTCAGCACAGCGGTGCGGTCGCTCCCCGGTGTGCGTGCGCTGGTGTCTTCTCAGGAGTGAGCTCCGTGAAAACCTCCTCCCGCAGTCAGCACAGTGGTACGGTCGCTCCCCGGTGTGCGTGCGCTGGTGTCTTCTCAGGTATGAGCTCTGTGCAAAGCTCTTCCCGCAGTCAGAGCAGTGGTACGGTCGCTCCCCGGTGTGCGTGCGCTGGTGTCTTCTCAGGTGTGAGCTCTGTGCAAAGCCCTTCCCGCAGTCAGCACAGCGGTGCGGTCGCTCCCCGGTGTGCGTGCGCTGGTGTGCTCTCAGGTGTGAGCTCTGTGCAAAGCTCTTCCCGCAGTCAGAGCAGTGGTGCGGCCGCTCCCCAGTGTGCGTAAACCAGTGTATTCTCAGGATTGAGGACTGTCTGAAGCTCTTGCCACAGTCAGCGCAGCGATAGGGACACCGGCCCATGGGGAGTCTCTGGCTGAGTTTATTCGGGGGACGGACTGCGTCCTGTGCATGGATCCTTTTGTGGGCTGTGGGATCCTGCGTTCCTGCCGCGCTCTCCCCACACTCAGACGGTGTCCTCGGTCCCCCCAGTATCCCGAGCCCTGCTGGAGAGAGCAGAGGCAATCCCAGTGTTAGCTCATAGTTAAGGCTACAGGTTTGTCAAGGAAGGAAAAATTTCAAGGATGGAGCGATTTCCCCATTTGTCTGTGACTGTTTTTTGGATGGGTGCCTCACCCAGCAATGGTGGCTCCTGTCCCACAGGGCTGGACCCAAAGCCTCGCTCTGGGTACTGAGACCTGGCCTGCGGACTTACAGTGCCGCTCAGATTTGCCCCCGCCCCCAGTCATGATGGTGGGGGAGGTGGGGCAAAGTTCAGTGAATGGACTTGCCACTCATATCTTCTCCAGCCTGCCTCAACGCCTCTGCATCAGCCTGCGGTTAGGGTTGCAGTATTGGAGGGTTCCTGGGCAGGGCGAGGAGGAGGGCAGGTTTTGTGAAAAATCATGGAGCGGTCACAGTACATTTAGTGACCTGTGACTTTTACTAAATTTACTACAACTGCTCCGTAATTTCCGATAGGAAATGCTGACACAAATCTGCAGCCTGACTCAGGGTGGTTCTACCCTATGCTGTTTGTGCAGCACCTAGCACCTGCTCCCACGTGCGCCATGCACCTCTTGGGTCTTGTTCGATGCTTAAATTGTAGCCTGCCCAGGATACAGGCAGCGTCTGGCACAACGGGGCCCTCATCCAGAACTAAGTGCTAACACACAGGATCCGGGTTTTGTTTTCACTGATTTTGGTTTTATTTCCATCAGAGGGGTTTATTTACACGTTGCTGGTTCTGTGCTGTAAAACAGGCGACAGTACGTCTCTTGTTCCCCAGTATTTGCTCTGTTTAAACTATATTAGTTTGAAACCAGTTTAGGATCTACAATCCCCTCGTGGACACATTGAGACTGGTGTAAAGCTGCTTACATCAGCGTAGCTTATTCCTGTGCAGGAGTGAGTCCTTTTCAAGGAATTCCTTCTAAAGATGTCATCTACCCTGAGCCTGTTTCACTCTTTGTGCAAAACTAAACTAAAACCTCAAGAGGGTTGGGGGGAGGTTTGAGGGGATGACCACTCAGTCAGGGTTTGTGTGATGTAACCTGAAAAACAGGTCTGTATTGTGTCACAAGACAATCAGTGACACTGCTGAGCTGGAAGGGGTGAACGGCTGCCACCCAGCAGGCCTTTGATCTACAGACTGTCACAGACCATGTTAAGGCTGAGGGCTGTGCTAAGCATTGACACTGAAGCAATGTAAGTGACAATGATTTTGTGCCACTGAGAGAGCAGGAGGAAAGGGGGATGTGACAAAGGCCATCCCACCCCCTCTCCCTCACACCTAGCCCATACACCAGGATACTCCAAGTCGTGCTACACAGGATAATTTCCTCTGGCTCCCATGTGCGTTCGTGCCCCCAGCAGCAGCTGCCTGGCACGTGGGGCAGTTTTAGAGCATTACAGTGAAACGCTGCAAATACTGGAGACCTGCTCTACAAAATGGCGTCCTCCGCACTCATCGTACATGACTGATCCTGCCCTGAGTCATTCCCAGCTTTCTCCTTGCTCGCTGGGGACATGTTTCTCCAGTCTGAGAGGTCACGCGTGATGTGAAGTGGCAGAGAGGGGGTGGGGTGGGAACCTGGAGAGGACAGCGCCTTCTCTGCCAAGGGCCAGTGACTCGGGGATGTTCTCCCAGGCTGCGAGCAGGTTTTTGCCTGTCTGAGCTATGTCTGGATCCAGGTGCCCAGGGCCAGAGAACACCAGCGCACACAACTTGAGTCAGGAGGGGCAGAGGCATGAAGCCCATCTGAAAAATGTCTAGGATGCCCCCGGCTCGGTATGATTTTCTGAGGTGCGGAAAGCCTAGAAGAAGGTGTTGTGGTCTATGGACCAGTAGGAGTGTCTTTCTACCCAGGTGCTTGTCTGCCCCCCAGTGCCAGATCCACTGACACACACATATTTTATCCTCACAGCCCCAGTGCCCTCTCCGTTACACAGGTGGGGTAACTGAGGCATGGGGGAGTTACAGTGACTCACTTCTAGAACCAAAACAAGATGTTTTGAATCCTGCTGCAAAGTCCTACCCACTAGGGAAATGCAGTCCCCATATGCTCCCCCACCACAGAGACCTCTCTCTTTCCCTCAGCATCTCTCAAATCCACTGTGACATTGCACTCTATATGATTTTATAACAATATGCTAATGAGTGTGACTATAATGTAACTGAGGCATGCTTCATGCAAAAGGTCTCATTGTAAGGTATCATTACAAAGCTTATAATCTACTGAATGTGTTTATCCTATTTGTATGAATGTCTCATTCTTGTATCTGAAACTAGAAATATAATATATAACTCTGAGGGCCTATTGTAATTATGCAAAGTGTGGACCATTAATGGTGGTATGGACTCTTGACAGGAACACTTCTTAAGCTGCTTTCAGTTTAAGCCTATAGCTGTTGGGGGGGTGGTTCAGACCTGGGTCTGGGTTTGCAGCAGGCTAGCGGGTCTGGCTCAAACCAGGCAGGGCACTGAAGTCCCAAGCTGCCAGGGCAGGGAAAGCAGGTTCAGAAGTAGCCTTGGCACATCAGTTGGCAACCCCAAGGGGGTTTCTGTGATCCAACCCATCACATCCACCACCCCACATCTCTTCCAAGTTCATCACTGTTAGGATATAGATATTCAGGCCTGTCTGTAAAGGCCTATACTCTAAGAATTTAGGTGTATTTTTACCACTTGGCTAGTTAGAGGTATAAAAGAAAGAATCAAAATCACTGTCTGCCAGTGTAAGGGCCTTCTCTTACTGTGACAGTCTGAGGCCCTGTTCTTAGGCTAAGGCCTTTGGCTAAGCAGCAGAGGCAGCCATAAGCTGGGAAGCGACCGGTCACATCCTCCCATTCCAAACTAGTCACATTGAAAGAAGGTGCTATTGGGCTGTTAGGAATACAATCCTGTTCTGATAATGCCTATCACCTCCAGAGAAAGGGAAGTGCCTAGAAGATGTAAAAGGAAACTTAGTTTGATAGCATCCTGTCTGGCAAGAACTCACTTATCAATAGCTGGGATGTGAAATCCTCACTTCTGTATTGTTTTGTCATTATAGTTCCCACTTTGCTATTGTTTGTCTGTATAATCTCTGTCTGGTTCTGTGATTGTTTCTGTCTGCTGTATAATGAATTTTGCTGGGTGTAAACTAATTAAGGTGGTGGGATATAATTGGTTACATAATCATGTTACAATATGTTAGGATTGGTGAGTTAAATTTCAGGAAAATGATTGGTTTAGGTATAGCTAAGCAGAACTCAAGTTTTACTGTATAGTCTGCAGTCAATCAGGAAGTGGGTGGGGGGAAACGGGAACAGGGAATGGGGGTAAGGAAACTGAAATAATGTTTTGCTAAAGGGGGAAATGGGAACAGGGAATGGGGATGGGGAAACTGGAATCATGTTTGGCTAAGGGCAGGAATGGGAAGAGGGACACAGGTGTAAGGCTGTGTGGTGTCAGAGCTGGGAAGGGGGACACTAAGGAAGGAAACTGGAATCATGGTTGCTGGAAGTTCACCCCAATAAACATCGAATTGTTTGCACCTTTGGACTTCGGGTATTGTTGCTCTCTGTTCATGCGAGAAGGACCAGGAAAGTAAGGGGGTGAAGGAATAAGCCCCCTAATAATCACCTCCCCATCTCTGATCCATTTCTGTCACAGCTTTGAGGTCCCATCATTTTTAGGTCCCATCGTAGATCACAGATATCCAATGAGTAGGAAAGATGGGAAGTATGATAGTAAGACTCCCTGGCTTAACCAGGAGATCTTCAATGACCGGAAACTCAAAACAAGAGTCATACAAGAAGTGGAAACTAGGTCAAATTACAAAGGATGAATATTAAAAAAAATCCAAACAAAAAAAAAACCCAAACAAACCCACAAGCATGTAGGAACAAAATTAGAAAGGCCAAGGCAAAAAAGCGAATTAAACTAGGCAGTAATATAAAGAGAAAAAACAAAGCATTTTACAAATACATGGGAAGGCAGAGTTAAACAAGGACAGCCTAGGCCCATTCCTAAATGGAGGGAAAGAGAATAAGAGAAAACGCAGCAATGGCCGAACAGTTAAATGCCTCTTTTGTTTCAGTTTTCACCAAAAAAGTTAGCTGTGATCAGCTGACTAACACAGTCAACATCAGTGTCAATGGGGTAGGATCTGCGCCTGAAATAGGCAAGGAAAATAGTTATGAATTACTTAGACAAGTTAGAGGTCTTCAAGTTGGCAGGGACTGATGAAATACATCCTAGAATACTTAAGGAACTGGATGACGAGATCTCTGAGCCATTAGTGATTATCTCTAACAATGTGTGGAGGATGGTTGAGAGACCTGAGGATGGGAAAAGGGCAAATATAGTACCTAGGTACAGAAACGGGATAAGGACAACTCAGGGAGTTATACACCAAGTAATCAAACATTCTACTTGTGAGCACCTAGAAGGACATAAAGTAATAACTAGCAGTCAGCATGGATTTGTCAATAACAAATTATGTCAAACTAACCTAACATCCTTCTTTGACGGGTAACAAGCTTTGGACTGGGCGGACGCAATAGATGTCACATCTCAAATTTAGTGAGGCTTTTGATACCGTCTTACATGACCTTCCCATAAATAAACTAGAGAAATATAGCCGAGGCAAAGCTACTGTAAGGTGGGTTCGCAACTGGTTGCAAAACTGCACTGAGAGAGTGGTTCTTATCGTTCTCTAATGAGCTGAAAGGGTATCTTGAGTGGCATCCCAAAGGGATCTGTCCTGGGTCCGGTTCTATTCCGTATCTTCATTAATGATTTAGACAATGGCATGGAGAGTGCACTCATAAAGTTTATGGATGATTCAAAGCTGGGGAGGGGTTGCAAGCCCTTTAGAGGACAGGACTAGAATTTAAAATGATCTTGACAAAATGGAGAAATGGTCGGAATTGAAATGATTGCCTAGGAAGGAGTACTGCAGAAAACCATTGGAGGTTATAGTGGATCACAAACTAAGTGAGTCAACAAAGTGAATCCTCAACTGGAATACTGTGTCCAGTTCTGGGCCTCACACTTCAGAAACGATGTAGACAAGCTGGATAGGGTCAGAGGAGAGCAACAAGAATTACTAAAGGTCTAGAAAACATGACCTACGAGGTAAGATTGAAAAAAATTGGGTTTGTTTAGTCTGGAGAAGGGAAGACGGCCGGGGGCGGGGGAGGGGGAGAAAGGATTTGATAACAGTCTTCAAGAACGTAAAGGGTTGTTACAAAGAGAAGGGTGATAAATTGTTGTTCTTATCCACTGTGGCCAGGACAAGAAGTAATGGGCTTAAATTGCAGCAAGGGAGATTTAGGTTGGACATTAGGAAAAACTTCCAAACTGTAAGGGTAGTTAAGCACTGGAACAAATTACCTGGAGAGGTTGTGAAATCTCCATCATGGGAAGTTTTTAAGACCATGTCAGGCATGGACTCCATAATACTTAGTCCTGCTTCAGTGCAGGGGACTGACTGGACTAGATGACTTACTGAGGTGCCTTCTAATTCTATGTTTCTAAGATTTCCAGGATTCAGATATCAAGGCCAGACAGGCTCATTGTGCCCATCCAGCCTGGCTTCCTGCCTATCCCAGCCAAAGAATCTCCTCCCCGTGATTCCTACCTCCTGGCTCAACAAGAACAAAGCTTTGAGAAAGTCACACCCCATTTCCACTGACAGACTTCCAGTGAGGAGCTCTTCCAGTGGTTCATTCCCCTCCCAGATAAACACTGGCCCCTAATTCCCAGTCTCCATTTGTTCCCTTCTGCTCCCAGCCAGTGCATCTCACTTGGCCTTTGCCTTCTACATGAAGGAGCCCTCCGCTAGCAGGTATGTAAATCAGAAGGGACTGGGTGTAGGATTCATACAAGGTTCATACGCTTGGCAACATTCAGGGCACACCCGGAGTGTTGTGCTGGATCTCTGCACACACAGCTCCTCTCAAGGGCATCAACCTTGGAATCTCGCCCAAATGACATGAACCGTGGGAAGCCTCTCAGGACTGGGCTCAAGGCCCGAGAGCAAGGAATGCGGTAGATAGAAATTGGTAAATAAGAATGTTAAACAAAGCCAGTGTATTCCTTTTATCTGTTGGAGAATGTAATGCGCAGGGGGGGAGAGAGAATAAAGGGGAAGGTGGAAAGCTGACAGGCAGAAGCCTGTTAGCAGACCAGCCGCTAGCTTGCTAAAAGCTGTGTCCCGTCTTGTCATTGAACCGCCACAGACTGGGTTATGATGACTCACCTTGGGAGGGGCTCTCAGGCCCCGAGCTTTCCCTGGAGTCCTCGGCATCCCGGATCCAGAGCTCTGCCTCCTCTACCTCAATTCTGTGGATTAAATCTGGTGTGGAACCTGAATAGCCTGTTTGGGGGGAAAGAATCAGTTTTATTACTGAAGTTTTGGGGACAGGGACTCATTTATATGTTGGTGCAGACCAAACAATGGCCCTACTGGGTCAGACCAAAGGTCCATCTAGCCCAGTATCCTGGCTTCTGACAGTGGCCAGTGCCAGGTGCCCCAGAAGGAATGAACAGAACAGGTAATCATCAAGTGATCCATTTCCTGGATTCACATTCACAGCTTCTGGGAAACAGAGGCGAGGGACACCATCCCTGCCCATCCTGGCTAATAGCCATTGATGGACCTATCCACCATGAATGTATCTGCTTCTTTTTTGAACCCCATTATAGTCTTGGCCTCCACAACAGTCTCTGACAAGGACTTCCACAGGTTGACTGTGCATTGTGTGAAGAAATACTTCCTTTTATTTGTTTTAAACCTGCTGCCTACTCATTTGATTTCGTGACCCCTAGTTCTTGTGTTATGAGAAGTAGTAAATAACACTTCCTTACCTACTTTCTCTACCAGTCATGATTTTATAGACCTCAGTCTCCCCTTAGCTGTCTCTTTTCCAAGCTGAAAAGTCCCAGTCTTATTAATCTCTGCTCATACGGAAGCCGTTCCATACCCCTAATCATTTTTGTTGCCTTTTTCTGATCCTTTTCCAATACTAATATATCTTTTTTGAGATGGGGCGACCACATCTGCATATAGTATTGAAGATATGGGCGTCCCATGGATTTATAGAGCGGTAAAATGATATTTTCTGTCTTATTATCTATCCCTTTCTTAATGATTCCCAACATTCTGTTTGCTTTTTTGACTGCCGCTGCACATTGAGTGGATGTTTTCAGAGAACTATCCACCATGACTCCGAGTTCTCTTTCTTGAGTGCTAACAGCTAAACAGCACAACAGGACCCCGATCTCAGTCAAGGTGTGTCTGCACAGCACCTGGCATGATGGGGCCCCAATCTCGGATGATGCTTGAGAGGAAAGCGCAGGAGATCCCAAGCAGGAGAGTAATGACATAAGCCTTCCTTAGAGGAAATTTCTTCCTGTCTCCCAACAGGGAAGTTCAGTTCATACTCTGAAGCAGCAATGTCTATGACCCGTCTCAATTTGCTTTGGGGACTTAGACACGGCAGGTGTCACCAGGTGTCACCGTTACACAGACTTATCAGTTCTTTTGCTTAGGATGCAAGTATTGGTCAACTCCACGGTTGTTAAGTTTATGATGTTCATTCTTTTTGGGGAGGTGGGGAGCTGTAACAAGCAGAAGAAGAGTTTTCTTCCTCCCTTATTTGCTCATGTGCTGTTTGGAACCAGCCCTGTACCACGACTGAGGTGAGGTAGGTAATGCAAGTAAACAAGTTACAACTAAGATTAGCCCCAGGCTCTGTAGCCCTGAGTTCTTCAACAGGAAGCCGAACTGAAAGAGGCTGTCATTTGACACTACTCAGCCATGGGGTGGCACATGCCAGGGGTGGCGTCAAGGGAACCCAGACATTTGACAGCTATGAGTAGAGATAAATTGGTCCTTACCCAAGGAAACGAGGGCCCGGTAATTCCTCAGCATCTGGTCCCGGTACAGATGCTTCTCTGGCCGGGACAAGAGCTCCCACTCCTCCCGGCTGAAATACAGAGCCACGTCCTCAAACGCCACCCGCAGCTGCTGGCACAAGCGTTACACACTCAGCACCCTCCGCTCCAGCCCCAGCCCGGGCTCTCAGCAGGGGACGCGGGTTCGAGGGCAGCGGCCCCCGGGGAACCCCCAGCCCAGCAGCTGTGACCCAGGGAGACCCCCCCGCACAGCCCCCCGGGGACTCGGGCCCTGCTGGCCGGGGACAGGAGTCGCCCTCGGCTCCCCAGGGGGCTCTGGGGCGGGGCGCTGGGAAGGGCCCGAATCCCAGGGCAGGGACCAGGCTCCTCCCCCGGCCGGAGTCCCCGCCTCCGCCCCAGGCCTGTGCTCGGCCCCGCTCCCGGCCCCGGCTCGGCCGCCTCGGGGCTCCTCGGCCCGGCTCCGCGTGTCCGCCCGGCCCGGGGCCCCCAGCGCCGCTCCCCGGCCCCAGCGCTCCGGCTGCGGCAGCCCCCAGCCCCGGGGTCACTAGCGCGGGAGGGACCCGGCCCCGGCCCCCCTCGGCCCCAGCCGGGACCAGCCAGTGCCCGGCCGGGGAGTCCCCGCCCCGCGTCCTACCTGCGCCGGCCCCGCTGCAGCCATCGCCGGGCTCGGCTCCGGCCCCGGCCGCTTCCTCCGCCCGGGCAGCGACTTCCCGCCCCGCGGCTGGTGCCTCCCCGGGGCCGCCTCCCGCCCGCTCCCCGCCCGGCCCCAGCGCCTGCGCCGCCAGCTCCAGCAGCCGGGGGAGGCCCTAGCGCAGCGACCCTCCGGCCCAGCCCCCCGCCCCCGGACGCCTGGGTCCCGAGTCCGGCCGCTGGGGGCGCTCGCGACACGTGTTCCCCGGGCGGCAGGAGCCCGTAACGGGGCAGCCCGGTCCCCGCCCCTGGGCTGTGCGCGGGGCCCCGCTGTGCCGTGCGGAGCTGGGAGCCCGGAGCCCGGACTCCTGGGTTCTCTCCCGGCTCTGGGAGGGGAGCGGGGACTAGTGGGTACAAGAGGGCCTCGGCCAGGCTGTGCAGCGTGGGAGTGTCACAGTAACACACGGGTCGGGCTGTGGTTCCTGCTTGGCTGCGTGAGGTTGGTGTGTGCATTTGAAGAGATCAACCCCCAGGCTGTGTGTGGGTCTGAGGGGTACAGGAAGGCTGTGTAACGTGAGTTTTTTATAGATCACAATGTGACTGTGGAGTGTGTGTATGTCACAGTAAGACAAGGCTCTGGATGTGTGCTGTGTTTGTTGCTAGGCTGTGTGATGTTGGTGTGTGTGTTACTTATAGGGGATCACAGCCTGGGGTGTGATCCCCTGTAATGTGTGTGTTAAACGACAACTGTGTGTGAGTTAGAGGAGGGTGGTGTGTTTATGAGCGTTACAGGAGCTCACACGTGGCTGTAGTGTGTATGTGTGTTTCAGGAGTTCACACCCATATCACTGCCCAGTGCCATGGGGAGGGCAGGTGCCCCATACAGATGGCGTGTTCTGGCCTCGGTGCTGGCGCTGAAGCAGCTGCCCCTGCCCCCCGCTCATTGTGCCGGGCCCTGCACACCTCAGGTGCCACCCCCGCCGGTGACGACATCAAGGGCCCACGGGACGCCAAGCACAACCCGCTCTTCCAGAAGCTTGTCATGCTCCTGCACTTTGCCCACAAAGGTATGGGGAGGAAGGGATGGATCCTGTGTCTGTGTGACACAACCCCAGCCAGAGGGAGTGCTGCAGAGCCCTGCCAGCTTCCCAGATAACAGCTAACGATGGCTGAAGAGGGGAAGGGCCCTGGAATAGGTAGTTTGGGGCAGGGAGGATCACCAGGGGCCTCAAGACTCCGGGGTCCCATCTCCGCTCTGCAAGGGGATGGTGAGTTATAGCAGAGGGCTCAGTGTCAGGACACCTTGATTCTATCCCAGGCTCTGGGAGGGGAGTGGATCGTGGTGGGTTGAAGCAGAGGGGGCTCACAGTCAGGATTGCCCTCGAGTGGGGTCCCAGCTGTATCTCCCTTGTGACACTCCATCTCTGCATTGCAGCAGGGGGACCAACCCTGATTTCAACACCAACCTGCAAACATCACTGAGGAATGCCAGAGCATGGTCTTGACGAAAGCATCCGCTGAGGTGGCCATCAAGGGAAGGTTCGTAGCTGCGTCCTGTCAGCCGGGCTCATGGGCTGCAGCCTTTTTGAATTCTCTGGGTCAGCCCCGACCTTGCCAAGGTGTTACAGGTGTCACCCTGGATGCGGCAGGTACGTGGATGGGATGGATGAGGATGAGCTGTCTTTCAGGATTTGCTGACTCGTGATCTGAGGACCGTGCTAACGCCACTGCGATCGGCTGCCTCTGTGACAGACAGCATTGTGGTGACGTCACGCAGTTCCTTTTAACGGTTCTGTGACGGGAAGACCTGAGGTAAACTGTCAGTTACAGAACCAGTTCAGAGTGGACTGTTAGCTGCCCTTTCCTGCCAAAGTTCAAAAAGGGTGCAAAACCACCACCCCCCAGCTGAAACAAGATGGAGTCTTGTTGCTTGTGGCAAAGAGATGCCATATTAAATGTCTGACTCCATACTGGATAATCACCATTTTAGTGATTATGAGGGGATAACATTATAAAACCTCATTAAAAACACTATAAAATTACAAGATACAAATATATTCAAACTCTTAACAGGGGGCGTTCGCAGCCTTGAATGAAGGAGAGAGGCTGGGTTTGTAGTTATGGTGCTGGGCTGGACTACAGGACTCGTGGTTTCTATTCCTAGTTCTGCCACTTGGTCCCTCTCTGACCTTGAGCAAATCACTGAGGTCAATGGTTCTCAACCAGGGGTACAGATACCCCTGGGGGTATGCTGAGGGGGTACACCAGGCAGTACACCATCTCATCTAGAGAGTGGCCTAGTTTTACAACAGGATACAAAAAGCACTCGCAAAGTCAGTACAAACTAAACTTTCATACTGACAATGACTTGTTTATACCACTCTATATACTATACACTGAAATATAAGTACAATATTTATATTGCAGTTGATTCATAATTATATGATAAAAATGACGAAGTAAGCATTTTGTCAGTACTAGTGTGCTGGGAGACTTTTGTATTTTTATGTCTGATGTCGTAAGCAAGTGGTTTTTAAGTGAGGTGAAACTTTGGCATACGCAAAAGAAATCACACTGCTGAAAGGGGTACAGTAGTCCGGAAAGGTTGAGAGCCACTGGCTATTCCCTGTGACTTAAGTCAGACTGGATCAGAGCAGAGGCCTCATTTGTTTGGTCAGTAATCTAATCTAACATAGGTTTCAGAGTAAGAGCCGTGTTAGTCTGTATTCGCAAAAAGAAAAGGAGTACTTGTGGCACCTTAGAGACTAACCAATTTATTTGAGCGTAAGCTTTCGTGAGCTACAGCTCACTTCATTGGATGCATACTGTGGAAAGTGTAGAAGATCTTTTTATACACACAAAGCATGAAAAAATACCTTCCCCCCACCCCACTCTCCTGCTGGTAATAGCTTATCTAAAGTGATCACTCTCCTTACAATGTGTATGATAATCAAGGTGGGCCATTTCCAGCACAAATCCAGGGTTTAACAAGAACGTCTGGAGGGGGTGCGGGAGTAGGAAAAAACAAGGGGAAATAGGTTACCTTGCATAATGACTTAGCCACTCCCAGTCTCTATTCAAGCCTAAGTTAATTGTATCCAATTTGCAAATGAATTCCAAATCAGCAGTACCGGAAACCTACTGACCGCTATTCCTACCTACATGCCTCCAGCATGATAATCAAGGTGGGCCATTTCCAGCACAAATCCAGGGTTTAACAAGAACGTCTGAGGGGGGGGGGGGTAGGAAAAAACAAGGGGAAATAGGCTTGAATAGAGACTCGGAGTGGCTAAGTCATTATGCAAGGTAACCTAAGTTAATTGTATCCAATTTGTAAATGAATTCCAATTCAGCAGTCTCTCGCTGGAGTCTGGTTTTGAAGTTTTTCTGTTGTAATATCGCAACTTTCATGTCTGTAATCGCGTGACCAGAGAGATTGAAGTGGTCTCCGACTGGTTTATGAATGTTATAATTCTTGACATCTGATTTGTGTCCATTTATTCTTTTACGTAGAGACTGTCCAGTTTGACCAATGTACATGGCAGAGGGGCGTTGCTGGCACATGATGGCATATATCACATTGGTGGATGTTCAGGTGAACGAGCCTCTGATAGTGTGGCTGATGTGATTAGGCCCTGTGATGGTGTCCCCTGAATAGATATGTGGGCACAGTTGGCAACGGGCTTTGTTGCAAGGATAGGTTCCTGGGTTAGTGGTTCTGTTGTGTGGTATGTGGTTGCTGGTGAGTATTCGCTTCAGGTTGGGGGGCTGTCTGTAGGCAAGGACTGGCCTGTCTCCCAAGATTTGTGAGAGTGTTGGGTCATCCTTCAGGATAGGTTGTAGATCCTTGATAATGCGTTGGAGGGGTTTTAGTTGGGGGCTGAAGGTGACGGCTAGTAGCGTTCTGTTATTTTCTTTGTTAGGCCTGTACTGTAGTAGGTGACTTCTGGGAACTCTTCTGGCTCTATCAATCTGTTTCTTCACTTCCGCAGGTGGGTATTGTAGTTGTAAGAATGCTTGATAGAGATCTTGTAGGTGTTTGTCTCTGTCTGAGAGGTTGGAGCAAATGCGGTTGTATCGCAGAGCTTGGCTGTAGACAATGGATCGTGTGGTGTGGTCAGGGTGAAAGCTGGAGGCATGTAGGTAGGAATAGCGGTCAGTAGGTTTCCGGTATAGGGTGGTGTTTATGTGACCATCGTTTATTAGCACTGTAGTGTCCAGGAAGTGGATCTCTTGTGTGGACTGGACCAGGCTGAGGTTGATGGTGGGATGGAAATTGTTGAAATCATGGTGGAATTCCTCAAGGGCTTCTTTTCCATGGGTCCAGATAGAGACTGGGAGTGGCTAAGTCATTATACAAGGTAACCTATTTCCCCTTGTTTTTTCCTACCCCCCTGCCCCCCAGACGTTCTTGTTACACCCTGGATTTGTGCTGGAAATGGCCCACCTTGATTATCATACACATTGTAAGGAGAGTGGTCACTTTAGATAAGCTATTACCAGCAGGAGAGTGGGGTGGGGGGAGTATTTTTTCATGCTTTGTGTGTATAAAAAGATCTTCTACACTTTCCGCAGTATGCATCCGATGAAGTGAGCTGTAGCTCATGAAAGCTTATGCTCAAATAAATTGGTTAGTCTCTAAGGTGCCACAAGTACTCCTTGTCTTTTTAATCTAACATAGTTCAAGTAGGCACTAGACAGCATTTTATTTTTATTATTCTTGTAACCATTTCTGACTGTTATGCCTCATTGCTGTACTCACTTAAAATCTCTCTTTGTCATTAATAAACTTCATTCATGGTTTCATCAATTCTGAAGCACTTAAAGAAGAGGAAAGTGATCAGGACCAGTCAGCATGGATTCACCAAGGGCAAGTTATGCCTGACTAACCTAATTGCCTTCTGTGACAAGATAACTGGCTCTGTGGATCGGGGAAAGCAGTGGACATGTTATTCCTTGACTTTAGCAAAGCTTTTGATACAGTCTCCCACAGTATTCTTGCCAGCAAGTTAAAGAAGTATGGGCTGGATGAATGGACTATAAGGTGGCTAGAAAGCTGACTAGATTGTCAGGCTCAACGGATAGTGATCAATGGCTCCATGTCTAGTTGGCAGCCGATATCGAGCGGTGTGCCCCAAGGGTCGGTCCTGGGGCCGGTTTTGTTCAATATCTTCATTAATGATCTGGAGGAGGGCGTGGATTGCACCCTCAGCAAGTTTGCAGATGACACTAAACTGGGAGGGGTGGTGGATACCCTGGAGGGTAGGGATGGGATACAGAGGGCCCTAGACAAATTAGAGGATTGGGCCAAAAGAAATCTGATGAGGTTCAACAAGGATAAGTGCAGAGTCCTGCACTTAGGATGGAAGAATCCCATGTGCTGCTACAGACGAGGGACCGAATAGTTAGGCAGCAGTTCTGCAGAAAAGGACCTAGGGGTTACAATGGACGAGACGCTGGATACGAGTCAACAGTGTGCCCTTGTTGCTAAGAAGGCTAACGGCATTTGGGGTTGTATAAATAGGGGCATTTCCAGCAGATCGAGGGACGTGATCATTCCCCTCTATTCGGCATTGGTGAGGTCTCATCTGGAGTACTTTGTCCAGTTTTGGGCCCCGCACCGCAAGAAGGATGTGGATAAATTGGAAAGAGTCCAGCGGAGGGCAACAAAAATGATTAGGGGGCTGGAGGAGAGGCTGAGGGAACTGGGATTGTTTAGTCTACAGAAGAGAAGAATGAGTCGGGATTTGATAGCTGCTTTTAACTAGCTGAAAGGGGGTTCCAAAGAGGATGGATCTAGACTATTCTCAGTGGTAGCAGATGAGAGTACAAGGAGTAACGGTCTCAAGTTGTAGAGCGGGAGGTTAGGTTGGATATTAGGAAAAACTTTTTCACTAGGAGGGTGATGAAGCACTAGAATGGGTTACCTAGGGAGGTGGTGGGATCTCCTTCCTTAGAGGTTTTTAAGGTCAGGCTTGACAAAGTCGTGGCTGGCATGAGTTAGTTGGGGATTGGTCCTGCTTTGAGCAGAAGGTTGGACTAGATGACCTCCTGAGGTCTCTTCCAACCCTGATATTCTATAATTCTATGGATGGACTCCTAGGAAAACCAATAGGTCTTTTAAGATTCTAATGTTCCCCCCCTGACTTCCAAGCCAGCTGTCCCCCCACATCATGGAGACCTGGGTCCCCACACACCCCGCCCTGTGAGCGGGCTGCATAGGGCCCCAGAATAGCTAGGGACGGCCCTGCCAGTCGCCTCTGCGCCTCACACATTTTAGTCGCCCAGAGGATGTTAACTCACATACGAAGCAGTTAGCTTAACACAACCATGTTGTCAGTTTATTATCCAGTATGTAAATATGGTTCATTAACCAATATGTAAATATGCAAAATGATTTTTTTCTACATATCCATTGGAGCTGGCATGGAGGTGACTTCTCTAGCTCAGCTTCACCGTTGCAGTGACTGGTTCTAGAGACGGAGAGGGAGTTCATTCAAGTTTTTTACTCAAGGTGCTGTGACAGCCAGACACCTGTTCTCTGCATGGATTTCTCAGTGGTTGCCCAAGACCGGACTAGAACAGACAGAGTTAATAGGGTGCTTGTCAGCAACCAACTCAAGTTATTACCGAGCAGGTGGTGTTCTCCCTGATGCTGGTCCACTCACATCTCCTTCATGCAGACATTTTGACTTGAGGAAGCGACGTACTGAACAACATGGGACATTTTATACCATTTCTGTTAAATGGCGCTGCCGCTTAAATGGTTAACCCTTTAAATGACATATTTTACTTGTTTAAACGGTTAACTTTTAAAACAGTATTTACATCCCTAGCAGAAATTTCCATCTAGAAGTTCGAACAATCTCTATGGAAAGTCTCTTTCCACTCCTGGATGGCTCCGTCCTTGGAGAGTAGTTCATCCCAGAGACATATACAGGGATTTGACTCATTTGCGTAGTCTGTGGGCATGGCTAACAGGAGAGAACAGTTGAGGAAAGAACACAAACAGCTCTACGCACCTCTGTGCCAGGGCTTGATTTTGCCATACCCGTCAATGATTACATGTGTTATGTCACTTCACATGTGATACTCACGGAGGAATTCTGCACCACTGCGCAAGCACAAAATTCATGTGCTCCACATATTATTTTTCACTCCAAAATAATTGATTTTATTCTGCAATTACACCTTTTTCCTACTAGGGACTCCTGTGGCACCAGAAGAGAGGGCAGCTGGCTTACAGCTGGAGCAGCCAGCCCCTGAGGGGGAGGGGGTGAGAGGATCCTTCACAGTGGGGTCAGGTGTGGAGGCAAGGAGTATGGGGGAGATGGACAGAATGGAGCATACAGGGCTCCTGGGGTCTCACTGGAGCTAGTGAGGTAACAGTGATCCAGGGGTGGAATGCAAGTGGGGATGCAGGGACACATAGGAGTGGAAGGGGGGGCAGGGACACACAAGGATGGGGGGATGCAGGGACACATGGGGAGAGAGGGCAGATGTGCCTTACTCAATGGGAGAGGCCAAGGGTGAGCCAGGGTTCCATACGGGAGGCTTCGCAACTCTCTATCAATCACTCTTCCCCCTCCCCCCAAATCCCCCTCTTCCATACTTCTCCCACCCACACCCAACAACTCTCAAAGTTCACTCCAGGCTCCTTCCCAGTAATTACTTCCCTCTCCCTCCGCTCCTTCATTACCCCTGGCTCTCCCAAGTCTTTGCACTGCTTCTGAGGGGTGCGGGAAATACATTTCTATATTGTAGTTTTCATGAATTATTACTCAAAGTTCTCTGTTAAAAGGTCTAGTAACAAATCTCTTTGTGAAAAATCACTTTCTCAATCTTTTTTTGTTTGTATTGTTTCGAACATAGATGCTAATAGGTGGCTTGAAATAAATTATCAAAATAATTGAAACTACTGTGATTATTGTGAGGGGTTGGTATCACAGAACCCCCTTTGGGGCTGCCACCTGATGTGCCAAGACTACTTCTGCCCCTGCTTTCTCCGCCAGCTTAGGATGTCAGCATCCTGTCTTACTGAGCCAGACACGCCAGTCTGCGCCAGCACAGACCCAGGGCCTGAAATACGTGCCTCAAAGCTGCAGGCTTAAATGAAAGCCAGTTGAGAAGTGTTCCTGCCTTTGACACTCAGATACCCAACTCCCAATGGGGTCCAAACCCTAAATAAATCCGTTTTACCTTGTATAAAGCTTAAACAGGGAAAACTCATAGATTGTTCGCCCTCTATAACACTGATAGAGAGCTATGCACAGCTGTTTGCCCCCTCTTCCCCCAGGTACTAAGACGTACTGCAGGTTAATTAAGAAGTAAAAAGTGATTTTAATAAGTACAGAAAGTAGGATTTAAGTGGTTCAAAGTAGTGACCGACAGAACAAAGTGACTTACCAAATAAAATAAAACAAAACATGCAAATCCATCTCTAATACAGTGATAAAAACTGAATATAGATAAAAACCCTACCAGTAAGCTTCCTTGTACAGACTGGACTCCTTCTAGCCTGGGTCTAGCAGTCACTCACACCCCCTATAGTTATTGTCCCTTGTTCCAGTTTCTTTCAGGTATCCTTGGGGGTGGAGAGGCTATCCCTTAAGCCAGCTGAAGACAAAATGGAGGGGTCTCCCAGGGGTTTAAATAGACTTTCTCCTGTGGGTGGACACCTCTCCTTCCCCCATCATAGAATCATAGAATATCAGGGTTGGAAGGGACCTCAGGAGGTCATCTAGTCCAACCCTCTGCTCAAAGCAGGACCGATGTAGAATCCAGTTGCAAAATGGAGTTTTGGAGTCACATGTCCCTGCAAGATTGAGTTCCTTACCAGCCAAGCCACATTCCTGGGAAAGCTCAGATGTGGATTGGTGTCTCCAAGTTCATTGTTGGCTTAATTGGTTCTTGATTGAGCACTTACTGAGAATAGTCTTTGCTTAGGCAGCTGACCAACTGCTTCACTGAGGCTATTTAAAATTAACCAAGTACATAGCCAGTATTCATAACTTTGAACACAAAAATGACACATGCATACAAATAGGATGAATATATTCAGTAGATCAAAACCTTTACAGAGATATGTTACATGGCATATGTAGCATAAAACATATTCCACTTATGTCATAAATCATTTATAATCATATCCCCTTAAAGCCTCATGGGGTGCACCCATCACAACCACATAGTTGCTGCAGTCCAAATTGATCCCACAGCTGCCGCTAGGTTTTTACCATTCTGCTTTTCATACTCGGTTTATAGGTGCAACGAATCCTGCCAAGAATGCACACTTCTCTGAAGCTCCATCATGGAACCCCAGGGATTGTATCCCACCTTGGTGAGAGCCCTCTCCAGCCGAGAGAGGTCCTCACCTCCCCTTGGAAAGAGGCAGAAGGGTCCCGTCCCTCTTTGCTGCCTCCCCCATGGCTCTGGTATTGGGGTTACTAGCCTCCCGTGATGCCAGCTGACCAGGCAGCTGGACTACCATGTCCGTGCTTCCTAATGCCCGTACGTCTGGTCTAGAACCCACCACGGATGCCAGCGCCCATGACTGCGGGACTCCCAAGTCTGCAGCTGCACCCTTCTGTTTCCTGAATATGTTGTTACACTCCTGCACAGTCTATTAGTACAGTATGCTGAGGGGGTACACCAGGGGTACACCATCTCCTCTAGATAGTGGTCTAGTTTTACAACAGGCTACATAAAAAGCACTTGCAAAGTCAGTACAAACTAAACTTTCATACTGACAATGACTAGTTTATACCGCTCTATAATACACTGAAATATAAGTACAATATATATACTGAAGTTGATTTATTTTATCATTATGTGGTAAAAATGAGAAAATAAGCATTGTTAGGATAAAGATATTCAGGCCTGTCTGCAAAGGCCTGTACTTTAAGAATTTAGGTGTATTCTTATCACTTGGCTAGTTCTAGAGGTATAAAAGAAAGAATCAAAATCACTGTCTGCTGGTGTAAGGGCCTTCTCTTACTGTGACAGTCTGAGGCCCTGTGCTTAGGCTAAGGCCTTTGGCTAAGCAGCAGAGGCAGCCATAAGCTGGGAAGTGAACAGTCACATCCTCACATTCCAAACCAGTCACATTGAAAGAAGGTGCTATTGGGCTGTTAGGCACTATCAGGACAGGATTGTATTCCTATCACCTCCAGAGAAAGGGAAGTGCCTAGAAAATGTAAAAGGAAACTTAGTTTGATAGCATCCTGTCCGGCAAGAACTCACTTATCAATAGCTGGGATGTGAAATCCTCACTTCTGTATTGTTTTGTCATTATAGTTCCTACTTTGCTATTGTTTGTCTGTATAATCTCTGTCTGGTTCTGTGATTGTTCCTGTCTGCTGTATAATTAATTTTGCTGGGTGTAAACTAATTAAGGTGGTGGGATATAATTGGTTACATAATCATGTTACAATATGTTAGGATTGGTGAGTTAAATTTCAGGAAAATGATTGGTTAAGGTATAGCTAAGCAGAACTCAAGTTTTACTATATAATCTGTAGTCAGTGAGGAAGTGAGTGAGTGGGTGGGTGTGGGTGATGGGAACAGGGAATGGGGGTAAGGAAATTGGAATCATGTTTGGCTAAGGGCAGGAATGGGAACAAGGACACAGGTGTAAGGCTCTGTGGTGTCAGAGCTGGGAAGGAGGATACTAAGGAAGGAAACTGGAATCATGCTTGCTGGAAGTTCACCCCAATAAACATCAAATTGTTTGCACCTTTGGACTTCGGGTATTGTTGCTCTCTGTTCATGCGAGAAGGACCAGGGAAGTAAGTGGGTGAAGGAATAAGCCCCCTAACAAGCATTTTTTCAGTACTAGTGTGATGGGACACTTTTGTATTTTTATGTCTGATTTTCTAAGCGTATCGTTTTAAAGTGAGGTAAAACTTGGGCATATTAACGTTTTTAAGTGAGGTGAAACTTGTGCTATTAACGTTACACAGTTTAAGAGGGTCACTTTCTAGTGACAAATCAGACTGCTGAAAGGGGTACAGTAGTCTGGAAAGGTTGAGAACCACTGATGGGTCATTACCTGTCAAGCAGCCATTCTTTGGCAAGAAAAGGAGGGCAGGGACAAATAGATCTTCATTTTAGCAAAGAAATACCATGAAGTCTCCTTCCTTAACCAGTCCACCTGTCTCTTGGTCTTACCTGCAAATGCTTTCCAAAGAGGAACAGAAAGTATAAAAAGGAGGGGCAAACACCCCAAGACACCACTCTTCCCTCCCCCTGCCCATCTCATTCTCTGCATCTGAGAAGACAAAGGAAACAGCGATTGGACTCTAGAGGAGGGGTCCTGACCTAAATTGATTGGTCAGTAATCTAATCTAATATAGCTCAAGTAGGCACAAGACAGTGTTTTATTTTTATTATTCTTGTAACCATTTCTGACTGTTATGCCTCATTGCTTGTACTCACTTAAAATCTCTCTTTGTCGTTAATAAACTTGATTCATGGTTTCATCTAACCCAGTGTGTTTAAATAAAGTGTCAGAGTAACTTTGTTTATGGAAATAAGCTGGTGTATGTTATTCCCTTTAAAGGAATAACAAGTTTAGCGTTTCTCGACTGCCTGGGAAAGGGTTGGACATGACAGAACATACATTTCTGAGGGAAAATCTGGGATTGGGGGTGTGTTGGGGTCACATTGTGATAATCCAGGCTGGTGAGAACAGTGGTGGTGTGGCTGGCTGACTGCAGAAGGAAGCTTGAGCAAATCTGGGGGTGGGGGGAGCCCGCAGGAAGCTGGACGGGCCAGGGGTAATGTGGGGATGGCTGGGGAGCCTGGGGGAGGCATCGTGGGCCAGAATGGATAGCTGGGGAGATGGGAGGACGCAGCAGGGAACCAGGATGATGGGGATGTGCATGGGGAAGACAGAAGGGGTAAGAGGGGATTGCCAGAGCCTGGGGGCGGGGGAGGAGTGGGACCAAGGCAATGGGGAGGTGGGTGAGGAGGCAGTGGGGGCCAGAGCAATGGGAAGATGAGGGGAATACAAGTGTAGTTCCCCTGAAACTGACAATATTTTATTTCATTTTTTCTTAAGACCCTCACCCGGCAGAGTACATGAATGAACTTAAATCCAAGCACTTGAGCAGTTCCATTGATTTCAGTGGGACTGCTCACATGCTTATAATTGACCATATGCTTAAGAGCTTGCTGGATTAGGCCTTAATGCTAGAATATATTATAAGGAGTAATAATTAAGAACTGGAAAGTCACACAATTCAACTTTGTAACATTAATAGCACAAGTGGGTCAGTTGTGAAGCTTTGATCCAAATTCAAGCTCCTAATCTTCAGATCCAAACCCAAGTCACTTCACAAGAGTGTTGGGATTTGAGTTCTGAAATGGGCCACCATAAAAAGAAACCTGAGCTGTGAAGTTGAAATCTGCCCCTAGATCTGACTTTCCTCATGTTTCTGAGTGGCCTGGATTCTGTGTCCTAGTTTGGGGTCCATCTCTAGTTAAAAGTGAACTGTAAAGAGAAAACGGAATTGTAGGCAACCTCAGATAGGTGACTGGAACGTCCCTGCTCACTGGGCTGGGCACAGGAGATTGAGCACAGAAATCTGTTTTAATTTATGTTCCAAAAATTCTTTCAAACCCCTCCCCTGCTGCCATGATACCTGTGTTTCCAGCTTTGCTACTGACGCCCCATGTTCAGCATTCTGTGAACCTATAGATACCAGGAGAGAGACGTCATAGTCCCCAGAAGGGTTAACATGAGATTTCTGATACTTGTGATGCCCAGGAGAGCCAAGCTTTCCTTGTAAATCCAGCAGAGAGGGTGGATTCAAATGCAGAGGGGAAATAATTGTATATGGTTAAATTAGAACTGATTCCTGACATAATGATTGGGTGCTGATATTATCACAAGAGCCCCAAAAGACCATATCAAAGGTTTAGTTTGCAAATATCTCTGTCCTTCAAATTGATACAGTACATCAGTGCAACCCAGAGCTGCTTCATGTGTAGCTCTGTTTTCGAACAGTCTCTGTCTGCTATTACATAGTTTCGTAAAACATGATGGTGACGCTATGCCCCATATTCTTCATAGCAATATTGTTATTACATGATTATAGCATAACTGAGATGTATTTTATGCAAGATGGGTTATGTGAGGTCTCACTGGAAAGGTTATGATTACTGGATATGATTATCCTATTTGTAACCATGTCTCATTTTGGTATCTGAAGTTAGGAATACTGATTATGAATCAATTACAAGTGGGTTTTCACCTGGGGAACGCCCACCAGACAATGCAATCAGTCTGGATGGGCTACGAGGAAAAACAATAGGTCTTTTAAGATTCCAATATCCCACCTTCTTGGAAAGCCTTCCAGTGGACCCAGCAAACAGACTTTGAGTTGTGGCTGCAGGGTCATGTGATCACGTTGCCAGATACTGAACTCCATGTTAAAATTAGTACTTTTCCACTGACTGGGGATGGACTCACACTGGAAATCAAGGGATTCCGGCCATATGTGAAACCTATTTAAGGCAGGGGAGCAACCTAATCAGTGTTTGTTTTTCACTGAATCCCTGCCCAAGATGCTGTGAGAAATTGATGCTGATAACTAGTTTCTTTAGCGTATTGAGTTTATTTTGCATGTTTGTTTTAGTTGATAGGTAATCTGTTTTGATCTGTTTGCTCTCTCTTATAATCACTAAAATCGATCTTTTGTCGTTAATAAACTTGGTTTTGTTTTTGCTAAAACCAGTTTCTGAAATTTATAACTGATGGGCAAAAGCTGTACGTATCTTCCTCCACACTGAGGAAGGAGGCGAATTTCATGAGCTTATGCCGTATAGTTCTCTATGCAGTGCACAACTATGTAAGTTTGGGTTTACACTCCAGAGGGGTTGTGCTCTTGAGTGCTGAGCAATTCCTTAGTTGAAGCCTTCCCATGCAGTGCTGATTTCAGTGTTGGTGTCTCTCTGCAGTTGGGTGTGGCCGTACCTGTGTGTGCTGAAGGAGGCTGGAGGGCCTGGCTCAGCAGGACAGGGTAAGGGAGCCCAGGCTGATGGAATAGGTGGGCTCATTGGTACCCCAATATATCAGGGGGCCTCCCGGGCGGTGGGGGGCAACCCGACCCAATGACATCAAAAGTAGGTCTAGAAATCAAAACTCCTTTGTCGCTTGAGTACCTGCCCTGAACCTGCAGCACACCACCAGAGCCTTTACATTGTGCCCCTCACCACTGCCAGCAGTTACCAGTCGCCTCTGCACATCAGACATTTTAGGCGCCCAGAGGGTGTTAACTCAGGTATGAAGCAGTTCGCTTAACACAACCACGCTGTCAATTCATTAACCAGTGTGTAAATATGGTTCATTAACCAATATACAGCAAAATGACTTTTTTTTTTTTTTTTTACATATCTGTTGGAGCTGGCATGGAGGTGACTTCTCTAGCTCAGCTTCACCGTTGCAGTGGCTGGTTCTAGAGACGGAGAGGGAGTTCATTCAGGCGATTCACTCAAGGTGCTGTGACATCCATACGCCTGTTCTCTGGGTGGATTTCTCAGTGGTTGCCCAAGATCAGACTTTACAGGAGGGAGTTAGTAGGGTGCTTGTCAGCAACCAGACTAAAGTTGTTACCCAGCAGACGGTGTCCTCTATGGCCAGGCGTTGCTGGTCCCACTCACGTCTCCTTCGTACAGACATTTTGACTTGAGGAAGCGACGTGCTGAACAACATGGGACATTTTATACCATTTCTGTTGGATGGTGCAGCCTGGTCACGCTGCTGGGCAAAGCTGGCCTGGGCCAATCAGGAAATGACCCATACTCATGGCAGAATCTTGGAACATCGAACTAGGATATGAGTTGTGTCCATTCTCACTATCCAAGGAGACAATGAGGCTATCACAATCCAGGGTGTAACCCAAACTAGTGAGGAGAGGTGGGGGGGCATGTCACCGCCTGCCCTGTAACCTGGGGTGCCCAGTAATGATTTGCTGCTGTAGCTCCCAACCTGGACCACTCACAAACAGCCTCCAGCATCCGGTCTTACCCCAGGTGTCTGTGTGTAGCTGCTGCCTGCCAGCCATGTTCAGCTCACACTCTGGCTTTCACAGCCTTGGTTATTACTGCAGGGTGATCCCAATACACATGCAGTCCCAGATTTCCCCCAGAAATGTGTGGCCTGTATTGTCCAGCCTTCTCCTGGACAGTCCTGATAGAATAGGTCCATTGCCCCTCTAAGGGGGATCAATATACAGTCATTTTTCCCACCCCAAATGGAGCTGCCCACACAGTTCACTTCATTTCAATTAAAGAAGAAAACAAATTTATTTAATCACAAAGGTAGATTTCAAGTGAGTACAAGTGATGAGGCATCAAAGTCAGAAATGGTCTCAAGAAAAATAAAAATAAAAACACTTCCTAGTACTAAACTGAACAAACTAGACGTGGTGCAAAGTGAAGTCCCTTGCCACAGGTTTCCAGTAGCACTGCTGACCAAGTTTCCAGTTCAGGATCAGTTCCTGAGGTCCAAGGGCTGCTTTTTTTTTTTTTTTTTTTTTTTCCCTTTTTGTCCTTTTAGGTGATAAGGAGAGATGAACAGGGAGAAATAACAAGAGGTGTTTCTGCCCCTCTCTTTTATAGTTCAATCACCCTTTGAAATGCAGACTTTTCTCAAAGCAACCCCTAAATAAAGTTCTCAGCTGAGCGGGAAGACGTGAACATGGTGGGAAAGAGGTTTCATGCTCGGCTAGAGGTGTTAACTTCTCCTTTGTTTTTGAGAAACACTTTTACCCACTCCCGAGACATGTCTGGTCAACACACTTCAGTTGCAATTTCAGCTTCTGTTCCTAATTTTTTAATACAAAGTTGCTGCATACATTTCACTATGATAATACTGGCCAGTAAGTTATAAGTTTTCAAATGATACCTATCATGTAAGGCATATTTTGTACAAAGATTATTATAGCAGTGTGTAGGGTTTGAATACAGGGGTATATTCCATCCCAGAGGCCTCTTGAGACTTTGGAAAACTCCAGTATCCCCATGTAAAACACTTTGTGCCGTCCCAGTTGGTGTCAGACCTGTGGGGTCGTGGAGTGAACCTCAGCTCCAGTCAGTAACCTACCTCCACAAGCTACTTTCCATGGGCTCCCTGCCCTGTGCTCCTTTGGCCAGCTTTGCGTGACTCCATGCTCCTTCCATCAGCACTCTGAGCTGTGTGCAGAAATTAGGGATGTAAAAGGTAAAGTGGTTAACCGGTAAGCATAGTCTTACCAGTTAGCCGCCTTAACCGTTAACCTCCGCGCCAGCTGGAGCGAGCCCAGCCGGAACAGCACCAGCCAGCCAGAGCAGGCCCATAAATGCCATATTTTACTTGTTTAAACCAGCAGTGTCCAATACGTTCACCACTAGCCGCATGTGGCAAATTAGCCACAATTCAATAGGCTATGCATGAGCAATGCGTTGGTGTATAGAAGACAGCAGCACTGGAAGACAGGTTGCGGGCTTCGATATACAGCTTAACGTGGCTAGGCTACAGTAATTTTGTGTTAGCAGTACCTGTTAATGATTTGAAAGGTCGTCTGTAATATGTTTTTAAATCCTTTTTTATAATGTGGTGAGTAAGAAACATTCAAAACCAAAAGTGTGGCTAGCATCGAATTTCAAACCACAAGTGCGGCTAGCATCAAATTGCTATTGGACACTGCTGGTTTAAACAGTTAACTTTTAAAATTGTATTTACATCCCTAGCAGAAATTTCCATCTAGAAGTTCGAACAATCTCTATGGAAAGTCTCTTTCCACTCCTGGGTGGCTCCGTCCTTGGAGAGTAGTTCATCCCAGAGACATATACAGGGATTTGACTCATTTGCGTAGTCTGTGGGCATGGCTAACAGGAGAGAACAGTTGAGGAAAGAACACGAACAGCTCTACGCACCTCTGTGCCAGGGCTTGATTTTTCTGTACCCATCAATGATTACATGTGTGATGTCACTTCATATGCGAGACTCACGGAGGAATTCTGCACCACTGCGCAAGCACAAACTTCATGTGCCCCACAAGTTATTTGTCACCCCAGAATAATTGATTTGGATGGAGCAGCGCTGCAATTACACCTTTCCCCCCTGGGGACTGTTATGGCACCAGAAGAGAGGGCAGCTGGCTTACGGCGGGAGCAGCCAGCCACAGAGAGGGAGGGGGTCAGAGGATGCATCACAGTGCTCTGCCCGTGGGGGTCAGGTGTGGAGACAAGGAGTATGGGGGAGATGGACAGAATGGGACACACAGGGTTCCTGGGAAAGGCTGTGACCACCTACTCTAAGATCGCCCCACCTGGCTGCTCTTCCCCACACTGCTCAGTTAAGTCCCATTCCCAAACTCCACACAGTCTCTGCTGGGCATCCTGGGGACAGGACCACCCGCTGGTCTGATTCTGCTGGCACTGTGCCAGGCCCGCCAGCAGCCCCTCAGGATCTGGTGGTGGCAGAGTGGTGTTAGTGAGTCAACTGGGGCCAGGTGAGGTTGCCCAAGTGAGCAAAGCATTTGCCACAGTCAGCACACCTGTACAGCCGCTCCCCGCCGTGAATGCGCTGGTGTATTCCCAGGTATTAGCTTGTTGCCACGACTGAACTTCTTACCCCAGTCAGCACAGCGGTACGGCTGCTCCCCTGTGTGTGTGCACGAAGATGTCTGGTCAGCGTACTGGCATTGCCGAAGCTTTTCTTGCAATCGTCACAGTGGTAGGGCCACTCCCCTGTGTGCGTGCGCTCGTGTGTTTTCAGGGTTGAGCTCTGGAAAAAGCCCTTGCCGCAGTCAGTGCAGCGGTGAGGCCGTTCCCCGGTGTGTGCGCGCTGGTGGGTTCTCAGCTTTGAGCTCTCCGCAAAGCTCTTGCCACAGTCAGAGCAGTGGTGCAGCTCCTGCCCGGTGTGCGCGCGCTGGTGTGTTGTCAGGGTTGAGCTCTTTGCAAAGCCCTTTCCGCAGTTGGTGCAGCGATACGGCCACTCCCCGGTGTGCATGCGCCAGTGTATTCTCAGCTTCAAGCTCGCTGCAAAGCTCTTTCCACAGTCAGTGCAGCGGTACGGCTGCTTCCCGGTGTGCGTGCGCTGGTGTATTCTCAGCTTCGAGCTCGCTGCAAAGCTCTTTCCACAGTCAGAGCAGCGGTACGGCCGCTCCCCGGTGTGTGTGTGCTGGTGTGGTCTCAGATTTGAGCTCTGGGCAAAGCTCCTGCCGCACTCAGTACAATTGTAAGGCAGTTCCCCAGTGTGAGTGCGCTGGTGTCTTTTCAGGTGGGCAAACTGTGCAAAGCCCTTTCCGCAATCAGCACAGTGGTGCGGCCGCTCCCCAGTGTGTGTGCGCTGGTGTGTTCTCAGCTTTGAGGACCATCTGAATCTTCTGCCGCAGTCAGCACAGCAATACGGCTGCTCCCCGGTGGGCACGCACTGGTGCTGGGTCAGTGCAGAGGGGTTGCTGAACCTCTTGCCGCAGTCGATACAGTGATGGGGACACCAGCCCATGGGGAGTCTCTGGTGCGTAGCCAGGTCCGGTCTCTGCCTGAGTCTACCCAGGGGATGGACTGCGTCCTGTGCATGCATCCATCTGTGGGCTGTGGGATTCTGCGTTCCTGCCGTGCTCTCTCCACATTCAGACTGTGTCCTCGTTCCTCCCAGGATCCTGAGCCCTGCTGGAGAGAGCAGAGGGAATCCCGGTGTTAGCTCACGGTTAGGGCTGCAGATATGTCAAGGACAGGAAAATGTCACGAATGGAGCAATTTCCCCTCACCCTGCAATGGCCGCTCCTTTCCCACAGGGGTGCACCCAACACCTTGCTGTGGGCATTGAGACCTGGCCTGTGGGGTTACAGTGCCACTCAGATTTGCCCCTGCATCCAGTCACGATGGTCGGGGAGGCAGGTCAAATTTCAGTGACTGGCCTTGCCACCCATATGTTCTCTACCCCACACCAACCCCTCTGCACCAGGCTGGAGTTAGGGATGCAGTGCTGGGAGAAGGGTGCTTCTCTGGGCAGCAAGTTCCCCCTGGTCAGGGCAAGGAGAAGGGCAGGTGTTGTAAATTGAGGGGGGGGGGGGAGTACACCCAGCCAGTCAGTTAGCTATAAAAATCCTTAGTAGCTGTTCTCTTTGCTTTACCTATAAAGGGTTAAGGACTCTCACTGCGATGCTTAGGTAAGAGGAAGCGAGTGTGGACCTGGCCAAAAGAGCCAATGGGAAGGCTAGAACTTTTTAAAATTGAGAAAAAAATTCCCCTTTGTCTCTCTGTTGTTTTCTCAGCTGGAGAGAGAGGGCACCAGCTATGCTGTAAGAAGCTTGGGGCCCATAGTCGCCAACTTCTGCTGGCACCGGTGGGTGCTTTACCTGCTCTGGCCCCGCCCTGACTCCACCCCTGCCCCATCCTAACCCCTTTCATAGATACTAAGGTCAGAAGGGCCCATTATGATCATCTAGTCCGACCTCCTGCACAACGCAGGCCACAGAATCTCACCCACCCACTCCTGCGAAAAACCTCTCACCTATGTCTGAACTATTGAAATCATGGTTTAAAGACTTCAAGGAGCAGAGAATCCTCCAGCAAGTGACCCGTGCCCCATGCTACAGAGGAAGGCGAAAAGCCTCTAGGGCCTCTTCCAATCTGCCCTAGAGGAAAATTCCTTCCCGACCCCAAATATGGTGATCAGCTGAACCCTGAGCATATGGGCAAGATTCACCGTTCCCTGCCCTAACTCCACCCCCTCCCTACACCTATTCCAACCCCTTCCCCAAATCCCAGCCCTGACCCCGCCTCCTCCTCTGAGCACACTGCGTTCCTGCTCCTCCCCGCATTTGAAGCGACAGATATGTAGGTAGAACAGGAATGTTTAGACCAAGGGTGGGCAAACTTTTTGGCCTGAGGGCCACATTGGATTTCCGAAATTGTATGGAGGGCCGGTTGGGGAGGCTGTGCCTCCCCAAACAGCCAGGCGTGGCACTGCCCTCCCTAACCGGCCCTCCATACAATTTCGGAAACCCCATCCAAACCCCCCTCTCCTTCCTGACGGCCCCCCTGGAACCACAGCCCCATCCACTCCCTCTGCTCTCTGACCACCTCTGGACCCCCCGCCACCCCATCCAACTCCTCTCCTTCCTGACAGGCCCCCCCCCCCCCCCCGGACACCTGCCCCATCCAACCACCCCTTCTCCCTGTCCCCTGACCACCCCCGGAACCCCCACCCCTGACTGCCCCCTGCCGCCCCATCCAACCCCTCCTCTCATTCCTGACTGCCCCCCCGGGGATCCCTGCCCCCATTCAACCCCCCTGTTCCCCGCCCTCTGACTGCCCCAACCCCTATCCACACCCCCGCCCCCTGACTACCTCCCGAACTCCCCTGCCCTCGATCCAAACCTCCGACCCACCCGCTCCCTGCCCTCTTACCGCGCTGCCTGGAGCACGGGTGGCTGGCGGCCCGGCTGCACCAGGACAGGCAGCCATGCGCTGCGCAGCAGAGAGCACCGGGTCGAGCCGCAGCTCTGCAGCCCCCCCCCCCCCCCGCCCAGAGCATTGCGCCGGCAGCGCGGTGCGCTGAGGCTGCGGGGGAGGGAGAACAGCAGGGAAGGGGCTGGGGGGAGCTTCCCCGGCCGGGAGCTCAGGGGCCAGGCAGGAGGGTCCTGCAGGCCGTAGTTTGCCCACCCCTGGTTTAGACAGACGCGATCAGGTTTCTCTCTTTACTTTGGGCTTGTGGATTCGTCTGTGCTAACACAGGTGCTTTTGTTTTGTTTTTGTAACCTTTAAGCTGGACCCCAAGAAAGCCATTCCTGGTGTTTAATCCTTGCAGTTGCATTTCTGTACTATATATATCTAACAGCAGCCTAATTTTGCAGATGTGTTTTCTTGCTTTTTTGTTTGTTCAATAAAACTTACTTTTTTTTTTAGAGGATTGGATTTCTCTGTCTTAAGAGGTCCGTGCACATGTTTTTCTATTAGCTGGTGGCAACAGCTGATTTCTTTTTCTTTTCCTTTTCTCAGCTCTTCCCCATAGGGGGAGCTGAAAGAGTTTGGCGGTGCCCCACAGGAAGGAATTCCCAAGTGCACCTTCCTGGGCTCTCAGAGGGGTTCTGCACTTGGGGGGGGGGCAGCATTTACCAACCCAAGACCAGGCGGATCTCTAACCTTGGGAGTTTAATACAAGCCTGGAGTGGCCAGTATTAAGTTTTAAAGTCCTTGCGGGCCCCCACTGTTGGGATATATAAGGGTTAAGTAAAGACATGGAAAACCGCTGGTGTGCTGGCATGGTATCAGGGAGTAGACACAGGCACGCACTATTCCTTCGCCTAACAGATAAAGTGTTACCCCTTTCCCCTCCCTTCTCCTTGTGAAGAATTAAGAAGTGTTGCAGCTGCATAAGAATTGTGGGGATCTAAAGAATACCTTTTGGGTAAAGAAGCGTTATCTCCTCCTCCCTTCCTTTCCCAGCTACATAAGCAAGCCCTGGGTCATGGTCGTTTTCTCCCTCCCCTGCAAACTGCTGATCCAAGGAGTTCATTACTGCAATTATAGCAAAAAAGTGTATCTTCAAAGTAAAACTTATAGGCAAATATGCTAATGAGGTAAATAGTAATCAGGGGCGGGAATAATTATATTCAGTATAGGCAAAAAGAAAAGGAGGACTTGTGGCACCTTAGAGACTAAAAAATTTATTTGAGCATAAGCTTTCGTGAGCTACAGCTCACTTCACCACTGAATGCATCCGATGAAGTGAGCTGTAGCTCACGAAAGCTTATGCTCAAATAAATTTGTTAGTCTCTTAGGTGCCACAAGTCCTCCTTTTCTTTTTAGCAGATACAGACTAACACGGCTGCTACTCTGACATCTGTCACTCAGTATAGGGTTATCAATACTCATTGTATTTCAACTACCTGAAAGGCGGTTCCAAAGAGGATGGCTCTAGACTGTTCTCAGTGGTAGCAGATGACAGAACAAGGAGTAATGGGCTCAAGTTGCAGTGGGGGAGGTTTAGGTTGGATATTAGGAAAAACTTTTTCACTAGGAGGGTGGTGAAACACTGGAATGCGTTACCTAGGGAGGTGGTGGACTCTCCTTCCTTAGAAGTTTTTAAGGTCAGGCTTGACAAAGCCCTGGCTGGGATGATTTAATTGGGGATCGGTCCTGCTTTGAGCAGGGGGTTGGACTAGATGACCTCCTGAGGTCCCTTCCAACCCTGATATTCTATGATTCTAGGATTGTGTGGGCGTTCATATTACTCCATAAGGCTTTTGGGGGTGTTGTAATAAATGTAGGAATTTACATACTAATGTAAATAAAAAGAGTATGATGTAACTAATCCAGTGCTTACTGGACAATTGGGTCCAGGGGAACAAGTACCGCAATAAAGAAGCCCATCTACTCAAATCCGCCCCTGGGTCAGCCTGTTCTTCTTCCAACACCCACCTTGTGCAGTCGAAGTGCCAGAGCAGGGAATCAACCTTGACAGCAGGGTTTATTAAAAATCCTGGAGCAGTCACAGTAAATTTACAGACCTGTGATTTTACTAAAGTTACTGTAACCGCTCCATAATTTTTGATAAAAAAAAGTGTGTGACAAATCTGCAGCCTGACTCAGGGTGGTTCTACCCTATGGTGTTTCCGCAGCACCTAGCGCCTGCTCCCACAGGGGCTATGCATGTCTTGGGTCTTGGTTTAAGCTGAAATTGTAGCTTGCCCAGGATACAGGCAGCGCCTGGCACAGCAGGGCCTGGTTTTGTTTCCAAACTGATTTTCTCTTTATTGCAATCAGAGGGGTTTATTTATGTGGTATTAGTTCTTCACTTTCTCCTGTTTTGTAGGATGAGGCCTGTTCCCCAGTTTTTTTGCTGTTATAATTATATTGGTTTGAAACTAGTTTAGTTGAGGGGCTACAATCCCTTCATGTGGACGCAGTGAGACCAGTTTAAAGCTGTTTAGAACAATCTAGCTTATTCCTGTGGGGGTGTGAGTCCTTTTCTAGGAATTCCTTTGAAGAAATCATTTACTCTCGGCCTGAGGTTTCAGTCTTTATGTGAAACGAAAACTAAACTAAAATCCTCAAGAAGATGAGGGTTTTGGGGGTGTCTGTGTGTGAAGGATTTGAGGGGATGACCAGTCACTCAGAGTTTGTGTGATGTAACCTGGAAAACATGTCTGTATTGTGTCACAACCCGCTCCCTGGCACTGCTGAGCTGGAAGGGGTGAATGGCTGCCACCCAACCTTTGGTCTACAGACAGTCACAGACACGATAGGGCTGAGGGCTGTGCTAAGCATTGACACTGAAGCAATGTAAGTGACAAAGGTTTCATGCCACAAAGAGCAGGAGGAGAGGGGATGGGACAAAGGCCATACCACCACCCTCTCTCTCACAGCCAGCCCATACACCAGGGTACTCCAAGTCATGGCCCGCAGGACAATTTAATCTGGCCCCTAAATGTGTCCACTCCCCCCACAGCAGCCGCCTGGCCCGCGGGGCAGTTTTAGAGCATTACAGCGAAGTGCTGCAGGTGCTAGAGATCTGTTCTACACAATGGCGCCTCTGCATGGCGTCACCTTACACTAGTCGTATGTGACTGACCCTGCCCGGCGTCATTCCCAGCTTTCTCCTTGCTCGCTGGGGACAGGTTTCTTCAGTCTGAGAGGTCACATGCGAAGTGAAGCAGCAGAGAGGGGGTGGGGTGGGAACCTGGGGAGAACAGCACCTTCTCTGCCAAGGGCCAGCGACTCTGGGATGCTCTTGCAGGGGGCAGAGCCATGAAAAGCCATTTGAAAAAATCTCTAGGGCGCCCCTTACCTTGGTATGATTTTCTGAGGTGTGGGAAGCCTAGCAGGTGTTGTGTTCTATGACTGGACAGGCCTGTCTTTCTACCCAGGTGCTTGTTTGGCCCCCATCAGCCAGTTCACACAGTCTCTATCTTTCTCTCCCCTCCTCCCCCACACCAGTCCATTTACCCCATCTCCTCAGAGCGAGGGCAGGGGAGACAGGGCTCAGGAGAGCTTTCAGTGAATGTCTTAGAGAGAGCACCCAGCGTCTCTCAGAAACTTCGCCAGCAGCCAGCACACAGACTGATTCTGTGTTACACACACACACAGTCTCTGGCTCTTTCACACTCACCTCTGAACACATACTTGTAATATTGTCGTTACTTCTTGGTACTTTCTGTAATGCATATATATTTTGACTGGTCTAAACACTGGCCCCTAATTCCCAGCTTCAATTTGTCTCTCTTCAGCTCCCAGCCAGTGAATCTCGCTCTGCCTTTGCCTTCTACATGAAGGAGCGCTCCGCTAGCAGGTGTGTAAATCAGAAGGGACTGGATTATTAGGACTCACCTGAGGAGGGGCTCTCAGGCCCAGAGTGTACCCTGGAGCCCTCGGCATCCCAGATCCAGAGCTCTGCCTCCCCTACCTCGATCCGGTGGATTAAGTCTGGTTTGGAACCTGAAGAGCCTGTTTTGGGGGAAAGTTTTATTCCTAAAGTTTTGGGGGCAGGGACTCGTTTGTGTGTCGGTGCAGCCCAGCACAACAGGGCCCACATCTCGGTCAGGGTGTGTCTGCACAGCACCTGGCACGATGAGGCTCCAATCTCGGACACTGCTTCAGAGGAAAGCGCAAGAGATCCCAAGCAGGAGAATAATGAAATAAACCAGGGATCTCAAACTCCAATCACCAGGAGAGCCACACGAGTACTAGTACATTGGCCCAAGGGCCGCATCACTGACACCCCCCCCACTGCCCCTGCCCCCCATTCCAACCCCTTCCCCAAATCCACGCCTCTGCCCCACCTCCTCCCCTAAGCACGCGGCTCCGGGCTCCTCCCCCCTCCCTCCTGGAAAGCGCTAAGCACCTGGAGGTAAGCAGAGGAGCAGGGATGCGGCGCGTTGGGGAGAGGGGGAGTGGGGAACCCCTGAAATAAACCTTTCTTAGAGGAGATTTCTTTCTGTCTCTCACTTGTACTCTGAATTGGCAACATCTACAACCCTTCTCACTTTGCAGTGGGAGCCAAGTTTAAAGCCTTGCTGGGGTAACTCTAAATCAGAGGTGGGCAAACTTTTTGGCCCAAAGGCTACATCGGGGTTGTAAAATTGTATGGAGGGCCGGCTAGGGAAGGCTGTGCCTCCCCAAAGAGCCTGGCCTCGCCCACTATCCGTCCCCTCCCACTTCCCACCCCCTAACTGCCCCCTCACAATCTCCGACCTATCCAAACCCCCCTGCTCCTTGTTCCCTGACCGCCCCTCCAGAGACCCCCCCATCCCTAACCACCCCTTATCTAAGCCCCCCTGCTCCTTGTCCCCTGACTGCCCCCCCAGGACCTCCCCACCCTAACTGCCCCCCCAGGACCCCAACCCCCCGTTCCCTGTCCCCTGACTGTCCCGACCCCTATCCACACCCCAGCCCCCTGACAAGCCCCCAGGACTCCCACACCCTATCCACACACCCTGTTCTCCATCCCCTGACCACTCCCCCAGAATCTCTGTCCCATCCAACCGCTCCCTGCCCCTTATCCAACCCCCTGGCCCCGGCCCCCTTACCAAGCTGCTCAGAGCAGCGTGCCGGGCGACCACGCGGAGCCAGACATGCTGCCCCGCAGGAGTGCACAGCCCTGCCCCCCAGAGCGCTGCCCACGTGGTGGCGTGGCTCCGGGGGAGGGGGAGAAGGCAGGGGAGGGGCTGGGGACTAGCTCCTTGTCCGGGAGCTCAGGGGCTGGGCAGGATGTGGCCAGCCGTAGTTTGCCCACCCCGCTCTAGATGTTCCATAGAAATATCCCATTCTGCTAACACCTTGGCCTCTACGCTATCTTGTGGCAGTACGTTCCATAGGACAACTGTGTGACATGGATTTCCTTGTCTTCCTTCCTTCCTACAGAAACACCAGTGAACACCCATTAGTTTCAGATTAAGAGACAGGGTGAATAGAAAATCCTCCACCACCTTCTTTCTGGTCATTATTTCACTTACCCAACTGTCTCCTGCAACATGGATCATGGGGAAGACTTTGGAAGAAGGGAACTTTGCTCCTTTGCCACCTTATAGCTGTTGAAAATTTTCGGGCATGTCATTAAGGCAAATCGGCCACAACGTGTCATGGCAGGTGTCACTGTTACACAGACATTCCAGTTCTTTTGCATTGTTCAACTGGACAGTTGTTAAATTTACTATGTTCATTCTTTTGGGGGAGGTAGGGAGCTGTTGCAGCAGCAGTGTTTTCCCCCTGCCTTATTTGTCTGACTAGAGTCAGCTCCTGAGGCAGAGTTGCTGCCCTCAACCTCTGGCTGGGATTCCGGGAAGAGATGGTTGCTCATGGGCTCTTTGCTACCATCAGGGATGTGCCACGACTGAGGCAGGTAATTCAAATAAACCAGTTACACCAAGATTAGCCCCAGGCTCTGTAGCCCTGAGTTCTCCTCCAACAGCGAGCTGACCTGAAAGGGGCTGGCATTTGCCACCACTCAGTGACAGGGTGCCACATAGGAAACCCAAATGTTTTACAGATGTGAATAAATGAAGGGAAATTGGTCCTTACCCAAGGAAACGAGGGCCTGGTAATTCCTCAGCATCTGGTCCCGGTACAGATGCTTCTCTGGCCGGGACAAGAGCTCCCACTCCTCCCGGCTGAAATACAGAGCCACGTCCTCAAACGCCACCCGCAGCTGCTGGCACAAGCGTTACACACTCAGCACCCTCCGCTCCAGCCCCAGCCCGGGCTCTCAGCAGGGGACGCGGGTTCGAGGGCAGCGGCCCCCGGGGAACCCCCAGCCCAGCAGCTGTGACCCAGGGAGACCCCCCCGCACAGCCCCCCGGGGACTCGGGCCCTGCTGGCCGGGGACAGGAGCCGCCCTCGGCTCCCCAGGGGGCTCTGGGGCGGGGCGCTGGGAAGGGCGCGAATCCCAGGGCAGGGACCAGGCTCCTCCCCCGGCCGGAGTCCCCGCCTCCGCCCCAGGCCTGTGCTCGGCCCCGCTCCCGGCCCCGGCTCGGCCGCCTCGGGGCTCCTCGGCCCGGCTCCGCGTGTCCGCCCGGCCCGGGGCCCCCAGCGCCGCTCCCCGGCCCCAGCGCTCCGGCTGCGGCAGCCCCCAGCCCCGGGGTCACTAGCGCGGGAGGGACCCGGCCCCGGCCCCCCTCGGCCCCAGCCGGGACCAGCCAGTGCCCGGCCGGGGAGTCCCCGCCCCGCGTCCTACCTGCGCCGGCCCCGCTGCAGCCATCGCCGGGCTCAGCTCCGGCCCCAGCCGCTTCCTCCGCCCGGGCAGCGACTTCTCGCCCCGCGGCTGGTGCCTCCCCGGGCCGCTTCCCTGCGCACGAGGCGGGCTGGGATCCAGGGGGCCGGGAAGGCCCCGCCCCGCTCCAGTCCCGCTGCCCTCCCCGGCCGCCCCACCGGCTCTGTCGGGGAGCCGGGGGAGGCTCCAGCGCAGGGACCTTCTGGCCCAGCCCCCCGGACTCCCACTTCACCGCGAGGATCCCGGAGCCCTGCGGTGGGGCTCTGTCCCCAAGAGCAGCATGTGCTGGAACTCGTGTCTCTGGGGGCTCCCTCTGCCCCCCCTCCCATCCTGAGCGAACCCCTCTGGGTGTCAAGCTGAAGGCCAGCCTGGGGTGCAGATGGAGCTGCGACAAGCCAGAGAGAGAAGGTCCCCCACATGAGGCTGGGGAAGCAGGGGCATGAAATCCATGGGTGGCATAACGGGGGTGGGGGGCTGTAATACAAGGGGATGGACAGAGGGTGGGGATCGGGGCCAAGTAAGGTGACCAGACATCAAATGTGAAAAATCAGACAGGGGGTGGGAGGTAATAGGGGCCTATGTAAGAAAAAGACCCCGAAATCAGGACTGTCCCTGTAAAATTGGGACATCTGGTCGCCCTAAGGCAAGGACACATGGGACTGATGCGGTGCGATTTGAAACACACTGGGAGAGAAAAGGGGTTGCCAGTAGATTTCTTTTTCTGACACTCTTTAATTAAAGATTAATTTTTAATTCTTGGAAACTCCAGGCCCAAGGGTTGTCAGCCCTAGTGAGAAATGGGATGGGGGGACTGGGACCCAGTGGGCAGAGGGGAGGGGCTAGAAAAACGGTAGGGAAGGAGCAGATGGTGGGTGGGAATAGAACATGGGGGCAGATCGGGCAGAATGCTAGAGAAGGGGGCCCATGGGATGGGGGTCAGGACCTGGGGACAGATGAGAGCAGGCCACTGTGGGGCAGATTGCCACAGTAGGGGGCTGGACCTGGGGGCACACAGAAGGGGCAGGATGCAGATGCACTAGAATACGGGAGGCCGGGGAGATGTGGACAGGAAGGCTAGGGCAGTGGTGTTAGGATATAGGGGGCAGGAGCCATGGGGTTGGGGCAGGTAGGCTTGGGTAGGACACAAGGAGTGGAGAGGGGCAGGAGGACTAGAGCAGGTGGCAGATGAGAGGGAGGAGGAACCACTTACCTGGTTGCATACCCCTGAGCTTACCCAGGGAGAGGCTGCCAGGGGCCAGGCTGGGCTCTGGATGTCAGTTCAGAGTGACTGCACTTGTATTAGCCCTCAGTGGCCCAACCAGGGCACCCGCTGTCAGGCTTCCAGCTCCCCAGTTGTTCCCTCTCTTGGCTGAAGACACTTGCCCCTCTCCCTTCTGATAGGGGTATTTCCAGGTTGCACCGTTCTCCCTTCCCTGTGTTATCCCAGCACAGACAGGCTGCCCAAGGACTTTCTTTTCAGAAATTGTTAATAGATGCAGTGCGACAGGTATAAAGTACCACCCAGCATTTCCTAGCAAGTCTGCTTTCTTCTTAAGGCACAAAGAACTACAGAGAAAACACACAAAATAAATCAAATAAAAATAAGAAACCTACACTCATGCTAACAAGACCAGGATTCCCCAACCTGCCATGGATTCTGGCAGAAGCAGTCCTTCAAACCCCTGCCCAATTGTGTTCCTTGTGGTTACCAACTCTTCCCAGTTTCAGCTCAAAACTAGCACCCAGTCCTTCCAGCCCTCCCCTAAGGCCCGAAGTTCTGCGTGGGTCAGGAGTCCTGTCCATTTGATGGATCAGGAAGAAGGCCCTGAGCCTGTTTGAAACCAGGCTAGTTATTCACAAAACCCTTCTTTGTGGTTTGGTCCCTAGAGAATCCAGTCTGAACTAGTACATGCAGATCTCTCTGGGGTGGGATAACAGAGGAAGGATATTAGCCTCCCTACTAGAGAAGGTACGAGCAAGGTAACAATAATGCATACACAGCTGCATTTTTAGTATAATGTACCCCAAAGATATTAACCCTAATTCAATACAGTTTAACTTAATTCACTAAAGTGTATCATAATTCCATACGGTTTGTTCAGGATATTATAGGTCAGGCTGTGTTTTAGTCACAGGTATTTTTAGTAACCATGACCTGTCCATGATTTTTGTTCCAGCCCCTAACTAAAACTTGGGCCAGGGGGCCACCCCCAGGACCCCTCTTGCGCTGGGAGTGGGGGAGGGAGGCGGGCAGGCGGCAGAATGTACTATTGCCACCCTTTCTTTAGGAGAAAATACAGTGGGTGACTCTTGTCAGCATACATTTCAATAAAATCTCTTGAGAAGTTCAGAGTTTCCAAAAGGGCTCTTAAGGATGCCACATCAGTAGGGGTGGGAAGTTTTCTAATCAACTCCACCCATTGTGCAGCTGAGGCTCATCCTTCCTTTCCCAATATGACCCCTAAATATTTTACCTCTTGGTGTCCCGATTGGGCCTTGGCTCTGCTAGCCTTGAATACGGTATCTTGGATGATCTGTAACACCTCCTCAGTGATCCTACCAACCTATTGTCCCCATGCACCAATAGATCATCAACTTAAGAAATTACTCTCTTTTGCTCATCAGGTGTCAATTTTTCCCACATCTTAACCACATGGGAGTGACAAATTGTGGGTGCGTTATGAAAACCCTGAGGGAATCTTGTGCAACCGAAGTGTCGTCCCCTGTAGCAAGGCGAGCACTCACCGCTGCAGCGCCTCCTGCTGGTCAGTCCAGGAATTAGCTCATCCCGCTCAGGATCGCCCTCCTCTGTCCAGTTTCTCCCCTGCCCTTACCTGCCCCTCCACAGTCCCTTTATCTCCACCAGTTCAGGCCCTGCATCCCTCCCGGACCACAGTTCCCATGGTTTAGGGTCCTCCCCTCCCAGGGGATCCCAATCCCATAAGCCAACCTCGCCTCAGTGACCCATTGCCAGTGTTCATTCATTCGGGCAGCTAGGCCTTGCATTTCTGTTGCACTGTTTGCATTTTGCACGCATGCCTGTCCTACCCACAGGTAGAGGAACTTCATTAAAATATTCCCAAACTGGGTCTCTTTTATGGCCTGCTGCCATTATAGGTTTTCCCTTCTAGTGAGGGAATGGTATGGTAGAGCTCGAATCAATGAAGGCTACACTCAGAAAGAGCTCAAGACTTCTGGAATATGCTGCTCAAACAGTTTCACTTTTGTTTCTACTTCCTGTCCCTCCCTTCTCACATTTATCTCCAGACTTCTTCTCCTTGTCCAGATCTATTCCGCCCCCAACAATCTTCTATTCGTTGAACTTTTTGAAACTTTGCACTTTTAGAGAGAGGTAAGGGATTGACTCTGTGTACACAAACTTACAGAGGGACAATAGGGTTGAGGTCTGTTATTTCTCACCTCTATATATCATTTATTTATTTAAAACATTTTTGCTGTTAATAAGCATGTTATTTCTAGAGACACAAATCCACAGTTTGAGAACTGCAAAACTAAGCATCTCTGATGGTATCTTCTAGACTGAGCACTAAGTCCCATTGGGTAGATAGAAAGATTAACCTAAATAATCTATACAGAAGCCTCTGGAACCCAATAAGATTGGGTCCCTAATCCATGGAACTCATTTACAAAACTCATTTACAAAACTTTTCTTAAACATTACATGAATATATTTTCTCATACTATATTGTCTCATACTATAAAATTCTTAAACATTACATAAATATATTGTCTCATATTATAGAATTAGAATTTATAATCCCTATTCCATTATGAAATATCTTTGAGCTATAATGTATCTTAATTAAAACTTTTTTTCCTCAAAAAGCATTTTTTCAAAAAAAATCTGATTTACATCAAAAAAATCTGATTTAAATTAAAAAAAATCTGAATTTTTTTATTTTAAAAAAATCATTGATTTTTATCCACCTTGAGTAGCACTGATCCTGTTGCCCCTAACCCCAGCACCTCCTAACCTCTATTAGCCCAAGGCCCGCACCGTCCCTGGCTGCTGGAACAGAGGATGCTGGTCTGTGGGGTAGTGTCTCCCATTCTCATCCTTCTTCCACTGTACCTTTCCTCTGTCTCACAACACCTCCCCTAACGTGACTGGGTCTCTGTCCCGCTCTTGCAGCTACTTCACATAAGTGGGGGGAAGCCCAGTCCCTGTGGTTCAGGCGGCCTAAGATAACATCTAACCGTGGCTGAAGAGGGGAAGGGTTTGGGACAGGTGGTTTAGGGCAGGGAGAGTCACCAGGGGCCTCAGGACTCCTCGGTTCTATCCCTGGCTCTGGGAGGGGGATAGTTAGAGTCAAGATGCCTGGGTCCTACCCCTGGCTCTTGGAGAGGAGAGGAGTGGAGGCTGGTGGTTTAAAGTAATAGGGGCTGGGAGCCAGGACTGGCCTGGAATGGGATCCCAGCCATGTCTCCCTTGTGACACTTCCTGCAGACCCAACCCTGATCTCGACACCAACCTGGCCAACATCATCAAGCAGTGCTGGAGAAAGAGCATGCCCAAAGCATCCAATGAGGACGCCATCAAAGGAGGGGTAAGTAGCTGGGTCCTGCCAGCTCATCTCAGGGGGCAGAGGGGCCCTTGCTGCATTCTATGGGCCAGGCCAGATCCTGCCAAGGGGCATTGGGAGCCTTGAGGGAGGGAGCGAGGCTGGGGTTGTGGCTACGGTGCTGGGCTGGGCTACAGGACTCCTGGTGTCTATTCCTAGCTCTGCCACTTGCTGCCTCTGTGACCATGGGCAAATCACTTGGGTCATAGGGAATTGCCAGACGGGATCAGTGCAGAGGTGTGTCCACTCCAGTGTCCTGTTTCCAGCACCAGAGGCTGCAGAGGTTGGTGTAAGAATCCCGGAGTAGCAGATGTGGGGATAATCATCCTGTGCTCGTGTCACTGTGCTTCAGTGGGTCACACCTGAGAATACCAGAATCAGGACAAACTGCTGAGAAATAGGGCAGACACATGTCAGAACTGGTGGTTGTTCTTCCATAAGTTATGCCACACCAGCAACAGAAGTAAAACTTCTGTCTCACTACACTGGCTAACAAGAAGTCAGAATTGCAGCCTCGTTAGGTATCCCAGTCCTTGTTTCACCACCCAGACACTAGACTTAATGATGAGTGGTTATTTAAAACCAAAAAGAAAAGGAGTACTTGTGGCACCTTAGAGACTAACCAATTTATCTGAGCATAAGCTTTCGTGAGCTACAGCTCACTTCATCGGATGCATACTGTGGAAAATACAGGAGATGTTCTTATACATACAAACCATGAAAAAATGGGTGTATACCACTACAAAAGGTTTTCTCTCCCCCCACCCCACTCTCCTGCTGGTAATAGCTTATCTAAAGTGATCACTCTCCTTACAATGTGTATGATAATCAAGTTGGGCCATTTCCAGCACAAATCCAGGTTTTCTCCCCACCTCCCCCACAAACCCACTCTCCTGTTGGTAGTAGCTTATCTAAAGTGATCACTCTCCTTACAATGTGTATGATAATCAAGGTGGGCCATTTCCAGCACAAATCCAGGGTTTAACAAGAACGTCTGAGGAAGGGGGGGGTAGGAAAAAACAAGGGGAAATAGGTCACCTTGCATAATGACTTAGCCACTCCCAGTCTCTATTCAAGCCTAAGTTAATTGTATCCAATTTGCAAATGAATTCCAATTCAACAGTCTCTCGCTGGAGTCTGGTTTTGAAGTTTTTCTGTTGTAATATCGCAACTTTCATGTCTGTAATCGCGTGACCAGAGAGATTGAAGTGTTCTCCGACTGGTTTATGAATGTTATAATTCTTGACGTCTGATTTGTGTTCATTTATTCTTTTACGTAGAGACTGTCCAGTTTGACCAATGTACATGGCAGAGGGGCATTGCTGGCACATGATGGCATATATCACATTGGTAGATGTGCAGGTGAACGAGCCTCTGATAGTGTGGCTGATGTGATTAGGCCCTGTGATGGTGTCCCCTGAATAGATATGTGGGCACAGTTGGCAACGGGCTTTGTTGCAAGGATAGGTTCCTGGGTTAGTGGTTCTGTTGTGTGGTATGTGGTTGCTGGTGAGTATTCGCTTCAGGTTGGGGGGCTGTCTGTAGGCAAGGACTGGCCTGTCTCCCAAGATTTGTGAGAGTGTTGGGTCATCCTTCAGGATAGGTTGTAGATCCTTGATAATGCGTTGGAGGGGTTTTAGTTGGGGGCTGAAGGTGACGGCTAGTTGCGTTCTGTTATTTTCTTTGTTGGGCCTGTCCTGTAGTAGGTGACTTCTGGGAACTCTTCTGGCTCTATCAATCTGTTTCTTCACTTCCGCAGGTGGATATTGTAGTTGTAAGACTGCTTGATAGAGATCTTGTAGGTGTTTGTCTCTGTCTGAGGGGTTGGAGCAAATGTGGTTGTATCACAGAGCTTGGCTGTAGACAATGGATCGTGTGGTGTGGGCAGGGTGTAAGCTGGAGGCATGTAGGTAGGAATAGCGGTCAGTAGGTTTCCGGTATAGGGTGGTGTTTATGTGACCATCGTTTATTAGCACTGTAGTGTCCAGGAAGTGGATCTCTTGTGTGGACTGGACCAGGCTGAGGTTGATGGTGGGATGGAAATTGTTGAAATCATGGTGGAATTCCTCAAGGGCTTCTTTTCCATGGGTCCAGATGATGAAGATGTCATCAATATAGAGCAAGTAGAGTAGGGGCGTTAGGGGATGAGAGCTGAGGAAGCGTTGTTCTAAGTCAGCCATAAAAATGTTGGCATACTGTGGGGCCATGCGGGTACTCATAGCAGTGCCGCTGATTTGAAGGCATACATTGTCCCCAAATGTAAAATAGTTATGGGTAAGGACAGCTAGTCTTGTACATTTCTATCTCTTCACCCACTTCCACAATACACATAGGAAAGAACAGCTCTACCTCGTATAACCGAGCATCATGAACTTCAAAATGAACTCCATGGTTCTCTTTTCCTGTGTCACGTGGGCCACAAACAGACTTCTGAGACTGGCTAGACCCCTCTGCAGTGGAGAAGAATTCCTGACTTGCCGTGCCACCGGACAAGCCGGCCATGGGCTCCCCAACATCCTCCAACTCGACCTCCTTGTCCATGATTTTGTCCTCAGGCTCGAGCCCCCATCCACCACCTCCAGCCCCGCCAAAGTATCCATGGGGCTCTTGGTAGTGCAGGTGCGGTGGCCAAGGATGGCGTCCAACTCCTTACAGAAGCGTCAGGTCTTAGTTGCAACACCAGACCACATGTTTGCTTCCCTTGCCTTCTGATACTCAGCTCCTTTACGTTTGCTAAGCACTGCTGCCTTCTCCTGTCCTGTAACCAAAAGGTTCGGGCACCATTTAGGGTTACCAGGTCCCAAAAACAAGAAACCCGGCAACCCTAAATGGCACCCGGACACAGAAGCCAAAACCTGGACCGGTGGCAACCCTACCAGTCATACAATAAGCACATACTGTGGAACTGCCCCCTCCTTTCATCTCATTAAAAGCTGGGGGGTTCTGGATGGTCAGATCTCTCCTTGCCCAGTGTGGCAGTGACATTGGGGAGGTTGTGGGGGGGCTGTTACTCTTTCATGCTGTACAAAGGGGTGTGTGAAGCTTAGTGTTTTCATTTAAAAGCACAGCAAGACATTACACACTGAAGAGCTGTTTTTAAAGACAGTGTGGTTCAGTGGGCTGAGCTATGGGCTGGGAGCCAGGAGACCAGAGTTCCATTCCCAGCTCGCCACTGGCCTGTTGACTGACCTTGGGTGAGGCTCTCTGTGCCTTGGTTTCCCCATCTGTAAAATGGGGATTGAGACACTAAGCTGCTTTGTAATGCACTTTAAGATGTACAGAGGCCCCCCATCTTTAAATTATCTCAAAAGAATAATATATTTCAACTAAAACCAAGGCAAACAACTCTCCCTCCTCTAAACTCCATATGTTGTGAGGCATTTTTTTCCTTCTCCAGCCCCAAAGCACAGGTCAGAGTGGGCTGTGTCAATCCAATCAAGGAGCTACTGTGTAAGCGGTGGGGCAATCAAAGCATCAGACAGACTTTCATGGAAGGGAAAAAGCAGCTGGTGCCCTAGGGGGATGAAGCCCACACTGTGCAGCCGGCTACTGCTGCCTTCAGCCCACCTTTGCACATCTGGTGCAATGGCTGCTCCCCTGCAAGAGGCATTGTGCTGTTTGACTCTCCCTCGGAGAACATCCACAACCATTTCCCTCCCTCGTGTGCATAAGTTGTTTTTACAAAAGAGAATTCATTTGCAGTGTGAGCTGTCGGAGGGGGAAGTGGCAACTTCAGGCTCTTCTAAACAGGCAGATGGTAAAATAAAACCAAACCTCTTTCCCTACTTTTAACCATGCATGTACAATTTATCATTTCCGAAGCATCCTGGTGGATTCTCCATCTCTGGCAATTTTTAAGTCAAGTTTAGATTTTAAAAAAATCAAAGCTCTGCTCTAGTTCAAACAGGTATTAACTCAGGGAAGTTCTTTGGCCTGTGTTATACAGGCGCTCAGGCTAAATGATCACAATGGTCTCCTGTATAGGCCTGGGGAAATTGTGCACCATTGCACAGGCGCAGAATTCATGTCCCCCGCAGATTTTTTTTTCCTCTGCAGAAAATACATTTTGTCAGAGAGGCGCTGCAGTTACACCTTTTGCCCACCAGGAGCTATTGTGGTGCCAGAATAGAGGATAGCCAACTCACAGCCATAGCAGAAGTGGCATTCCTCACAGCAACCTGTGAGGAAACATGCAAGATGAGGGGGGGACACAGACAGAGCAGGGCACACAGGACTTCTGTAAGGTCACATAGACTGGGGTTCATAGAATCATAGAATATCAGGGTTGGAAGGGACCCCAGAAGGTCATCTAGTCCAACCCCCTGCTCGAAGCAGGACCAATTCCCAGTTAAATCATCCCAGCCAGGGCTTTGTCAAGCCTGACCTTAAAAACCTCTAAGGAAGGAGATTCTACCACCTCCCTAGGTAACGCATTCCAGTGTTTCACCACCCTCTTAGTGAAAAAGTTTTTCCTAATATCCAATCTAAACCTCCCCCATTGCAACTTGAGACCATTACTCCTCGTTCTGTCATCTGCTACCATTGAGAACAGTCTAGAGCCATCCTCTTTGGAACCCCCTTTCAGGTAGTTGAAAGCAGCTATCAAATCCCCCCTCATTCTTCTCTTCTGCAGACTAAACAATCCCAGCTCCCTCAGCCTCTCCTCATAAGTCATGTGCTCTAGACCCCTAATCATTTTTGTTGCCCTTCGCTGGACTCTCTCCAATTTATCCACATCCTTCTTGTAGTGAGGGGCCCAAAACTGGACACAGTACTCCAGATGAGGCCTCACCAGTGTCGAATAGAGGGGAACGATCACGTCCCTCGATCTGCTTGCTATGCCCCTACTTATACATCCCAATATGCCATTGGCCTTCTTGGCAACAAGGGCACACTGCTGACTCATATCCAGCTTCTCGTCCACTGTCACCCCTAGGTCCTTTTCCGCAGAACTGCTGCCTAGCCATTCGGTCCCTAGTCCGTAGCGGTGCATTGGATTCTTCCATCCTAAGTGCAGGACCCTGCACTTATCCTTATTGAACCTCATCAGATTTCTTTTGGCCCAATCCTCCAATTTGTCTAGGTCCTTCTGTATCCTATCCCTCCCCTCCAGCGTATCTACCACTCCTCCCAGTTTAGTATCATCCGCAAATTTGCTGAGAGTGCAATCCACACCATCCTCCAGATCATTTATGAAGATATTGAACAAAACCGGCCCCAGGACCGACCCCTGGGGCACTCCACTTGACACCGGCTGCCAACTCGACATGGAGCCATTGATCACTACCCGTTGAGCCCGACAATCTAGCCAGCTTTCTACCCACCTTATAGTGCATTCATCCAGCCCATACTTCCTTAACTTGCTGACAAGAATACTGTGGGAGACCGTGTCAAAAGCTTTGCTAAAGTCAAGAAACAATACATCCACTGCTTTCCCTTCATCCACAGAACCAGTAATCTCATCATAAAAGGCGATTAGATTAGTCAGGCATGACCTTCCCTTGGTGAATCCATGCTGACTGTTCCTGATCACTTTCCTCTCATGTAAGTGCTTCAGGATTGATTCTTTGAGGACCTGCTCCATGATTTTTCCAGGGACTGAGGTGAGGCTGACTGGCCTGTAGTTCCCAGGATCCTCCTTCTTCCCTTTTTTAAAGATTGGCACTACATTAGCCTTTTTCCAGTCATCCGGGACTTCCCCCGTTCGCCACGAGTTTTCAAAGATAATGGCCAAGGGCTCTGCAATCACAGCCGCCAATTCCTTCAGCACTCTCGGATGCAACTCGTCCAGCCCCATGGACTTGTGCACGTCCAGCTTTTCTAAATAGTCCCTAACCACCTCTATCTCCACAGAGGGCTGGCCATCTCTTCCCCATTCTGTGATGCCCAGCGCAGCAGTCTGGGAGCTGACCTTGTTAGTGAAAACAGAGGCAAAAAAAGCATTGAGTACATTAGCTTTTTCCACATCCTCTGTCACTAGGTTGCCTCCCTCATTCAGTAAGGGGCCCACACTTTCCTTGGCTTTCTTCTTGTTGCCAACATACCTGAAGAAACCCTTCTTGTTACTCTTGACATCTCTTGCTAGCTGCAGCTCCAGGTGCGATTCAGAAGGGCTGGCGGGGGGGGAAGACACCCAATAACCCTCCTGCTTCACTCCCAGGCTCCTTCCTGGCAATTACTTCCCTTTCCCTGAGCTTCTCCATTACCCCTGAGTCCCTCAAGCCTTTGCACTGCTTCTGAGGGGCATGGTTCTGTATGGTAGTTTACACGACTTCTTACTCAAAGTTCTGTGTTAATATGCCTAGTAAAGAATCTATTTGTCAAAAAACACTAACGGAATCTTTTTTCAGAGTAGCAGCCGTGTTAGTCTGCAGCCGCAAAAAGAAAAGGAGGACTTGTGGCACCATAGAGACTAACAAATTTATGAGAGCATAAGCTTTCGTGGGCTACAGCTCACTTTATGCTTATGCTCAAATAAATTTGTGGGTCTCTAAGGTGCCACAAGTACTGAATCTTTTTTGTATTGTTACAGACATACTTGCCGACATTTGAAATAAATTACCAAAATAATTGAAACCAGTGTGATTATATTGTGTTATTTGGACAAACAGAATATGCAGAATTTTAAAATTTTGTTTGGAGAATTTTTAGGCGTTGAATTCCCCCAGGAGTAATGGGAAACTCTCTCTGTGCGCCTGCCAGTCACACAGTTCATCAGGCCTCATGGGCAGTTGGGCCCGAGAACATTTTGATTGGTTACACTGTTTACACTGGCTTCTCCACATGCTGTGTGAATGCATCAGCTTCTTTAATAGGAAAGAAACACTGGGTTAGACAGCCCTCTGTTACACATTAGGTACATAATTCTTCTTTGTTACATTTCTATTTAGAATAGACGGCATGAGCAGTTCCTGAGTCTTTTTTCAATCACACACACTCGGTCAGAGGTGGGCAAACTACAGCCTGTGAGCCACATCTGGCCCGCGGGACCGTCCTGCCCGGCCCTTGAGCCCCCGGCCCCTCCCCCACTGTCCCCCTTCCCCCGCAGCTGCATGGGCAGCATGGCTGGCTCCGGCCGGGCGGTGCGGCTGCTAGTCCTGCAGCTCTGAGCGGCATGGTAAGGGGGCAGGGAGCAGGGGGGTTGGATGGGGCGGAGGTTCGGGGGGGGCTGGAGGTCAGGGGACGGGGAACGGGGTGGGGGGGTTGGACAGGCATGGGAGTCCTGGGGAGCCTGTCAGGGGCTGGGGCTGTGGATGGGGTCAGTGCAGTCAGGGGACAGGGAGCAGCGGGGGTTGGATAGGGGGTGGAGTCCCGGGGAGGGCGGTTGGGGCGGGGGGTCCCGGGAGGAGGCGGTCAGGGGACAAGGAGCAGGGGGCATTGGATGGGTCGGGGGTTCTGAGAGGGGCCCTCAGGGGTGGGGGCCCGGCTGTTTAGGGAGGCACAGCCTTCCCTACCCAGCCCTCCATACAGCTTTGCACCCCGATGTGGCCCTCGGGCCAAAAAGTTTGCCCACCCCTGCACTAGGTTGTCCTGCCCTTCAGCCCAATCCATGCTGAGACAGGACTGCAAATCCCACCTCTAGATGTCATCCAAGAGTAATCCTCTGGCTGGAACCAAGGTAGGTGTGTGGGGGAAGTTCCTAGCTTGGTCCCATTGAGACGGGGGGAGGGGGAGAGGGGGAGTGAGTGTGGGACAGAAAGAGAGAGACCGGGTTGGATCCCATCTAATGCAGTAGGCTGTGACCATCTGCTCTAAATACACTCCACCTGTCTGCTCTTCCACACACTGCTAAGCCAAGTCCCCTTCCCTGTCCCCCTCCCCCCCATCTCTCTGCTGGGCATCCTGGGGACAGGACTATGTCCTGACCTGCATCTGCTGGAGCTGTGTCAGGCCCACTGACTGCCAGAAGCCCTTGAGGCCCTGCAGGTGGCAGAAGGGCATTGGGGTGCATGACCGGGTGCTGAGAGGTGGGCCAATCTAGCGAAGTGCTTGCCCCAGACAGCACAGCTGTTTGGCCACTCTCGGCTGTGAATGAACTAATGTGATAGCAAGGAGGAGGCCCGAGCAAAGTTCCTGCTTCAGCCAATGCATCGGAATGTCCTCCCCGGCAGTGTGCGTGCACTGGTGCTTGATCAGTGCACTGGTTCTGTTGAAGTTCTTACTAGAATCGTTACAATGATGCGGCTGCGCCCTGATGTGTGCGCTGGTGTCTTCTCAGGCTTGAGCTCCGTGCAAAGCCCTTCCCACAGTCAGCACAGCGGTGTGGTCGCTCCCCGGTGTGCGTGCTGTGGTGTCTTCTCAGGTGTGAGCTCCGTGAAAACCTCTTCCCGCAGTCAGCACAGCGGTGCGGTCGCTCCCCGGTGTGCGTGTGCTGGTGTCTTCTCAGGTGTGAGCTCCGTGAAAACCTCTTCCCGCAGTCAGCACAGCGGTGCGGTCGCTCCCCGGTGTGCGTGCGCTGGTGTCTTCTCAGGAGTGAGCTCCGTGAAAACCTCTTCCCGCAGTCAGCACAGCGATGCGGTCGCTCCCCGGTGTGCGTGCGCTGGTGTGTTCTCAGGCTTGAGCCCTCTGCAAAGCCTTTCCCGCAGTCAGCACAGTGGTACGGTCGCTCCCCGGTGTGCGTGCGCTGGTGTCTTCTCAGGTATGAGCTCTGTGCAAAGCTCTTCCCGCAGTCAGAGCAGTGGTACGGTCGCTCCTCGGTGTGCGTGCGCTGGTGTGCTCTCAGGTGTGAGCTCTGTGCAAAGCTCTTCCCGCAGTCAGAGCAGTGGTGCGGCCGCTCCCCAGTGTGCGTAAACCAGTGTATTCTCAGGATTGAGGACTGTCTGAAGCTCTTGCCACAGTCAGCACAGCGATAGGGACACCGGCCCATGGGGAGTCTCTGGCTGAGTTTATTCGGGGGACGGACTGCGTCCTGTGCATGGATCCTTTTGTGGGCTGTGGGATCCTGCGTTCCTGCCGCGCTCTCCCCACACTCAGACGGTGTCCTCGGTCCCCCCAGTATCCCGAGCCCTGCTGGAGAGAGCAGAGGCAATCCCAGTGTTAGCTCATAGTTAAGGCTACAGGTTTGTCAAGGAAGGAAAAATTTCAAGGATGGAGCGATTTCCCCATTTGTCTGTGACTGTTTTTTGGATGGGTGCCTCACCCAGCAATGGTGGCTCCTGTCCCACAGGGCTGGACCCAAAGTCTCGCTCTGGGTACTGAGACCTGGCCTGCGGACTTACAGTGCCACTCAGATTTGCCCCCGCCCCGAGTCATGATGGTGGGGGAGGTGGGGCAAACTTCAGTGAATGGACTTGCCACTCATATCTTCTCCAGCCTGCCTCAACGCCTCTGCATCAGCCTGCGGTTAGGGTTGCAGTATTGGAGGGTTCCTGGGCAGGGCGAGGAGGAGGGCAGGTTTTGTGAAAAATCATGGAGCGGTCACAGTACATTTAGTGACCTGTGACTTACTAAATTTACTACAACTGCTCCGTAATTTCCGATAGGAAATGCTGACACAAATCTGCAGCCTGACTCAGGGTGGTTCTACCTTATGCTGTTTGTGCAGCACCTAGCACCTGCTCCCACGTGCGCCATGCACCTCTTGAGTCTTGTTCGATGCTTAAATTGTAGCCTGCCCAGGATACAGGCAGCGTCTGGCACAACGGGGCCCTCATCCAGAACTAAGTGCTAACACACAGGATCCGGGTTTTGTTTTCACTGATTTTGGTTTTATTTCCATCAGAGGGGTTTATTTACACGTTGCTGGTTCTGTGCTGTAAAACAGGCGACAGTACGTCTCTTGTTCCCCAGTATTTGCTCTGTTTAAACTATATTAGTTTGAAACCAGTTTAGGATCTACAATCCCCTCGTGGACACATTGAGACTGGTATAAAGCTGCTCACATCAGCGTAGCTTATTCCTGTGCAGGAGTGAGTCCTTTTCAAGGAATTCCTTCTAAAGATGTCATCTACCCTGAGCCTGTTTCACTCTTTGTGCAAAACTAAACTAAAACCTCAAGAGGGTTGGGGGGAGGTTTGAGGGGATGACCAGTCACTCAGGGTTTGTGTGATGTAACCTGAAAAACAGGTCTCTATTGTGTCACAAGACAATCAGTGACACTGCTGAGCTGGAAGGGGTGAACGGCTGCCACCCAGCAGGCCTTTGATCTACAGACTGTCACAGACCATGTTAAGGCTGAGGGCTGTGCTAAGCATTGACACTGAAGCAATGTAAGTGACAATGATTTTGTGCCACTGAGAGAGCAGGAGGAAAGGGGGATGTGACAAAGGCCATCCCACCCCCTCTCCCTCACACCCAGCCCATACACCAGGATACTCCAAGTCGTGCTACACAGGATAATTTCCTCTGGCTCCCATGTGCGTTCGTGCCCCCAGCAGCAGCTGCCTGGCACGTGGGGCAGTTTTAGAGCATTACAGTGAAACGCTGCAAATACTGGAGACCTGCTCTACAAAATGGCGTCCTCCGCACTCATCGTACATGACTGATCCTGCCCTGAGTCATTCCCAGCTTTCTTCTTGCTCGCCGGGGACATGTTTCTCCAGTCTGAGAGGTCACGTGTGATGTGAAGTGGCAGAGAGGGGGTGGGGTGGGAACCTGGAGAGGACAGCGCCTTCTCTGCCAAGGGCCAGTGACTTGGGGATGTTCTCCCAGGCTGCAAGCAGGTTTTTGCCTGTCTGAGCTATGTCTGGATGCAGGTGCCCAGGGCCAGAGAACACCAGCGCACACAACTTGAGTCAGGAGGGGCAGAGGCATGAAACCCATCTGAAAAATGTCTAGGATGCCCCCGGCTCGGTATGATTTTCTGAGGTGCAGAAAGCCTAGAAGAAGGTGTTGTGGTCTATGGACCAGTAGAAGTGTCTTTCTACCCAGGTGCTTGTCTGCCCCCCAGTGCCAGATCCACTGACACACACATATTTTATCCTCACAGCCCCAGTGCCCTCTCCGTTACACAGGTGGGGTAACTGAGGCATGGGGGAGTTACAGTGACTCACTTCTAGAACCAAAATAAGATGTTTTGAATCCTGCTGCAAAGTCCTACCCACTAGGGAAATGCAGTCCTCATATGCTCCCCCACCACAGAGACCTCTCTCTTTCCCTCAGCGTCTCTCAAATCCACTGTGACATTGCACTCTATATGATTTTATAAAAATATGCTAATGAGTGTGACTATAATGTAACTGAGGCATGCTTCATGCAAAAGGTCTCATTGTAAGGTATCATTACAAAGCTTATAATCTACTGAATGTGTTTATCCTATTTGTATGACTGTCTCATTCTTGTATCTGAAACTAGAAATATAATATATAACTCTGAGGGCCTATTGTAATTATGCAAAGTGTGGACCATTAATGGTGGTATGGAATCTTGACAGGAACACTTCTTAAGCTGCTTTCAGTTTAAGCCTACAGCTGTTAGGGGGCGTGGTTCAGACCTGGGTCTGGGTTTGCAGCAGGCTAGCGGGTCTGGCTCAAACCAGGCAGGGCACTGAAGTCCCAAGCTGCCAGGGCAGGGAAAGCAGGTTCAGAAGTAGCCTTGGCACATCAGTTGGCAACCCCAAGGGGGTTTCTGTGATCCAACCCATCACATCCATCACCCCACATCTCTTCCAAGTTCATCACTGTTAGGATATAGATATTCAGACCTGTCTGTAAAGGCCTATACTCTAAGAATTTAGGTGTATTTTTACCACTTGGCTAGTTAGAGGTATAAAAGAAAGAATCAAAATCACTGTCTGCCAGTGTAAGGGCCTTCTCTTACTGTGACAGTCTGAGGCCCTGTTCTTAGGCTAAGGCCTTTGGCTTAGGGAGTTATAGACCAAGTAATCAAACATTCTATTTGTGAGCACCTAGAAGGACATAAAGTAATAACTAGCAGTCAGCATGGATTTGTCAATAACAAATTATGTCAAACTAACCTAACATCCTTCTTTGACGGGTAACAAGCTTTGGACTGGGCGGACGCAGTAGATATCACATCTCAAATTTAGTGAGGCTTTTGATACCGTCTTACATGACCTTCCCATAAATAAACTAGAGAAATATAGCCGAGGCAAAGCTACTGTAAGGTGGGTTCGCAACTGGTTGCAAAACTGCACTGAGAGAGTGGTTCTTATCGTTCTCTAATGAGCTGAAAGGGTATCTTGAGTGGCATCCCAAAGGGATCTGTCCTGGGTCCGGTTCTATTCCGTATCTTCATTAATGATTTAGACAATGGCATGGAGAGTGCACTCATAAAGTTTATGGATGATTCAAAGCTGGGGAGGGGTTGCAAGCCCTTTAGAGGACAGGACTAGAATTTAAAATGATCTTGACAAAATGGAGAAATGGTCGGAATTGAAATGATTGCCTAGGAAGGAGTACTGCAGAAAACCATTGGAGGTTATAGTGGATCACAAACTAAGTGAGTCAACAAAGTGAATCCTCAACTGGAATACTGTGTCCAGTTCTGGGCCTCACACTTCAGAAACGATGTAGACAAGCTGGACAGGGTCAGAGGAGAGCAACAAGAATTACTAAAGGTCTAGAAAACATGACCTACGAGGTAAGATTGAAAAAAATTGGGTTTGTTTAGTCTGGAGAAGGGAAGACGGCGGGGGGCGGGGGAGGGGGAGAAAGGGTTTGATAACAATCTTCAAGAACATAAAAGGTTGTTACAAAGAGAAGCGTGATAAATTGTTGTTCTTATCCACTGTGGCCAGGACAAGAAGTAATGGGCTTAAATTGCAGCAAGGGAGATTTAGGTTGGACATTAGGAAAAACTTCCAAACTGTAAGGGTAGTTAAGCAGTGGAACAAATTACCTGGAGAGGTTGTGAAATCTCCATCATGGGAAGTTTTTAAGACCATGTCAGGCATGGACTCCATAATACTTAGTCCTGCTTCAGTGCAGGGGACTGACTGGACTAGATGACTTACTGAGGTGCCTTCTAATTCTATGTTTCTAAGATTTCCAGGATTCAGATATCAAGGCCAGACAGGCTCATTGTGCCCATCCAGCCTGGCTTCCTGCCTATCCCAGCCAAAGAATCTCCTCCCCGTGATTCCTACCTCCTGGCTCAACAAGAACAAAGCTTTGAGAAAGTCACACCCCATTTCCACTGACAGGCTTCCAGTGAGGAGCTCTCCCAGTGGTTCATTCCCCTCCCAGATAAACACTGGCCCCTAATTCCCAGTCTCCATTTGTCCCCTTCTGCTCCCAGCCAGTGCATCTCACTTGGCCTTTGCCTTCTACATGAAGGAGCCCTCTGCTAGCAGGTATGTAAATCAGAAGGGACTGGGTGTAGGATTCATACAAGGTTCATGCGCTTGGCAACATTCAGGGCACACCCGGAGTGTTGTGCTGGACCTGTGCACACACAGCTCCTCTCAAGGGCATCAACCTTGGAATCTCGCCCAAATGACATGAACCGTGGGAAGCCTCTCAGGACTGGGCTCAAGGCCCGAGAGCAAGGAACGCGGTAGATAGAAATTGGTAAATAAGAATGTTAAACAAAGCCAGTGTATTCCTTTTATCTGTTGGAGAATGTAATGCGCGGGGGGAGAGAGAGAATAAAGGGGAAGGTGGAAAGCTGACAGGCAGAAGCCTGTTAGCAGACCAGCCGCTTGCTTGCTAAAAGCTGTGTCCCGTCTTGTCATTGAACCGCCACAGACTGGGTTATGATGACTCACCTTGGGAGGGGCTCTCAGGCCCCGAGCTTTCCCTGGAGTCCTCGGCATCCCGGATCCAGAGCTCTGCCTCCTCTATCTCAATTCTGTGGATTAAATCTGGTGTGGAACCTGAATAGCCTGTTTGGGGGGAAAGAATCAGTTTTATTACTGAAGTTTTGGGGACAGGGACTCATTTATATGTTGGTGCAGACCAAACAATGGCCCTACTGGGTCAGACCAAAGCCCAGTGTCCTGGCTTCTGACAGTGGCCAGTGCCAGGTGCCCCAGAAGGAATGAACAGAACAGGTAATCATCAAGTGATCCATTTCCTGGATTCACATTCACAGCTTCTGGCAAACAGAGGCGAGGGACACCATCCCTGCCCATCCTGGCTAATAGCCATTGATGGACCTATCCTCCATGAATGTATCTGCTTCTTTTTTGAACCCCGTTATACTCTTGGCCTCCACAACAGTCTCTGACAAGGACTTCCACAGGTTGACTGTGCATTGTGTGAAGAAATACTTCCTTTTATTTGTTTTAAACCTGCTGCCTACTCATTTGATTTCGTGACCCCTAGTTCTTGTGTTATGAGAAGTAGTAAACAACACTTCCTTACCTACTTTCTCTACCAGTCATGATTTTATAGACCTCAGTCTCCCCTTAGCTGTCTCTTTTCCAAGTTGAAAAGTCCCAGTCTTATTAATCTCTGCTCATACGGAAGCCGTTCCATACCCCTAATCATTTTTGTTGCCTTTTCTTGATCCTTTTCCAATACTAATATATCTTTTTTGAGATGGGGCGACCACATCTGCATATAGTATTGAAGATATGGGCGTCCCATGGATTTATAGAGCGGTAAAATGATATTTTCTGTCTTATTATCTATCCCTTTCTTAATGATTCCCAACATTCTGTTTGCTTTTTTGACTGCCGCTGCACATTGAGTGGATGTTTTCAGAGAACTATCCACCATGACTCCGAGTTCTCTTTCTTGAGTGCTAACAGCTAAACAGCACAACAGGACCCCGATCTCAGTCAAGGTGTGTCTGCACAGCACCTGGCATGATGGGGCCCCAATCTCGGATGCTGCTTGAGAGGAAAGCGCAGGAGATCCCAAGCAGGAGAGTAATGAAATAAACCTTCCTTAGAGGAAATTTCTTCCTGTCTCCCAACAGGCAAGTTCAGTTCATACTCTGAAGCAGCAATGTCTATGACCCGTCTCAATTTGCTTTGGGGACTTAGACACGGCAGGTGTCACCAGGTGTCACCGTTACACAGACTTATCAGTTCTTTTGCTTAGGATGCAAGTATTGGTCAACTCCACGGTTGTTAAGTTTATGATGTTCATTCTTTTTGGGGAGGTGGGGAGCTGTAACAAGCAGAAGAAGAGTTTTCTTCCTCCCTTATTTGCTCATGTGCTGTTTGGAACCAGCCCTGTACCACGACTGAGGTGAGGTAGGTAATGCAAGTAAACAAGTTACAACTAAGATTAGCCCCAGGCTCTGTAGCCCTGAGTTCTTCAACAGGAAGCCGAACTGAAAGAGGCTGTCATTTGACACTACTCAGCCATGGGGTGGCACATGCCAGGGGTGGCATCAAGGGAACACAGACATTTGACAGCTATGAGTAGAGATAAATTGGTCCTTACCCAAGGAAACGAGGGCCCGGTAATTCCTCAGCATCTGGTCCCGGTACAGCTGCTTCTCTGGCCGGGACAAGAGCTCCCACTCCTCCCGGCTGAAATACAGAGCCACGTCCTCAAACGCCACCCGCAGCTGCTGGCACAAGCGTTACACACTCAGCACCCTCCGCTCCAGCCCCAGCCCGGGCTCTCAGCAGGGGACGCGGGCTCTAGGGCAGCGGCCCCCGGGGAACCCCCAGCCCAGCAGCTGTGACCCAGGGAGACCCCCCCGCACAGCCCCCCGGGGACTCGGGCCCTGCTGGCCGGGGACAGGAGTCGCCCTCGGCTCCCCAGGGGGCTCTGGGGCGGGGCGCTGGGAAGGGCCCGAATCCCAGGGCAGGGACCAGGCTCCTCCCCCGGCCGGAGTCCCCGCCTCCGCCCCAGGCCTGTGCTCGGCCCCGCTCCCGGCCCCGGCTCGGCCGCCTCGGGGCTCCTCGGCCCGGCTCCGCGTGTCCGCCCGGCCCGGGGCCCCCAGCGCCGCTCCCCGGCCCCAGCGCTCCGGCTGCGGCAGCCCCCAGCCCCGGGGTCACTAGCGCGGGAGGGACCCGGCCCCGGCCCCCCTCGGCCTCAGCCGGGACCAGCCAGTGCCCGGCCGGGGAGTCCCCGCCCCGCGTCCTACCTGCGCCGGCCCCGCTGCAGCCATCGCCGGGCTCGGCTCCGGCCCCGGCCGCTTCCTCCGCCCGGGCAGCGACTTCCCGCCCCGCGGCTGGTGCCTCCCCGGGGCCGCCTCCCGCCCACTCCCCGCCCGGCCCCAGCGCCTGCGCCGCCAGCTCCAGCAGCCGGGGGAGGCCCCAGCGCAGCGACCCTCCGGCCCAGCCCCCCGCCCCCGGACGCCTGGGTCCCGAGTCTGGCCGCTGGGGGCGCTCGCGGCACGTGTTCCCCGGGCGGCAGGAGCCCGTAACGGGGCAGCCCGGTCCCCGCCCCTGGGCTGTGCGCGGGGCCCCGCTGTGCCGTGGGGAGCTGGGAGCAGGGCAGGTGGGTGGTGGTTGTTGCTAGATTTCAGAGTAACAGCCGTGTTAGTCTGTATTCGCAAAAAGAAAAGGAGGACGTGTGGCACCTTAGAGACTAACCGATTTATTTCAGCATAAGCTTTCGTGAGCTACAGCTCACTTCATCGGCTGCATACTGTGGAAAGTGTAGCAGATCTTTTTATACACAGAAAGCATGAAAAAATACCTCCCCCCACCCCACTCTCCTGCTGGTAATAGCTTATCTAAAGTGATCACTCTCCTTACAATGTGTATGATAATCCAGTTAGGCCATTTCCAGCACAAATCCAGGTTTTCTCTTCCCCTCCTCCCCCCCCTCCCCCCCGCAAACCCACTCTCCTGTTGCTAGGCTGTGTGAGGTTGGTGTGTGTATTTGAGGAGATCCCCCCCAGGCTGGGTCTGGGGTGTGGGTCTGAGTGGTACAGGAAGGCTGTGTGATGTGAGTGGTTTACAGATCACAACATGACTGTGGAGTGTGTGTGTGTCACAGTAAGACAAGGGTCTGGCTGTGTGATGTTGGTGTATGTGTTAATTCCAGGGGATCACAGCCTGGGGTGTGTTTCAGGCACTCATACCCATGTCCCTTCCCAGCGCCCCGGGGCGGGCAGGTGCCCCATAAGATGTGGCCTCGGTGCTTGCACTGAAGCAGCTTCCCCTGCCCCCCGTTCATTGTGCCGGGCCCTGCGCACCTCAGGTGACCCCCCCGCCGGTCACAACAAATGGTCCAAGGTGAAGCACATCAAGGGCCTGCGGGACGCCGAGCGCACCCGGCTCTTCCAGAAGCTCGCCATGCTGCTGCGCTTTGCCCGCAAAGGTATCGTGGTGGGGAGGAAGGGAAGGATCTTGTGCGTGACACAGCCCCAGCCAGAGGGAGTGCTACGGAGCCCTGCCAGCTTCCCCGTGCCCCACAGGCCCCGCTGCAGCTAGAGGGGGCATTACAGAGACTTCCCAGCCTCCCAGGACTTGACAGGGCCCAGCCAGAGGCTGTGGCTACAGAGCCCTGCCAGCCCAGCCTTGCCCACTAGCACTGACCCTGTTGCCCCTAACCACAGCACCCCCTAACCTCTGTTAACCCAAGGCCAGCATCCTTCTTGGCTGCTGGAGGAGAGGATGCTGGTCTGAGGGGTAGAGTCTCCCCTTCTCATCCTTTCTCCACAGGACCTTTCTTCTGTTTCACAGCACCTCCCCTACGGTGGCTGAGTCTCTCCCCATCTCTCGCAGATGTTTCACATAAGAGGGGGCAGCCCAGTCTCTGTGGTTCAGGCGGCCTAAGATAACAGCTAACGGTGGCTGAAGAGGGGAAGGGCCCTGGAACAGGTAATTTGGGGCACGGAGGGTCACTAGGAGCCCCAGGACTCCTGGGGCTCATCGCTACCTCTGCAATTGGATAGTGGGTTACAGCAGGGGGGCACCTTGTTTCTATTCCTGGCTGTAGGAGGGTAGTGGATCGTGGTGGGTTAAAGCAGTGGGGGCTGGGAGTCAGGACTGCCCTCAAGTGGGGTCCCAGCTGTGCCTCCCTTGTGACGCTCCATCTCTGTCCTTTGCAGCAGGGGGACCCAACCCTGATATCAACACCAACCTGGCCAACCTCACTGAGCAGTGCCGGAGCATGGTCTTGACCAAAGCATCCACTGAGGTGGCCATCAAGGGAAGGCCATGGGCTGCAGCCTTTTTGAATTCTCTGGGTCAGACCAGACCATGCCGAGGTGTTACAGGGAAAAATGAAAACCATCGTAAACCTATATGTTCCCCCTTCACAGGACGCAGGATCTTGTACCTGGTATCAGCGTCTATCGCTGTGGAAGCAGCTGGTGATGTTGGTCTCATCCTCCTTCCAGTGTAGTGCAAGGAAAGAGGACAGAGACAGATAGGTGTTCCAAAATAATATAATAACATTTAACATTCCTGTGATGGGAAGAACACGTCAACAGCCCAACACTATAGCATTTAATTTCAGAAAGGGGAACTATACAAAAATGAGGGGGTTAGTTAATTAGAAATTAAAAGGTACAGTGAATAGAGTGAAATCCCCGCAAGCTGCATGGACACTTTTCAAAGACACCATAATAGAGGCCCAACTTAAATGTATACCCCAAATTAAAAAACACAGTAAAAGAACTAAAAAAGAGCCTTAAGAAACAGTGAGAGATAAAAAGGCATCTTTTAAAAAGCAGACATCAAATCCTTGTGTGGTAAATAGAAGGGAGCATAAACACTGCCAAATTAAGTGTAAAAATGTAATAAGAAAAGCCAAAAACTCAATAGGTAATAACAAAATGTTTTTTAAGTCCATCAGAAGCAGGAAGCCTGCTAAACAACCAGTGGGGCCCCTTGGACGATCGAGATACAAAAGGAGCATTTAAAGACGATAAAGTCATTGAGGAGAAACTAAATGGATTCTTTGCTTCAGTCTTCACGGCTGAGGACGTTAGGGAGATTCCCAAACCTGAGCTGTCTTTTGTAGGTGACAAATCTGAGGAATTGTCACAGATTGAAGTGTCACTAGAGGAGGTTTTGGAATTAATTGATAAACTGAACAGTAACAAGTCACCGGGACCAACTGGCATTCACCCAAGAGTTCTGAAAGAACTCAAATGTGAAATTGCGGAACTATTAACTATGGTTTGTAACCTGTCCTTTAAATGAGCTTCTGTACCCAATGACTGGAAGATAGCTAATGTAACACCAATATTTAAAAACGGCTCTAGAGGTGATCCCGGCAATTACAGACCGGTAAGTCTAACGTCAGTACTGGGCAAATTAGTTGAAACAATAATAAAAAGAAAATTGTCAGACATGTAGAAGAACATAAATTGTTGGGCAAAAGTCAACATGGTTTCTGTAAAGGGAAATCAGGTCTTACTAATCTATTAGAGTTCTTGGAAGGGGTCAACAAACATGTGGACAAGGGCGATCCAGTGGACATAGTGACCTTAGATTTCCAGAAAGCCTTTGACAAGGTCCCTCACCAAAGGCTCTTATGTAAATTAAGTTGCCATGGGATAAGAGGTGAAGATCCTTTCATAGATTGAGAACTGGTTAAAAGACAGGGAACAAAGGATAGGAATTAAAGGTAAATTTTCAGAATGGAGAGGGGTAACTAGTGGTGTTCCCCAAGGATCAGTCCTAGGACCAATCCTATTCAACTTATTCATAAATGATCTGGAGAAAGGGGTAAACAGTGAGGGGGCAACAAAATGGCAAATGGAATTTCATGTGGATAAATGTAAAGTAACGCACACTGGAATAAATAACCCCAACTATACATATGATACGATGGGGGCTAATTTCTTTACAACTAAGCAGGAAAAAGATCTTGGAGTCATCGTGGATAGTTCTCTGAAGACGTCCATGTAGTGTGTAGCGACAGTCAAAAAAGCACACAGGATGTTAGGAATCATTACAAAAGGGATAGAGAATAAGACGGAGAATATCTTATTGCCCTTATATAAATCCATGGTATGCCCACATCTTCAATACTGCGTACAGATGTGGTCTCCTCATCTCAAAAAAGATATACTAGCATTAGAAAAGTTCAGAGAAGGTCAACTAAGACTGAGACTAAGGGGGTATATGCTCGAGGTATATAAAATTATGAATGGTGTAGAGAAAGTGAATAAGGAAAAGCTATTTACTTCTTCCCATAATATAAAAACTAGGGGCAACCAAGTGAAATTAATGGGCAGCAAGTTTAAAACAAAGAAAAGTAAGTTTTTCACACAGCGCGCAGTCAACCTGTGGAACTCCTTGCCTGAGGAGATTATGAAGGCTAGGACTATAACAGGGTTTAAAAGAGAACTGGATACGTTCACGGAAATTAAGTCCATTAATGGCTATTAGCCAGGAACGATAAGGAATGGTCTCCCTAGCCTCTGTTTGTCAGAGGGTGGAGATGGATGGCCAGAGAGAGATCACTTGATCACCTGTTAGGTTCACTCCCTCTGGGGCACCTGGCATTGGCCACTGTCGGTAGACGGGATACTGGGCTGGATGGACCTTTGGTCTGACCCAGTATGGCCATTCTTATGTTAAAAAAAGGTAAGTGTATGTAGGTTGGTTTACAATAACTGGGGAAAAGGGGAAAAGGAAACACAACTGTCATAAAACCTAAGCAAACTGGGATCACAATACAAGGAGCTTGAAGCAAACGAAAATGATAAAATCCCCTAAAGTCCTGCTGCTGTCAGATGCTTTCTCCGGACAGGCTGGGTGTTGGAGTGCGTCGGACCCAGGACCTACTGCCCCCAGACCTGGTGATGGCCCGAAGGGAGGAACGCTGGATCGTGCTGTAGCTGGACTTGGAGCCAACGGCAGGGGTACGGCCAGGAATGTGGATGGGATGCAGCAGGTACGTGGATGGGATGGATGAGGATGAGTTGTCTCTCAGGATTCGCTGATCCGTGATCTGAGGACCACGTGAACGCCACTGTGCTTGGCTGCCTCTGTGATGGACAGCATTGTGGTGATGTCACGCAGTTCCTTTTAACGGTTCTGTGACAGGAAAACCTGAGGTAGACTGAGGTAGTCAGTTACAGAACCAGTTCATTGTGGCCTGTTAGCTGCCCTTTCCCACCAAAGTTCAAAACGGCGCAAAACCACCACCACCCAGCTGAAACAAGATGGAGTCTTGTTGTTTGTGGCAAAGAGACACCATATTAAGTGTCCAACTCCCTATTGGATAATCGCCATTTTAGTGATTATGAGGGGATAACATCATAAAACCTCATTAAAAACGCTATAAAATCACAAGATACAACTATATTAAAACGGGGCGTTTGGAGCCTTGAATGAGGGAGCAAGGCTGGGCTTGTAATTATGGTGCTGGGCTGGACTACAGGACTCATGGTTTCTATTCCTAGTTCTGCCACTTGGTCCCTCTCTGACCTTGGGCAAATCACTCAGTCAGTGGTTCTCAACCAGGGGTAGAGATACCCCTGGCGGTATGCTGAGGGGGTACACCAGGCAGTACACCATCTCATCTAGACAGTGGTCTAGTTTTACAACAGGATACAAAAAAAGCACTCGCAAAGTCAGTACATACTAAACTTTCATACTGACAATGACTTGTTTATACCACTCTATATACTATACACTGAAATATAAGTACAATATTTATATTGCAATTGATTTATTTTATAATTATGTGGAAAAAAGGAGGAAGTCAGCATTTTGTCAGTACTAGTGTGCTGGGCGACTGGTATTTTTATGTCTTATTTTGTAAGCAATGGGGAGGTGGGTGAGGAGGCAGCGGGGGCCAGGGCAATGGGAAGATGAGGGGAATACAAGTGCAGTTCCCCTGAAACTGATAATATTTTATTTCATTTTTTCTTAAGACCCTCACCCGGCAGAGTACATGAATGAACTTAAATCCAAGCACTTGAGCAGTTCCATTGATTTCAGTGGGACTACTCACATGCTTATAGTTGACCATATGCTTAAGAGCTTGCTGGATTAGGCCTTAATGCTAGAATATATTATAAGAATATATTATTAAGAACTGGAAAGTCACACAATTCAACTTTGTAACGTTAATAGCATAAGTGGGTCAGTTGTGAAGCTTTGATCCAAATTCAAGCTCCTAATCTTCAGATCCAAACCCAAGTCACTTCACAAGAGTGTTGGGATTTGAGTTCTGAAATGGGCCACCATAAAAAGAAACCTGAGCTGTGAAGTTGAAATCTGTACCTGGATCTGACTTTCCTCATGTTTCTGAGCGGTCTGGATTCTGTGTCCTAGTTTGGGGCCCATCTCTAGTTAAAAGTGAACTGTAAAGAGAAAATGGAATTGTAGGCAGGCTCAGATAGGTGACTGGAACGTCTCTGCTCACTGGGCTGGGCACAGGAGATTGAGCACAGAAATCTGTTTTAATTTATGTTCCAAAAATTCTTTCAAACCACTCCCCTCCTGCCACGATACCTGTTTTTCCAGCTTTGCTATTGATGCCCCATGTTCAGAATTCTGTGATACTCTTTACAGTGTGTATGGTAACACCCATTCATGTTCTCTATGTATATAAATCTCCCCACTGTATTTTCCACTGAATGCATCCGATGAAGTGAGCTGTAGCTCACGAAAGCTTATGCTTAAATAAATTTGTTAGTCTCTAAGGTGCCACAAGTCCTCCTTTTCTTTTTGTGATGCTATAGATACCAGAAGAGAGACATCATAGTCCTCAGGAGGGTTAGCATGAGATTTCTGATACTTATGATGCCCAAGAGTACCAAGCTTTCCTTGTAAATCCAGCAGAGAGAGCGGATTCAAATGCAGAGGGGAAATAATTGTATATGGTTAAATTAGAACTGATTCCTGACATAATGATTGGGTGCTGATATTATCACAAGAGCCCCAAAACACCATATTAAAGGTTTAGTTTGCAAATATCTCTGTTCTTCAAATCGATACAGTACATCAGTGCAACCCAGAGCTGCTTCATGTGTAGCTCTCCTTTAGAACAGTCTCCGTTCTGCTATTGCATAGCTTCGTAAAACATGACATGGGGAAGGCCAACACTCACATCCAGGTAGATCATCAACCTACTCCTCTGTGCCAGGAGCAGGAAGGCCTCTGGTTCTTGCTCTCTTGGTAGCTGGAGCTGCTAAGTTGGGGGTGCAGTGGGCCCTTGGGCCACCCGTGGTCAGGGCAGTCAGTGCAGAGCAGTGTTTACCAGTTACCAATCCATGAGAGGACCGTATGATGTACCTGTATGGCACAATAATTCTTCAATGAATCAGTTGATTCCAATGCTTATTCTCTGGGGTTCAGACCCTCTGTTCTCCCCCTGAGTTGAGAGAACCCTACCCTGATTGTCACATCTGTCTTTCAGGCTCTGTCCCAGTCTCTCACACAGATATATCCCTCAGCCAGTCCAGCTCAGGGAGCCGTGGGAACAGGTCATCTCATCCTGTCAAACCAAGCAACATGGGTCCCATTGAGGCTCAGATGGAAGATCCCATGCACCTCCTGGAGGTAAGAACCGTTCACTTGTCCTGCCACTTGGGGCCCTTGCAACAAACGGAGCTCCTGCTACATAACCTGGTTGGGAGCTTTCCCTGTCCCTGGATCCTGGCCCTGGTACAGAGACCTATTTCTTATCATGATATCCTCATTTGATTCTCAGAGGATGTGTCCAGGATCCTGGAGACTGTTTCCTGCTGCTGGAGGTTTGAGCAGGGAGAGATCACTCACTGTCACGACCCAGGGGCCTTCAACCCGGCTTATTTCTACCAGCTTAGGTTAAAAACTTCCCCAAGGCACAAATCCTTTGTCCTTGGACAGTAAGCTGCCACCACCAAGTGATTTAGACAAAGAATCAGGGAAAGGACTACTTGGAGTTCCTATTGCCCCAAAATATCCCCCCAAGCCCTTACACCCATTTCCTGGGGAGGCTTGAGAATAATATCCTAACCAATTGGTTACAAAGTGAGCACAGATCAACCCCCCTTGGTCTTAGAACACTAAAAATCAATTAGGTTCTTAAAAGAAAAATTTTATTTAAAAAAAAAAAAAAAGGTAAAAGAATCACCTGTGCAAAATCAGGATGGAAGATAACTTTACAGGGTAACAAAAGATTCAGAAACACAGCAGAACTCCCTCTAGGCTTTGTTTCAAAGTTACAAAATCCAGGAATAAACCTCCTTCTAGCAAAGGGAAAATTCACAAGCTAAAACAAAAGATAATCTAACACGCCTTGCCTTATTTACTTACTCTTTTTGCAATATTGAGACTCATTTTAGGATGGTTTATAGGAGAAGGAGTTTTCTGACTTGATGCTTCTCTGCTTCCCAAGAAAACACTCAAACAAAGCCTCCCCCTCCCACCCCCCCACGATTTGAAAGTATCTTCTTTCCCATTGGTCCTTTTGGTCAGGTGCCAACCAGGTTATTTGAGCTTCTTAACCGCTTACAGGTAAGGAGGAATTCTAGGCTACCCTTAGCTGTATGGTTAGGACACTTGTCCTTTAAATCAGCTTCTGTACCAGCTGCCTGGAGGATAGCTAATATGATACCAATGTAGAAAAAGGGCTCCAGAGACGCTCCCGGCAATTACAGGTCACTAAGGCTAATTTCAGTACCAGGCAAATTGGGTAAAATTATAGTAAAGAGCACGATTATTAGACACAAAGATAAAAACAATTTGTTGTGGAAGAGTGAACATGGTTTTTGTAAAGGGAAATCATGCCTCACGAATCTACTAGAATTCTTTGAGGGAGTCAACAAGCATGTGGATAAAGGTCATCCCGTGGATATCGTGTACTTAGATTTTCAGAAAACCTTTGACAAGGTCCCTCCCCAAAGGCTCTGAAGCAAAATGGGATAAGAGGGAAGGTCCTCTCTGGGATAGGGAACTGGTTCAAAGGCAAGAAAGAAAGGGTCTGACTAAGTGCTCAGTTTTCAGAATGGAGAGAGGTAAATAGCGGTGTCCCCCTGGGGTCTGTACTGCGGGGACCAGTTCTGTTCAACATACTCCTAAGTGATCTGGAAAAAGGGGTAAACAGTGAGGTGGCAACATCTGCAGATGATACAAACCAACTCAAGTTAGTTAAGTCCAAAAGAGAGTGCAAAGTGAGAGTGTAAAGGGATCTCACCAAACGGAGTGACTGGGCAACAAAAAGGCAGATGAAATTCATTGTTGATAAATGCAAAGTAATGCACATTGAAAAACATGATCCCAACTCTACATCTAAAATGATGGGGTCTAAGTGAGCTCTTACAACTTAAGAAAGGGATCTTGGTGTCATTGTGGATAGTTGTCTGAAAACGTCCACTCAATGTGCATCGGCAGTCAAAAAAGCGAACAAAATGTTGTGAAGTGATTAGGAAAGGGATAGATAGCAAGACAGAAATGTAATATTGCCTCTCTATAAATCCATGGCATGCCCACATCTTGAATACTGGAGCTGGTCCCCGCATCTCAAAAAGATATATTGGAATTGGAAAAGGTACAGAAAAGGGCAACCAAAATGATTAGGGGTATAGAACAGCTGCCGTATGAGGTGAAATTAATAAGACTGGGGGGAGTTTTCAGCTTGGAAAAGAAATGACTAAGGGGGATAGGATAGAGGTCTATAAAATGATGACGGGTATGGAGAAAGTAAATCAGGAAGTGTCATTTACTCCTTCTCATAACACAGGAACTAGGGGTCACCAAATGAAATGAATAGGCAGCAGTCTTAAAACAAACAAAAGGAAGTATTTCTTCACACAACGCACAATCAACCTGGGGAAACTCTTTGCCAGAGGATGTTGTGAGGGCCAAGACTATAACAGAGTTCAACAAAGAACTAGATAAGTTCATGGAGAATAGGTCCATCATTGGCTATTAGCCAGGATGGGCAGGGATAAAAAACCATGCTCTTAAAGTGTCCCTAGCCTCTGTTTGCCGGAAGCTGGTAATGGGCGACAGGGGATGGATCGCTTGATTTTTACCTGTTCTGACGATTCCCTCTGGGGCACCTGGCATTGGCCACTGTGGGAGGATAGGATTCTGGGCTGGCTGGACCATTGGTCTGATCCAGTATGGCTGTTCTTATGACCAATAGAGGGCAGTCCCAACCAGCAATATTTATATTGGGTGCACTGAAAGGGCTAACTTTCCAAAGCTGACCAAAATGATTATGAGTCAACAGTGTGCCCTTGTTGCCAAGAAGGCCAATGGCATTTTGGGATGTATAAGTAGGGGCATAGCCAGCAGATCGAGGGATGTGATCGTTCCCCTCTATTCGACACTGGTGAGGCCTCATCTGGAGTACTGTGTCCAGTTTTGGGCCCCACACTACAAGAAGGATGTGGATAAATTGGAGAGAGTCCAGCGAAGGGCAACAAAAATGATTAGGGGTCTAGAGCACATGACTTATGAGGAGAGGCTGAGGGAGCTGGGATTGTTTAGTCTGCAGAAGAGAAGAATGAGGGGGGATTTGATAGCTGCTTTCAACTACCTAAAAGGGGGTTCCAAAGAGGATGGCTCTAGACTGTTCTCAATGGTAGCAGATGACAGAACAAGGAGTAATGGTCTCAAGTTGCAATGGGGGAGGTTTAGATTGGATATTAGGAAAAACTTTTTCACTAAGAGGGTGGTGAAACACTGGAATGCGTTACCTAGGGAGGTGGTAGAATCTCCTTCCTTAGAGGTTTTTAAGGTCAGGCTTGACAAAGCCCTGGCTGGGATGATTTAACTGGGAATTGGTCCTGCTTCGAGCAGGGGGTTGGACTAGATGACCTTCTGGGGTCCCTTCCAACCCTGATATTCTATGATTCTATGATTAGTGAAAGTGGAGAAAAAAACTAAACAGAACAATGTGAATTAAAATTGGGAGCTATTCTTTAAGGAGCTTGTTAGATTGGGCATAAGCCACATTGTATAATTAGCTGAGCTTGCAATGGCCTTCCACTCAACTCGCTGACGTTTCTCCGTCTGCAAATGTGGTAACCATTTTAAAATCTAGATCCAATCAATTACAAAACGTCAGGGAAGATTCTAGGCATCAATGGTCTGATCATTGTGTTGATGGCAGTAAACAAGAGATTCCCATAGGGCTCCCTCCCTCCCTCCCTCTTCCCAAGAGCCACCCTCATCCTCTCTCCCCTTTCTGCTCCCGCATCCTCTGCGAACTTTCAAAGATGGATGCCTCATCATGGCCTTCGCTCATAGGGATGTTGCCTAGTGGTCAGGGTTTCGGCCCTTTAGGGGGGAAGGGTGCGGCAGATGGTGGGGGAGCCCAGGGCCTCCCACTGGGCTCTGACCCAGGCCACTCTGAGGGCAACACAAGGGGGTGACACTTCCTAACACCCTGCTATTGTCCAAGTTCGCAGTTTATCACAGGAAGCTCTGAAGGGTGTCAACTCACTGCTTGGCACCTCTTCACGTCCAGGCGTGGCATGGCAGCTCTCTCCTTCTTGGGGTGACAGTTGCCTCTGTTACGCTGACAGATCCCGGTCGTCGGTGGGCGGGATCGAACCGGGGACCTCTGGAGCTTAGTGAATGGGCCTCTACAGCATGAACTAAAAGCCCCCTGGCTGTTAGCGAAGGCTGTAGAGAAGACTCGTTTTATCTCTCCCTCTAAGTGGTCTTGGTGCCACAAGCTGGGACACACCACCGCACCCAGAAGGTGTGTGGGTTACATACTTCCCCTAGCTGAGGAAGCGTGTCCTGACCTTCAGAGACTTCCCAGTTGTAATCCCGGACGACCCCTGTAACAATGCGGCCTCTGGCGGGACACTACTGAGAGTCTCAATTCAGGACAAATTGCTTGGAGCAGGGCAGTCACAGCCCAAGGCTGGGGTTTTTCTACCTCTAAGACAAACCAAACCGGCCAAACAGAGAAGACTTCAGTTTTACCCCACTAGCCCACCACAAGTCACACAAGCAATTTCCCTTGGGCACTGCAGTTTCCCAGAATCACTGCCAGTCCCACTCGTTTTGGGGATGAATGGTTATGAAAACCAATACCCCATTAAAAGAAAAAGGGTTCTCTCAAAGGACCAAGCCCCAGACCCAGGTCAATATACTGTGACGGGGCAAGGCCAGATGGCTATAGAAAAGTAGTGGGAGATAGATATATTAGCTCCAGGCTAAACAAATCCCTGGTACCAGGATAAGTGAAATGGCAGCTGCTCCAGGTCAATTAAGACACTGGGGGCCAATTAAGAACTTTCCAAAAGGCAGGGAGAATGCTAGGTTGATTGGGACACCTGAAGCCAATCAGGGGCTGGCTGAAACTAGTTAAAAGCCTCCCAGTTAGTCAGGTGGGTGTGCATGTCAGGAGCTGTGGGAGGAAGTTGTGCTGTTGGAGAGACTGAGTAGTACACACCATATCAGCCACAAGGAAGGAGGCCCTGAGGTGAGGGTGAAGTGGAGCATGAGGAAGTGAGGGCTGCTGTGGGGGAAGTAGCCCAGGGAATTGTACACGTCATGTTTCTAAAAGGTCAGCTACCATAGCTGATACTATTAGGGTCCCTGGGCTGGAGCCTGGAGTAGAGGGTGGGCCCGGGCTCCCCCCCACATTTTCCCCCTGATTAATCACTGAGACTGGGAGACAACAGAGACTGTGCAAGGAAGGATAACTTCTCCTCACCTCCCTTGCTGGTTTATGATGAAAATGGCTCAGTAGACAGTGACCCTTGTCTCTAGAGAAAGAAGGGTTATGTGGAGGGTCACAGTGGGCCTCTGAGGCTAGCGAAATCCGCCAGGAAACGCGGGACCCACGGAGGCAAGGACAGAGCTTTGTCACAATACAAATCAGATCTTACCCACAAATCACGCTGTTGCCAATCCTTTAGAATCTAAAATCTAAAGGTTTAGTCATGAAGGGAAAAAGATATAGATGAGAGCTAGAATTGGTTAAATGAAATCAATTACATACAGTAATGGCAAAGTTCTTGGTTCAGGCTTGTAGCAGTGATAGAATAAACTGCAGGTTCAAATCAAGTCTCTGGAGAACATCCACAGCTGGGATGGGTCATTCAGTCCTTTTTATAGAGCTTCAGTTTGTAGTAAATTCCCTCCGGAGGTATGAAGCAGGATTGAAGACAAGATGGAGGCAAGGCAGCAGCCTTTTCTAGTCTCTTGCCATGTGGTCTTTGCTTTCTTTGTCCCAAGGACACTCTATCCAGCACGTGGCATAGAAAAACCTTAGAGTTCTGTCCAGAGGCAGGTCCCTGCATACCTTGCTGAGTCACAAGGTGTATCTGCCTTCTCTCAATCGGTCGATTGTATAGCTGATGGTCCTTAATGGGCCATCAAGCGGGCTAGGCAGAGCTGACACCAAATTGTCTGAGGGTGTTCCCCGGAAGCAGAGCACAAGTTTGAAATACAGACAGTATAGAGCCAATAGTCATAACTTCAACTACAAAAATGATACATATACACAGATAGCATAATTATCATCAGCCCATCATAACCGCTCCATAGACCCCTTACACGACAACCTTTATACAATATTGCCTGCAAATATATAACAGTGGTCGCAACAGTGATCTATAGAGTTACAGATTATGTCAGTAACGTCATGGGAGGTGACACGGCATCAGTGGACTGATATTGGAATACGGCCTCCAGCTTTGTGTCCTCATTTCAAAAAGATGTTGTGAAATTGGAGCTGGGGCAGCAAAGAGCCCCAGATGTTCTGCGGGCTGGAGAAAAACGCCTTCTCGGGAGCGACTGAAAGAGCTCGACCTGGTCAGCTTATCAAAAGGAGATTGAAAGGGGACTTCATTGAAGTGTTGAAGTGCCTTAATGGAGAGAAGCTATTGGGTATGAAAGGGCTCTTTAATCTAGCAGAGAAAGGCATAACAAGACCCAATGGCTGGACGGTGAAAAGAGACAAATTCATATGCCAAATAAGGCACAAATATTCAACAGCGAGGATGATTCACCACAGGAACAAGCTACCAAGGAAAGTGGTGGATTCTCCATCTCTTGATGTCATTTAATGAAGACTAGATCCTTTCTGGAATGTGTTTGCCCCAAAAGTAGCTGTTGTGTCATACAGGAGGCCAGTGATACGCAGGGGGTCAGATTAGATGCTCTAATGGTCTCTTCTGGCCACAAAGTCTACCAATTTCTGAAAAACTGAGTGGAGCACTGGGAGCAGTGTCTGATGTTTTACGGTCTAGCCGGCTTGCTTCCAAGAATGAACACTCCGTGAGTGGGATGATCCACAGGGAGTAGCTCAAACCTCCAAAGTGCCTGGCCAGCGGCAGGACATTAGCACAGCAAGGGAGGGGTGTGGCAGTGACATCACAAAGGCCTTTTGCAGGACCTCAGACTATTGGTCCAAGGTGATGGGGAGGTAGTGACCTCACAGAGAGATGCTGACATCAGCCAGGCAGGACAGGGGCGAGGGGCCAGGGAAACCTCGCAGACCCCTGTGGCTTTGCTTCAGCAAGTCTTCTTCTCGAGGTCTCTCTCTGAGAGAGTATTAGGGTTCACGTACATGAGCACGAGGAGGAACCTCTTTCGAGTTTTCTCCTTTCCTTTTACTGATTTGAGTAGAAAACAGTCGTCCCCTGTTAAGAAGGTAAGAGCCTCCTCGAGGTTTGAAACTTGTTCAGTCTGATCCATCTGGTGACAGCTGAATTCTAGGTGTGGAAAACACGAGCTTAAGGAGGCAGAATTTTATTCCGCACCTAGAATTTTGTCCCTTAGAATCACTGGGGACATTAGGGTTTGTCCTTTTTGTTTCACCTTTTCCTCCATCCCTCCCTCCTTTCTCTTCTTCTCTTGCTTCTTTTGTCCTTTTTCCTGTTCCCCTCCCAACACCAGGAGGGGTGTGTGTGTGTGTGTGTGAGTGAGTGAGTGTCTGTGTCACGGGGGAGAGCTCTGCAGCTCCCACTGTGAGAGGTTCCCCCCAAAAATGTGGGTCTGAAATTGTGCTCGGGCAGTGATCCCCACCAGGCCATCCTTTGGGCTCTCTGGTGAGAACCCTCAGCCTCCCAGCCTCAGTCTCTACCCTGATTGCCTGAGCAGGGGGTTATTGACAGGGAGGAGACTCAGGTCCTTGTTGTTCTCTTTTAAGACCAAGTAAATAAGTCATAACCAGTCAGATGTTTGACGAATTTTGCTGCTTCTCTGCATTAATTGTCTCTGAGCAGTTCATGATTCTCTCTAACATTCCAGTTCTCCTAAACTACTTGCTGAATAATTCCTGTCTAGTGTTTTTGTCTGGAGCTCATTTGAGAACACTTTATTCATGTCATTCAATGTATGAAATTCAAGATCCGATGGTAAGTTTGAAAATCAGGGCTCTTGGGTCCTATTCCCCACTCTGCCACTGACTGGCTGTGTGACCTAAGACAAGTCAATTCTCCTTTCTCAGCCTTAGCTTCTCCCTCTTTCAAGTAGGGATAATAATGATCCGCTCCTACCTACCTCTCGGTGGGTGGAGGATGGGGATCCATTGGAGAGTGTCACTAGGAGTAGTGCATAATAGGAGGTGTCCTATCACGTGTACTCAGATCAGATTATGACATCATAGAATAGCTGAAATATTCTATTTTATTGGTATGTTTTTATTTTGAAATTGTTAAGAGCAGCAACTACTTAGCTCAGACTGAAGCATCTCATCTAATTTTCGAGATCTAAGTGCTTCCTCTTTGCATGCGATGAGACAATTTAACACACTGTGACAAACAGGAGATGCTTTTGTTTTGCAACAAAATATTTGTGCAAAGAACTTTCATCCCACTTGTTATGATTTCAAGAAACAAACTGATGTAGTCTGAATGGGATTTTCTGACAGAAACGGGGGTTTCAATGAAATGTCCCCACCATCTCAATTCCTGGGCTCTATCCCTGCCCCAGGGGGGTTTGTGGTCTGTTAGAACGGGAGTCAGGACTGGTGGCTTTTCTTTCTGGCTCTGCCACCGCCTTGCTGTGTAGGCCCTTGGGTAGGTCACTTCCCTTCTCTGTACCTCAGGCTCCTCCCCATCTGTCCAATGGGAACAGGGACAATTCTCGAACTCTGGGCAGTCGTGAGCCTGAGTGAGAGAAGGGGCGCTAAAGCCCTCTGTGAAGGAGACAGGGGAATTTCACGGTGTTTAGCACCAAGGAATTTTAAAGTTTGCTAAAACATCTAGTCTGCGGAAACAAGACATGGTCGGGGCCAAATTTTGTAACCACTGCCTTTTTTAAAGCCCATTCAGGGATGTGAGTCCCTGTCTTTTAGGTACCTGGGGTTCTTTACCAGCAGGAGAGAAGAGGTTCCTGCCTCCATTTTTGTGGCCTTAACAAACCAGGTGCTGTGCCCCAGTTCTCGTCTGAGATCCCTGAAAAAGAACATCTTCCCATCCATTCCCAAGACAGGACCTATCTTTAAAAGGGGAACAAAGAGAACCCTGGGACTTACAGACGAGCTAGCCTCACTTCCATAGCTGGAAAGATACTGGAATATATTGTTAAACAATCAGTTTGTCAGCACCTGCAGGATAATTTGGTTCTTAAGACTAGTGAGCATGGATTTGTCAAGAACAAATCATTCCAAACCAATCCTATTTCCTTCTTTGGCAGGGTTAGGTCTTTGGCCTCATGGACGGTCAGGCCTGGGAAAGAGAGAATGACATTTGTCATTCTGGCTGCAGTGCTTGTGTCCTTCCAATCCCATTGGTGGCTGCACAGTGAGTGGAGTCCTCGCTGTGTGCCTGGTCCAACCCAATTGCAGGGGGTGGTGTATAAGACAGAAAGAGAGAGAGAGAGACTCATCCTCCAGCCGGGGTCAGTCTGAGAGAAATTGGCTGGGGTCCCAGTCACACTCTTCTCTCAGGTGCCATTTCCCAGCTGTCCCCGATAATGTCACGGCTAACCAGGTGGCTGAACTTTGTGACTTTGTCCTTACCCATAACTATTTTACATTTGGGGACAATGTATACCTTCAAATCAGCAGCCCTGCTATGGGTACCCGCATGGCCCCACAGTATGCCAACATTTTTATGGCTGACTTAGAACAACACTTCCTCAGCTCTCGTCCCCTAATGCCCCTACTCTACTTGCGCTATATTGATGACATCTTCATCATCTGGACCCATGGAAAAGAAGCCCTTGAGGAATTCCACCATGATTTCAACAATTTCCATCCCACCATCAACCTCAGCCTGGTCCAGTCCACACAAGAGATCCACTTCCTGGACACTACAGTGCTAATAAACGATGGTCACATAAACACCACCCTATACCGGAAACCTACTGACCGCTTTTCCTACCTACATGCCTCCAGCTTTCACCCTGACCACGATCCATTGTCTACAGCCGAGCTCTGCGATACAACCGCATTTGCTCCAACCCCTCAGACAGAGACAAACACCTACAAGATCTCTATCAAGCATTCTTACAACTACAATATCCACCTGTGGAAGTGAAGAAACAGATTGATAGAGCCAGAAGAGTTCCCAGAAGTCACCTACTACAGGACAGGCCTAACAAATGTAACCCTTCTGCCCATCAGAGTTGGCAGCAACAAGGGCCGCGTTCAATATCTAGGGGATTCATTCCAATAACACAAGGCAAACCGGCTCGAGCCTCCACCCAGTGACCTGGGACAAATATATACCACCCCCGCTGGATGCCTCCAAGAGGCAATACTTCCCCTCTCGCAAGCACAGAGTCTGAGTGTAGCAAAAGCCTTTTAATAACAGAGAGAAACAATGTGGCATTATGTTGGGAAACAGCACGAACGGGATTCGTAACACAACCCATGAGTAAAAACCCACCCCAAACAAATTGGGGCATGCTCTTTCCCTTTGGTTCTTGAGTCCAACAACCCCAAATCACCCAAAGTCTCTTTTCCTGGTCAGGGCAGCCCCAGAGTTCGAAAGTTTATCTGCAGAGCTTTACCTCCCAACCTGGGTGGAGATGCGGGGGGTGGGGAAGAGAGGTAAGGGGCACCTTACATGATCTGAAGCTGACCACCCCACAGCTCCATAGGCCTTCGCTCCACTCCGCCAGCCGCACCACGAACTGCTTCACTTGGCTTCGCTCCGCTCCACTGCCCACAAGCAGCTCCTGCCATCCCACAAACTGCTCCACCAGCCGGTCCACGAACTGCTCCACTCCACGTCCCACAAGCAGCTCCCGCCGTCCCACAAACTGCTCCACCAGCCTGTCCACAAGACACTCCAGCCGTCCCGCAAACTGCTCCACAATATATCTTCAGGCTCCCCCCACTACTTAACACAATACTCAGTGATTTCAGCTCTTAGGTGAATTCAGTTTGTAGTAGGGGAGTCTCAGGGCTGGTGCACCATTAGCCCAAAGTGAGCTCAGCAGCCTGTAACTAGACTCCTAATGGAATCAAAATTAGCTCTGATATTCCACAGTGGAGAGAGGAGAAAGTACAATTAACATATAAGACCGTCACCCAGGGGCCCATGCCACCAAGTATTAATACTTGTCCCCAGCCTCTCTCAATTCACAGAGTTTTGGAACCCATGACCCTTGCCTAGCGAGTGCTACTTAGTTCATGGTGAATCCCTCCATCATAACAAAAGGCCAAGTACAGTTCCAAGCACAGTTCCCATAATCAGGGTAATAACAATTTATTCTTCCTGCCCCAATAACAGAGACACTGGGGATCCCACAGCAGCCAAGGTGACCATTTGGGCAGCTATGGCCTCATTCTAGGTGGCGTGGGTGTGCCTATGCAAATGAGATCAGCCCCTGAAGTTCTTTTCCATGACTTGCCACACCTCATCACCAGATGTCAGGGTGGAGCTCATCCTGACACTGCTTACACAAAGAAAATAACAGAACGCCACTAGCCGTCACCTTCAGCCCCCAACTAAAACCCCTCCAACGCATTATTAAGGATCTACAACCTATCCTGAAGGATGACCCAACACTCTCACAAATCTTGGGAGACAGGCCAGTCCTTGCCTACAGACAGGCCCCCAACCTGAAGCAAATACTCACCAGCAATCACATACCACATAACAGAACCACTAACCCTGGAACCTATCCTTGCAACAAAGCCCGTTGCCAACTGTGTCCACATATCTATTCAGGGGACACCATCACAGGGCCTAATCACATCAGCCACACTATCAGAGGCTCGTTCACCTGCACATCCACCAATGTGATATATGCCATCATGCGCCAGCAATGCCCCTCTGTCATGTACATTGGTCAAACTGGACAGTCTCTACGTAAAAGAATAAATGGACACAAATCAGATGTCAAGAATTATAACATTCATAAACCAGTCGGAGAACACTTCAATCTCTCTGGTCACGCGATTACAGACATGAAAGTTGCGATATTACAACAAAAAAACTTCAAAACCAGACTCCAGCGAGAGACTGTTGAATTGGAATTCATTTGCAAATTGGATACAATTAACTTAGGCTTGAATAGAGACTGGGAGTAGCTAAGTCATTATGCAAGGTAACCTATTTCCCCTTGTTTTTTCCTACACCCCCCCCCAGACGTTCTTGTTAAACCCTGGATTTGTGCTGGAAATGGCCCACCTTGATTATCATACACATTGTAAGGAGAGCGATCACTTTAGATAAGCTATTACCAACAGGAGAATGGGTTTGTGTGTGGGGGGGAGAGAGAAAACCTGGATTTGTGCTGGAAATGGCCCAACTTGATTATCATACACATTCTAAGGAGAGCGATCACTTTAGATAAGCTATTACCAGCAGGAGAGTGGGGTGGAGGGAGAGAAAACCTTTTGTAGTGGTAAACACCCATTTTTTCATGCTTTGTGTGTATAAAAAGATCTTCTACACTTTCCACAGTATGGATCCGATGAAGTGAGCTGTAGCTCACGAAAGCTTACGCTCAGATAAATTGGTTAGTCTCTAGGGTGCCACAAGTCCTCCTTTTCCATTTCCCAGCTGGGTTCCTTACCCCTCTGCTGCAGCAGCAGTTGGTAGAGCCGCTAAACCGCCTCCTTGGCCTGCCAGGTGATGTCCTTGGCTGGGTCACCGATGAACAGAGCCAGCTGTGCCACATAGTGACCCATCCTGGGGAATTTGACTGAGTTCTAATCGAAAGGAGAGGGAGCAGGAACTTCATCAGCATTTTCCTGTCAGCTCCCAGTCCCCACCTGGGCCAGGACTCTCCTTCCCCTCAGCTCCTCTGCAGGAGATGCTAGAGGATAGGAGCTAGAGCGAGATCCTTAATTGTCTCTGCCCGCAAGGAAGCCTGGAGCACAGGGGTGCAGGCAGGGCTCTACATGAGGATTTGCTTCCCCAGCTGCTCCAGGATGACAGGAAGGCATGAATCTGGAGCATGGTCCCCTTAAAAGTGAGAGTTGGCACTTAACCAGGACAAGAAGAACTTGACTCAAGCCAGGCTCATTCTCTGCTTCGACTCTGCCTCCCCAGGAGGAGCACTCCTAACCCACAGCCCCTGCAGCAGCAGATCCTACAGCCCGTTGGAGCCGGCCCACCTACGCCTGGAGTCAGGAAGCTGGGGTCAGAGGCCACTTATGTCAAAGTCAGGGAAGGTGATGGTGGATCTGAGCAGGACCGTGCTGCTCCTAATGGCCCTGGCACTCTCTCGCGACACCCTGGAAATGATCCAGTAGTTAATGTGCTGTGGGGAAAGGAGGCAGCTCAGGGTCAATGGGCAGGTGCATGTGTTGTGCTAATGAGCCCCTCCCCATCCCCAGGGGGCTGAGACATTGTATGCAGGGTGGAATACCTGATTCATTGATCGCAGAGCTTTAAAAGGGGATTGTTGTGCCCAGGACAATGCTTGTAGGTCACAACTTGTCATTGTCTCTCTACATTGGGACAATACTTGGTGTCGGGGCTGGTCCCAACCTCCCTAAACTCCTGATTCCTGAAAAGCTCACCAGGAAGGAGACAGACCCCTCACCCCTCCCTTCCTCAAGTCCTTGGTTGGGTGAACGGACTGAGTATGAGCACAATTCCCCCAGGCATCTCGGGCCCGTCAGAGACAAGGGCTCATTCTCTGGAGTCCTCCTATTTCTCGAGGAACAAGCGTGTGACTCTTCTCTGAGGACCATCTTCTGGATCTCCCAGGAGGGGTTCAGACTCTCACTCCCCAAGCCAGCCAGGGGCCCCATGGTTAGTGCTTAACAGAACCAGGCAGAACTCTGGCTTGAAGTCCCAGCTCCTTCCTCTGTCCTTCAAGGAGGAAGGACCTGACACTGCATTGCACTGACTGGCCTGACCAAGGACGGCGCACTGAGGGCCCAGCTAGGAGGACAGACTGGAAAAGGGATCTAAGAGTTAAGGGAGAATTGCCCCCACCCCTCTCATGGGGCTCACCTCCAAGATGTAGTGGAGCCTGTTGGTGTCTGGGGACTTTGTCAGCAGGTTCCCCTGCATGGCATCCAGGAGGTCTGGCAAGACCCTATGCAGATCCTGCAAAGCAAGGGAGAGTCATGGGTCAGAGTTAGGGAAACTGGGGCTACACCTGCCACAGGATGGGAAGAGGGGGTCTCTGGGAAGCACTGGTGAGACCCCCAAACACATATCCTGGCCTCTCTCATTCACATCCCACTGCAGGCAATTCGCAAGGATTCGTGGCAGGATGACAGCTGGCTCTTCAATCCGGGATGCAGCACGATCTACCTGGACTTGGGTGGTGTCCTCTGTGCCCAGAGTGAAGACTGCATGCAGGGCAGCTCGAAGGAGGTGGGTCTCCAGCTCTGGCTCAAGGGCAGGTGTCATGGTGCTGGCAAGAGAGAGGAGCCGGTATTAGACTGTGCAGTGCAGGGGTGGGACTGGCACCAACACGGACGTGAAAGTGCAGGGAAAGAGGCAGAGGCGGGCGAGAACGGAAACTGAGGCACCAAGCCAGGGACTGATAAGGCCAAGGTCTCCCACACAGACAGTGGCAGGGCAGGAATGGTGCCTGTTCCCTGGACCCTGCTGCCCCTCCTGTATCTGATCCTAGGAGTCAGCCTCTCCCCAAACCCATTGCAATGTTACCGGAGGGAAAAAAAAACAGAGCATCCAGGAGAGAGAGTGAACCTTCCCACCACCTCTGACAGAGGAGACACCCTTCGGACGTGACCTAGGAGTGGGAGGGGCAGTGACTCCCAGCCATGGGCCTGAGGAGCACCAGGGTTAGGGGAACCGGGCAAGAGGGTCTTCGTACCTGAGGTTGCCCACAGCAATCAGGGAGTTGGCCAGGACGGCGCTGGGTGGAGAATCATCAGGAAGCTCCTCAATGAGCTCCTGTGAGACCCGAAGGAGCGTGTGAGCTTTGGGCCTCACTGACACTTCCCAATGAGGAGATTACACAGCCAGCACCTCACGCAGCCAGCAGGATCCCCCCACCTGCCTCCCACTCCTCTGATTCTTGCCCACTATTTCTCCTGTCTCTTCTCCCCAATCTTCAGCCCCAGCAATCCCTGCCCTCAGCTGCCCCTCCAGCACCAGCCATCCCCCGATCATCAGCCCAGGGAGACCCCTGTCCCTCCCATGTCTCTGTCCACCCTCTAGCTGCCAGGCGCCCTGTTTCGCTCACCAGAATCCTCTCCACCACAGCCGCCTTGCAGCAGTGCGGCTCCAGTGTGTCCTGCCCTCTCTGCTGTGCAGCGAGACACGCGGGGTTGATGGTGTGCAGGAACATGAGCTGCTGGGCCTCATCCTGCACCCACCAGGAGTGGGGTTAGGGAAGATAGAGCCAGTTAGCCAGGGACCTCCCTGCCCCAGCCACACCAGCTCCAGGACTTAGGCCTGAATGGGGGATAGTGCGGACCCGCCCATTGTCCAAATCCCCCACGACTCCTACACAAGCAGGGTCAGGAACTGGGACAGTGCCTGTGGGGGGAGGAGACCCCGGCTGGTGTGTGACAAACACCCTTATCTTGGGGGTCCTAGATCATGGAGGAGAAAGGTCCCCATTAGGGGTGGTGGCGCATGAGGGCCAAGACCCTCTGCAGGGGGTTGGGATGCTGGGAAGGAGCGGGACAATCTTGGTTCCAGCACAGCTGGGGAATGTTTGTGCCTATTCTTGGCCCTGGAGCTGCTCTAGGATGTTTTTGAGAGCAGCCTCCTCTGTCAGCACGTCCACCCTTTCCTCCTCCTCCTCGTCCTCTGAGTCCTTGGCGGTCCCTGCACCAGGGAGAGAAGGGGACAGGGTGACTCCTGCTGCCACTAAGGGGAAGGACAGGGGCATGGTGGCAATGTGCCCCCTTCCCACCTCCGGGACCTAGGGCAGATCGGGCCCCACCCTTCCCCCTCTCAGTGATGCCTTCAGCCCCCAACTCCTTCAGGAGCCCATAGCAAAGAGACACCCCCCCACACACACTCTCCTGGACTCCCTGGGAGGTGCCTCTCCACCTGCCCTCCTGCCTCCCTGCCCAATGGAGCACCAAGGACCAAAGTGGCAGCATCTAGTGTCAGTGGGGTTCACAGCCCCCTCCTCACCCCTCCCTGAGCCCAGCCTGGCTCCTCACCTGGAACAAAGCAGAAGCGTCCGTCGGCCTCGCTGCTGCCCGAGTCCCACTCACTGCTGCTGTCCCATGGGGCGAGAGCTTGCTGGTGCTGATACAGGGATCCTCCACCTCCTGCCCTGGAAGGACATGAGCTGCTCGGGACAGGGGTTGGGAGCATCCACACGACCCCAGCCCACCCCCCCCAGCCCTCTGCCCTGACCCCTGCACCCCCCTCACACACACCCAGCCCTCTGCCCTGACTCCTACACCCCCCACACCTCCTAGCCCTGACTCCTGTACCCCCTCACACACCATGACCCCAGCCCTGACTCCTGCACCCCCTCACATGCCCCCAGCCCTCTGCCCTGACTCCTGCACTCCCCCACACACCGCCATGACCCCAGCCCTGACTCCTGCACCCCCTCACTCATCCCCAGCCCTCAGCCCTAACTCCTGCACCCCCCTCACACACACCCAGCCCCCTGCCCTGACTCCTGCACCCCCCAACACCTCCACATGACCCCATTCCTGAATCCTGCACCCTCTCACACACCCCCAGCCCTCTGCCCTGACTCCTGCACCCCTTCACACACACCCAGCCTTCTGCCCTGACTACTGCACCCCCCAGACCTCCTAGCCCTGACTCCTGCACCCCCACATACACCATGACCCCAGCCCTGACTCCTGCACCCCCTCACATGCCCCCAGCCCTCTGTCCTGACTCCTGCACCCCGACACACACCGCCATGACCCCAGCCCTGACTTCTGCACCCCCTCACACATCCCCAGCCCTAACTCCTGCACCCCCCTCACACACACCCAGCCCCCTGCCCTGACTCCTGCACCCCCCACACCTCCTTGCCCTGACTCCTACACCCCCCCACACACCATGACCCCAGCCCTGATTCCTGCACCCCCTCACACATCCCCGGCCCTCAGCCCTAACTCCTGCACCCCCCTCACACACACCCAGCCCCCTGCCCTGACTCCTACACCCCCCACACCTCCTAGCCCTGACTTCAGCACCCCCACACACACCGCCTTGATCCCAGCCCTGACTCCTGCACCCCCTCACACCCCCCCAGAACCCTGCCCTGACTCCTGCACCCCCACATATACCCAGCCCCTCCACCTCATGCCCTGACTCCTGCACATCCCCACCCCCACACTGAGCACTAAACGGGAGCTCCTGCACCCCCCCATACACATACTCACCTGCACCCCTCGCACCAAATGGGAGCTTCCCCAGATAAGCGCTCCACACCTAACCCCCCTGTCCCAACCCTGAGCCCCCTCCCTCATTCTAGCTCCTGGCCAGACCCTGCACCCACAACCCCCAGCCTGCTTCTGCACCCTAACTCCCTCCCAGACCCTGCACCCCCACCCTCAGCTCGGTGCGGAGAGAGACGAAGGGAATGGGTTAGAACCAGGGAGAAGGTAGGTACCTGCTCTATGTGGACAGGGGTGGGGGGGATCCTGTTTACCCCCTCCCCAGCCCTGCTGCGCTTGCAGTTTACTCCCGGCCGCCCCCTTGCTCCAAGGACCAACCCTAGCTCCTGCCCTGCTGTACTTTTGCCCCCAGCCCCTGCCTTGCTCCAGTCAGCAGGGACTAATCCTCCCCCCATGACCCACTGTGTTCATCTTGCCCCGGCTCCTGCCTTGCTCCAGGTGAGGACCAATCCTTCCCCCCGACCATGCCCAGCTGTCAGGGTGGATAAAAATCAATGACTCAAAAAAAAAAATCAAAAAATTGAATTTAAATCGGATTTTTGAGGGAAAAAACTATTTAAAGATTAATTAATTAAGATACATTATATCACGGAATAGGGATTATAAATTCTAATTCTATAGTATGAGACAACATATTCATGTAATGTTTAAGAAAAGTTTTGTAAATGAGTTCCAATAGTTCATGCATTAGGGACCCAATCTTATGGGGTTCCAGGGGCTTCTGTATAGATTATTTAGGTTAATTTTTCTATCTACCCAATGGGATTCAGTGCTCAGTCTAGAATGCCCCCATCAAGATGCTTAATTTTGCAGTTCTCAAACTGTGGATTTGTGTCTCCAGAAGTCACATGCTTGTTAACAGCAAAAATGTTTTTAAATAAATACTGTATAGAGGTGAGAAATAACAGACCTCAACCCTATTGTCCCTCTGCAAATTTGTGTACACAGGGTCAACCCCTTACCTCTCTTTAAAAGAGAAAAGTTTCAAAAAGTTCAATGAATAGAAGATTGTTGGGGGCCGAATAGATCTGGACAAGGAGAAGAAGCCTGGAGATAAATGTGAGAAGTGAGGGACATATGCTTTTTTGTTAAAATATAACGTTTGCTGTTGAAGAAAAAAATCCAGAATACTTACCGTTGTTGTTTTAGTTAAGTAAAACAATTTAAATGTCTGTCAGGTGGTGTTCTCCTCCTAATACAGCCTGGCAAGAAAATCCTCCAAATATTAATGATTAACCTCTTGAATTGGAGATAGTTCACCTCCCAATGACTTCATAAATATCTGCTTCAATTATCTTTGATAAAGGAAATAACCAAACAATCATTCATTTTCTGATATAGCTGTAAAACTCATCCGAAAAGTTTTCAAAATAAATCATGGTTTAAAAATGTATAGCGTGTACCTTGTAAAAATGAAACCTATGTCTATCTCTGAGTTGTGAAGAATATGTATTAAGGTTATAACAACCAACAAGAATGAATGCACTTTTATGTAGAAACCCATGATTAAATCAAGACTTCCTAACTAGTGATTTAAGTAATGATTTAAATCAAATCCACCTTGCCTGCTGTGCTCTTACCCCTGGCCTCTTCATTCCGCAGGGGGGCCCACAAATATGTTTGGCGCCAGGCCCACAAAAAGTTAATCTGGCCCTGTGGGGAGCCAGGTCAGCCCCCTCTGGGGCAGGGAGCACAGGGCCTGGCCTGCTCTGGGGCAGAGCACAGCCCCTGTGGGCCCACAAGGTGTGCCAGGCTTGTCCCCCTAAGGCGGGACCCTTCGCTGAGCAGGGCCTCAACGAGACCAGATGGGAGCTGCAGGTGGGCGCTAGCGGGATGGAGCGGGACTCCTTGCCCAAAGCCTGAGGGTACCTGGGTACCTGCCGCTGCCTCCCCATGTGCCCCCCGCAGCCTTCCTGCTGGTGCCCCAGCTCCCCATAGCAAGCAGCCTCAGAGACCCCTGCCTGCCCCCCTCATTCTACATTTGGCCCAGGACATTTTTAAATTTCTTGGGGCAGTTTAACCATCTCAGGATTTCTATGGGAAGTGCTCACCTGGAGCCACAGCTGGTCAATGCAGAGACAAGCGGGCACCATGAGGCATTATAGTTAGCAACCATGGAAACCTCCCCCTCTGGGTACCCAGATTTTGTGTGTGTGTGTGTGTGTGTGTGAGAGAGAGAGATGTCATTTTCCCCATTGCACGCGGCCGTCACCCCGTTCAGACAGGCTGTTTATCGTGCTAAGTTGACTAGTTTTCAGAGGTTGTCAACTGAGGCTAACTATTTTTGTGGAGTTGTTTCAGATCTCAGACTCTGGCAAGTGCTGCTGTATCATTTCGCGAATGCTTCGTGTCAATTGTGTGGGTATGTTCAGTATTTGAGTGTGTATGTTTATGTGCGACTATGCGTGTGTAGGTTTTTGACATTTGTCATATTGATGTTGTCATTGCCACTTTGTACCGTAGTGAAGCAATACGAGGGGAGGGGAAAGAAGTGGGGAAATGGGGGGGTCAAGGTGGAAGTTTCGTCTAGGGCACAAAACATCCTTGCACTGGCCCTGCGTAACGCTGCCAAAGAAGGAAATAGGATTGGTTTGGAATGATTTGTTCTTGACGAATCCATGCTCACTAGTCCTAAAAACCAAATTATCCTGTAGGTACTGACAAACTGATTGTTTAAGAATATATTCCAATATCTTTCCAGCTATGGAAGTGAGGCTAGCTAGTCTGTAAGTCTCAGGGTTCTCTTTGTTCCCCTTTTAAAGATAGGTCCTGTCTTGGGAATGGATGGGAAGATGTTCTTTTTCAGGGATCTCAGACGAGAACTGGGGCACAGCACCTGGTTTGTTAAGGCCACAAAAATGGAGGCAGGAACCTCTTCTCTCCTGCTGGTAAAGAACCCCAGGTACCTAAAAGACAGGGACTCACATCCCTGAGTGGGCTTTAAAAAAGGCAGTGGTTACAAAATTTGGCCCCGACCATTTCTTGTTTCCGCAGACGAGACGTTTTAGCAAACTTTAAAATTCCTTGGTGCTAAACACCGTGAAATTCCCCTGTCTCCTTCACAGAGGGCTTTAGCGCCCCTTCTCTCACTCAGGCTCACGACTGCCCAGAGTTCGAGAATTGTCCCTGTTCCCATTGGACAGATGGGGAGGAGCCTGAGGTACAGAGAAGGGAAGTGACCTACCCAAGGGCCTACACAGCAAGGCGGTGGCAGAGCCAGAAAGAGAAGCCACCAGTCCTGACTCCCGTTCTAACAGACCACAAACCCCCCCGGGGCAGGGATAGAGCCCAGGAATTGAGATGGTGGGGAAATTTCATTGAAACCCCCGTTTCTGTCAGAAAATCCCATTCAGACTACACCAGTTTGTTTCTTGAAATCATAACAAGTGGGATGAAAGTTCTTTGCACAAATATTTTGTTGCAAAACAAAAGCATCTCCTGTTTGTCACAGTGTGTTAAATTGTCTCGTCGCATGCAAAGAGGAAACACTTTAGATCTCGAAAATTAGATAAGCTGCTTCAGTCTGAGCTAAGTAGTTGCTGCTCTTAACAATTTCAAAATAAAAAAATACCAATAAAATAGAATATTTCAGCTATTCTATGATGTCATAATCTGATCTGAGTACACGTGATAGGACACCTCCTATTATGCACTACTCCTAGTGACACTCTCCAATGGATCCCCATCCTCCACCCACCGAGAGGTAGGTAGGAGCGGATCATTATTATCCCTGCTTGAAAGAGGGAGAAGCTAAGGCTGAGAAAGGAGAATTGACTTGTCTTAGGTCACACAGCCAGTCAGCGGCAGAGTTGGGAATAGGACCCAAGAGCCCTGATTTTCAAACTTACCATCGGATCTTGAATTTCATACATTGAATGACCTGAATAAAGTGTTCTCAAATGAGCTCCAGACCAGAAACACTAGACAGGAATTATTCAGGAAGTATTTTAGGAGAACTGGAATGTTAGAGAGAATCATGAACTGCTCAGAGACAATTAATGCAGAGAAGCAGCAAAATTCGTCAAACATCTGACTGGTTATGACTTATTTACTTGGTCTTAAAAGAGAACAACAAGGACCTGAGTCTCCTCCCTGTCAATAACCCCCTGCTCAGGCAATCAGGGTAGAGACTGAGGCTGGGAGGCTGAGGGTTCTCACCAGAGAGCCCAAAGGATGGCCTGGTGGGGATCACTGCCCGAGCGCAATTTCAGCCCCACATTTTTGGGGGGAACCTCTCACAGTGGGAGCTGCAGAGCTCTCCCCCGTGACACAGACACTCACTCACTCACACTCACACACACACAGCCCTCCTGGTGTTGGGAGGGGAACAGGAAAAAGGACAAAAAAAGCAAGAGAAGAAGAGAAAGGAGGGAGGGATGGAGGAAAAGGTGAAACAAAAAGGACAAACCCTAATGTCCCCAGTGATTCTAAGGGACAACATTCTAGGTGCGGAATAAAATTCTGCCTCCTTAAGTTTGTGTTTTCCACACCTAGAATTCAGCTGTCACCAGATGGATCAGACTGAACAAGTTTCAAACCTGAAAACTTGAGGAGGCTCTTACCTTCTTAACAGGGGACGACTGTTTTCTACTCAAATCAGTAAAAGGAAAGGAGAAAACTTGAAAGAGGTTCCTCCTCGCGCTCACGTACGTGAACCCTAATACTCTCTCAAAGAGAGACCTCGAGAAGAAGACTTGCTGAAGCAAAGCCACAGGGGTCTGCGAGGTTTCCCTGGCCCCTCGCCCCTGTCCTGCTTGGCTGATGTCAGCATCTCTCTGTGAGGTCACTACCTCCCCGTCACCTTGGACCAATAGTCTGAGGTCCTGCAAAAGGCCTTTGTGATGTCACTGCCGCACCCCTCCCTTGCTGTGCTAATGTCCTGCCGCTGGCCAGGCACTTTGGAGGTTTGAGCTACTCCCTGTGGATCACCCCACTCAAGGAGTGTTCATTCTTGGAAGCAAGCCGGCTAGACCATAAAACATCAGACGCTGCTCCGAATGCTCCACTCAGTTTTTCAGAAATTGGTAGACTTTGTGGCCAGAAGAGACCATTAGAGCATCTAATCTGACCCCCTGCGTATCACTGGCCTCCTGTATGACACAACAGCTACTTTTGGGGCAAACACATTCCAGAAAGGATCTAGTCTTCATTAAATGACATCAAGAGATGGAGAATCCACCACTTTCCTTGGTAGCTTGTTCCTGTGGTGAATCATCCTCGCTGTTGAATATTTGTGCCTTATTTGGCATATGAATTTGTCTCTTTTCACTGTCCAGCCATTGGGTCTTGTTATGCCTTTCTCTGCTAGATTAGAGAGCCCTTTCATACCCAATAGCTTCTCTCCATTAAGGCACTTCAATGAAGTCCCCTTTCAATCTCCTTTTGATAAGCTGACCAGGTCGAGCTCTTTCAGTCGCTCCCGAGAAGGCGTTTTTCTCCAGCCCGCAGAACATTTAGTGGCTCTTTGCTGCCCCAGCTCCAATTTCACAACATGTTTTTGAAATGAGGACACAAAGCTGGAGGCCGTATTCCAATATCAGTCCACTGATGCCGTGTCACCTCCTGTGATGTTATTGACATAATCTGTAACTCTATAGATCACTGTTGCGACCACTGTTATACATTTGCAGGCAATATTGTATAAAGGTTGTCGTGTAAGGGGTCTAAGGAGCGATTATGATGGGCTGATTCTCATTATGCTATCTGTGTATATGTATCATTTTTGTAGTTGAAGTTATGACTATTGGCTCTTTACTGTCTGTATTTCAAACTTGTGCTCTGCTTCCGGGGAACACCCCAGACAATTTGGTGTCAGCTCTGCCTAGCCTGCTTGATGGCCCATTAAGAACCATCAGCTATACAATCGACCCATTGAGAGAAGGCAGATACACCTTGTGACTCAGCAAGGTATGCAGGGACCTGCCTCTGGACAGAACT